>NC_066625.1:32684042-32984531 GCF_025201925.1 Gopherus flavomarginatus
TCAGGAAAGGTTCCCAAAGGGTCAGTGTTTATTCAGAAGCAAGAATCCAAAGCGATTGTTGTTTAAATGTGCTCCCCACTGAGTGTGCCAGACAGTCCACAACGCAGCCCTGAGCATGTTGCTTCTGCCAGCAGCTGTCTTGTCCCTGCACCATTCTGCAGGCCTCTCTTCACCGACCTGAAGATCATCACTGGTCCTGAGTCAAGTGTAAATATTTTGTCAAATCATCCAGTGACACAGACCCCCTTCAGATACCAGGCCATGCCCCACCTGCGGATCAGTGGGCCTCTGGGCTGGTCCATTTCTGCCCCAGTAAGTGTGTGAAGGCTTTCACATCAGCACTGACTCGCCACGGTTGTTCTTCTGTTGTGTGTTCTCAGCTCTACTCTTTCTGTTGGCTGCAGCTTTGCTAGGCGCAGGCGTGGTGATGACAGTCAGAGGTGATATAGTGGGATAGGCCTGCGTGATTGTGTATCCGCACAGGTAGGTTTGCCTCTCAGTATATTGTATATGTCACAGAGTGCCTTTTGAACACAGTTCTGTAACTTGCCTATCACTATGTGAAGTCCAGCAAATGAGAAATTGTTTTCATCCAGGGAACTGCATTACAAACATTTTTCTTCTTTTTTTAAGTTCAGATTGTAATTCTGTGTCTGGTGAGATTGTTAATGTACCCGACAGCCACAGGTTTTCCATTTGCCCTTGTTTCTGAAGGGTTCCATTGTAAATATGTACATTTTCTAACCGCAGCGTCAGCCGCCAGCGGCATGCCTACAAACGGCGTCTCCTGAGCATTTTCATGTGCTGACTTGTACAATTATCTTTTAAAAGGTACTTGGATAATAATGAAATAAAAAAACCAACGTCCAATTGGCTGCTGTTTTCCTTCCTTCTCTGGAGAGCCGAGGTATGCGAGGCTCAGCAAGATCTGCCCCAAGGGACACAAGCTGAAGTTAGGTAGCTGGGATGGTGGCCGTGCTGGAAAGAGTCAGTGAAGGGAGCAGCAAATGAACAGGACTCAGAGAGGGTGTGTGCCTCAGGACCTATGTGTGAAGTGCAAGCTGTCTAATCCAGGAGGGGCCCTTTTTGCAAGCTACTTTTTTACCCCTCCCTGGTATGCAGCCATCTCTGCTGGAGTTCAGCCACAGAGAACAGCCCTTCACAGGCGCTTGGTCCAGGTGCATAAATACCTTCGTCAGTTCAAATGGTGGAGGGAGTTTAAAGCAGGCAGAATTGGAATTCGGCCAAGAGCCCAGGGTTGGCAGCCTGCCATTTATGCAGAGCATGAAGGACTTTTTTTAGGAAAAGAAAATGAGCACAAAGTCTCACTGCAAATGGATTACAAAGCAAGTGCCAGTTGCTGCCCTACCTGGGTTCCTATTGCCCTGATCTTGTGCTCAGCAGCGCGCTCCATTCCCAGAAAGGCCCCTTCCTGACCTGTGGAGTTTATAATCCCACCCCCGGGGTGACAGGGTGGGTGCAGTCAGAGCTCTCTCTCGGGGGGGGCGGCTCGGGATTACAGGTCGCAGCGAGGAGGGAGCATTGTTGCTCCTGGGGCAGTGAAAAGCTAATGAGTTTTAACAAGGGGTTTGAAAGGAGAGACTGAGCCCTGCTGGGATGGCGCAGTTGTTTGGGGTGCTGGAGAGAAGTGAGGCTGGTGGTGCTGGGAGCAGGGCAAAGGGGAGGAATGGTGGGAAAGGACACCAGAGATGCAAGCCAAGCCACATGTTGAAAACAAAGACCAACTCAAAGCTGGGCCGGAGGATGAGAGGAGGCAATGACATGCCCAGGTAAGAGGCTTTTCTCCTCTGTGGGCTGGAGGGAGGCGAGATGGGATCTGGGGCTGCAGTGGTCGCGGAGGGGAGAAGCATAGCGCCATCAGGACAGAGAGGGAGGGTGGACGCACAGCAGGATTAAACCTGTTAAGAGCAAACATGGCTCATGCAGGCAGCTCCCTAGGACCCCTTGTCCTGGGCTGCTGGGGAGATGGTCCATGCTAAGTGGGAAAAGCAGCAAATGGCAGGTACAAAGAAACCTTTACAACTGAGTGTGACTTGCAGAGACGACTGCCTGAGTCTGAAGAGAGTCTGGAATGATAGCTTGGCAAGGTGTGACCAGCTCCACTCACCTCACTGCAATAGTAACTCGGTTGCTTAGTGATGATTTAAACATTAACTGTTTCATTCCCTAACTAAGGAAGAGCCGTGGGAGGGAGGGAGCTACACAGGTCTGCATAACTCACCGAGAGCAGCATCTCAGATGATGCCACCACTTACCTCCCCCCAATCAAGGAGCTGAGCCCACAGGCACAACGAAGCCCCAGCAAGGAGAGCCCAGTGGTGCTCAGACTAAGTGCTCATAGCAGGGGCAGCTGCACAATCTGCGATGAGTGGTGTCCCGGGTGGGTGGAGTTTATTTTCTGGGTGGAACCTGGAAGAGAACAGACCCTTGGCCCCTCCCTCATCTGCCCCCAGGTGAGAGTAGCCATGACTAGGCAGAAGGGGCTGGAGGTCTCACCAGAGGCAATCGGGAGAGGGGAGTGGCTGGCTGGGGTGCGGCCAAGTCAGCTGCAGCCCCCAGGGCTCATCCCCAGAGGCTCATTTGCAGCAAACACCTGGGAGTGGCCTTGTTCCTGAGCTCTGGCCCAAAGCCCTTGCCTTGGGCCAGCTACTCAACCAAAGCAAGGGATCCACGCTGCAGCGTGTGCTGGCCAGGACCTGCCTGGGCGTATGGGGAGCAGTTTCTCCTGCAGTCCTGACTCAGGAGTGGTGCCCCTCTTGACTTGCCAAGGCTAGAAGAGGAACAGGCTGGGGCCTTGCCCCTCCCCAGTCCCTAGGCTGATGTTACTCTGTTACGGGAGCTGGGGTGTGGGGGGGTACATCCAGGCAAGCTGGGCCCCAGTGGCTCTGGGACATCCTTGTCCCAGTCCAGGGTCCCCCTGGTGGAAAGTGCCTGGGTGGAATTCACCAGGCAGGAGCCTTGCAAGCACTTTTCTCTACTCGGAGCTGGAGATGCAGCTTCTCTGCAGAGCCATCAGCTGGGCTCAGGCTGTTTCTAGACTGAGGCTGGGATGACAAGACATTTCGATCCTGAGATGCCGCACTCTGCCAGGCTTCCTGTGGGTAGGGGATGAGCGCATTTCCAGAGGGCTAGAGCCGCAAAGGGAGTTGGGTGCAGCATTGCAGCCCCTCCCCTCAGAGGCCCTGTCACCTAGGAGATTCACAGCATGAGCTGGATGTCCAGGTTCCCTGTACCGTGCTCGGGGGTGGGGGGAGAGGGGTCTAGGAACGGGGGTCACAGAAACCAGCAGGCGGCACAGGTTGCTGCCAAAGCTAGCCAGCGGGAAATGCTGAGGAGAGGGACCCCGGAGAGAGAGTCCGGTGCCTCTCCACTTGGATTCTCAGTCATGACCCTTCTTCGAGCTGGGGGCCTGAGCCAGCTCAGCTGGCTTTCATGAAAAAGCAGAGGTACACCCCACCACCCTTTCTGCCCAATGGCCCAGTGGTTAGAGCACTCGACTAGGGTGCAGGAGACCTGGGTTTGAATCCCTGCTCTGCCTGTTTCAGAGCAAGGACTTGATGCCCGATCTCCCACATCACAGCTGACCCCTGGACTACTGGCCACTCGGGTGGTAGTTAGCTGTACACACATCCAGGTGCTTGCTGGGGACGAGATGGGCAGGGGAACAGTTTGTTTGGGAATCCTACCAGGGCTCAGATGTGAGCAAGGGCACCGGGCAGCTTGTTAGCCGAGGTCACTAGGTCTTCAGCAGCTTCACACCTGCCGGCTGGCATGGACAGACCCTTCTGGGTGCCGGTGTCAGCTGAGAGGGGTTGTGAATGTCAGTGGTGCCCACATGTTGGACTCAGGCACCTGAGCAGTGCTAAGGCTGAGCTCTGGTGCCTCTGGGCTTGCCGCATTCATTTCAAAAGTAAAAACATTGCTGGAGCCCCGGAAACTCTCATTACTAATCAAGCAGAGCACCTAAGTCCCTTTGTGGCTCTAGCCCAAAGTCTCGGGTTTGTTTTGGCACAAGCAGAGGGCAGGTGCCAAGGATAAGGATGAATTTGAGGAGCCCAAGTTCTGCAGCCCCTGAGCAGGTTCAGGTTTGCAGTTGGTGATTAACCAGTGCTGGCATTAGCCCTCGAGCTGCCAGCTGTGCCAGCTGAGCTTGGGGTGGGAGGCCAGCCACATGGGGGTGGGGACAGCATGGGTCTGAGTCAGCAGCTGGCGTGGAGCAAGCACCTCTGCACAGAAGAGCCATGACCCAAAGTTGGCTTGTCCAGCCTGCCCATGTAATGCCATGATTAGACTTAGGGCACTTGCTTAGCTAGAACCCTCCTGAACCATCAAAATCCTCACACGTCCTTAGCCAGTGACCAGTGCAGCCCTGCCTAGCATGAGAGCTGGCTAGCTCACAAGCTGATGGCAAGGACCTCCATCCCTCTAAAATGACTCCTTAGCAAGCGTCGTGCCTGGGACCATGCCTTGAGGACAAGCTCTGGGCTGAAGTTTTTGGGCGCAGCCTGTGCCAGGCTCTGCCCCCTTTGGGAAATGGTTAGGAAAGACGAGCATTAGGGCATTGGAGAGGGAACATTCCCAGTCTGTTCAGAGCACTGCAGACTGAGCTGCAGCATCCCTGGGCTTCCAGGCGTGGGCTGCTGGACCAAGCTGCGAGGAGGTTGCTAACTGGGGAGATGGGGACCCACCTACCCCTTCCAGGCAATAGCTGAGCCTGAAGCCTGGCTAGCACAGAGCTCGGGTGTGTGCTTAGGAACTGGACAGCTGGGAGCTGGGCTGGAGTCAGCTGCTTTGCTCCCTGAGCTGGTCACTGAATAGATTACATCTAGCCGGTCTGGGGTGGGACACATGGCTCTGCAGGTGAAAGCTGCAGCACTTAGGGCCTCTCGTGAACCATGATTTAAGCTGTTGCTTGTCACAGAGACTGAAGCCAGGGGCCTGCCTGACTGGCTGGCTCCATCCCTGCTGTCTGCAGGGGCTCATGCTCCTTCCCTAAGACCCTGCCACTTGAATTCCTGCTGGCTTTAGAGCATCTGCTGAAGCAAAGGCTGCTCCTCTCTGAGGGACTGTGATCCCTGAGGGGGCTTGGGGTAGCGGGAGACCTCAGCAGCCCAGAAAGGATTGAGTCATGGAGCAAGCTGGCATGAGGGGAACAAGCAATGAGAGCACCCCACACAGGTGAGAAATTCCTCTTATTGCTGGCAGAACAGGAGGCCTCCTTGTAACCCTCCTCCGCCCTGCAAGCTGCCCCACCAGAAAGCACTAGCCAGGGCTGAACTGCCTGGGTCCTGCCAGACTACCTGTGTTTCTGGAAACGGAGCCCCATCTAGTGCCCGGAGCGGCAAGTGCCTTTCTGCATTGGAAATCTGATCTCTCCCCAGGCTCCTCCACAGGGAGCCTGGTCACTGCAAGGGCTTCTGGTACCCATGTTGATTTGGGGGATAAGATGGAAGGAGTTTCAGTCCCATGTTGAGCTCTTAGGCTCAACTATAAATACAGAAAACTCAGTAATAATGGGGGATTTCATCTATCCTCATACCGACGTGTCACCTCATCAGGGTAGGATTCAGTGAGAAAATTTCTAGACACCATTAATGACTGCTTCTTGGAGTAGCTAGTCCTGGCACCCACTAGGGGAGAGGCAATTCTTGTTTTAGGCTTATGTGGAGCACAGGATCTGGTCCAAGAGGTGCATATAGCGAAACTGCTAAGTAATAGTGATGATAATGTAATTGAATTTAATGCCCTTCTGCGGGGGAGGGGGGAGGTTGTGATGTTATTGACATCACAGGGACATATATCAAAGAAATCCACCACAGTACCATGTACTTCCAAAAAGGGGAACTACACAAAAATGAGGAGGCTAGTTAAATGGAAATTAAAAGGAACAGTCACAAGAATGAAATGTCTGCAAGCTGCATGGAAACTTTTTAAACATCATAACAGAGGCTCAAGTTAAATATATACCCCAAATTAAAAAAAATAGTAAGAGGATGAAAAAGTGCCACTATGGCTAAACAACAGAGTAGATGAGGCAATTACAGGCAAAAAAGGTGTCAATAAGAGATTTTGGAACAAATTGATAAATTAAAGAGTAATAAGTTACCAGGACCAGATGGCATTCACCCAAGAATTCTGGAGGAACTCCAATATGAATTTTCAGAACTACAAACTCTGGTATGTATCCTATTGTTTAAAACAGCCTCTGTACCAGATGACTGGAGGATAGCTAATGTGATGCAAATTTTTTAAAAAGGCTTCAGAGGTGATCCTGGCAATTACAGGTCAGTAAGCCTAACTTCAGTATCAGGCAAATTGGTTGAAACTAGGGCTGTCAAGCGATTAAAAAAATTAATTGCAATTAATCACACTGTTAAACAATAAGAGAATACCATTTATTTAAATATTTTGGATGTTTTCCACATTTTTAAATATATTGATTTCAATTACAATACAGAATACAAAGGGTACAATGCTCACTTTGTATTTATTTTTATTACAAATATTTGCACTGTAAAATAGTATATTTCAATTCACCTAATACAAGTACTGTAGTTCAATCTCTTTATAATGAAAGTTGAACTTACAAATGTAGAATTATGTACAAAAAATAACTGCATTCCAAAATAAAACAACGTAAAACTTTAGAACCCCTGCAAGTCCACTCATTCCTACTTCAGCCAATCGCTCAAACAAGTGTGGTAACAACTTGCCAGAGATCATGCTGCCCACGTCTTGTTTACAGTGTCACCTGAAAGTGAGAACAGGCATTTGCATGGCACTGTTGTAGCCAGTATCACAAGTTTTTCACGTTCCAGATGCGCTAAAGACTCTCATGTCCCTTCATGCTTCAACAATACATGCGTCCATGCTGATGATGGGTTCTGCTCGATAATGATCCAAAGCAGAGCAGACCGATGCTTGTTCATTTTCAATATCTGAGTCATTTATGCCACCAGCAAAAAGTTGATTTTCTTTTTTGCTGGTTAAAGTTCTGTAGTTTCCGCATCAGAGTGTTGCTTTTTTAAGACATCTGAAAGCAGTCTCCACTCCTCGTCTCTCTCAGATTTTGTAAGGCACTTCAGATTCTTAAACCTTGGGTTGAATGCTGTGTCTATCTTTAGAAATCTCACATTGGTACCTTCTTTACATTTTGTCAAATCTGCTGTGAAAGTGTTCTTAAAACAAACATGTGCTGGGTCATCATTTGAGACTGCTACAACATGAAATATATGGCAGAATGAAGGTAAAACAGAGTAGGAGACATAAAATTCTCCCCCAAGGAGTTCAGTCACAGATTTAATTAATGCATTATTTTTTTATTGAGCATGGAAGCATGTCCTCTGGAATGATGGCCGAAGCATGAAGGGGCATATGAATGTTTAGCACATCTGGCACATAAATACCTCGCACTGCAGGCTACAAAAGTGCCATGCAAATGCCTGTTCTCACTTTCAGGTGACATTGTAAATAAGAAGCAGTCAGCAGTATCTCCCGTAAATGTAAACAAACTTGTTTGTCTTAACAATTGGCTGAACAAGAAATAGGACTGAGTAGACTTGTCGGATCTAAAGTTTTACGTTGTTTTTGAGTGTGGTTAGGTAATAAAAAACGTCTACATTTGTAAGTTACATTTTCACGATAGAGATTGCACTACAGTACTTGTATGAGGTGAATTGAAAAATACTATTTCTTTTATCATTTTTACAGTGCAAATATTTCTAATAAAAAATATAAAGTGAGCACTGTACACTTTGTATTCTGTGTTGTAATAGAAATAAATATTTTTGAAAATGTAGAAAAACATCCAAAATATTTAATACATTTCAATTGATATTCTATTGTTTAACAGTGTGATTAATCATGATTAATTTTTTTAATCACAGTTAATTTCTTTGAGTTACCTGCGATTAATTGACAGCCCTAGTTGAAACTATAGTACAGAACAGACTTAGCAGACACAGAAATGGACACAAGTTGTTGGGGAAAAGTCAACACAGCTTTTGTAAAGGGAAATCAGACCTCACCCATCTAATAAAATTCTGTGGGGAGGGATGTGTCAACAAACATGTGGACAAGGGTGATCCAGTGGATATGGTGTACTTGGCAGGGGCAGCTCTAGCTTTTTTGCCGCCCCAAGCACGGCAGTCAGGCAGCATTTGGCGGCATGCCTGCGGGAGGTCCCTGGTCCTGCAGATTTGGCGGCTTGCCTGCGGGAGGTCCCTGGTCCTGCAGATTCGGCGGCTTGCCTGTGGGAGGTCTCTGGTCCTGCGGATTCGGTGGCATGCCTGCAGGAGGTTCCCGGTCCCACGGATTTGGCGTACCTGCTGCCAAATTGCTGCTGCATCCACGGGACCAGCGGACCTCCCGCAGGCAAGCCGCCAAAGGCTGCCTGACTGCCGCCCTCACAGCGACCGGCAGGGCGCCCCTCCCACCCCTGCGGCTTGCCGTCCCAGGCACGCACTTGGAGCGCTGGTGCCTGGAGCCACCGCTGGTACCTGGACTTTTTCTGAAAGCCTTTGACAAGGTCCCTCACCAAAGGCTCATAAGCAGTCATGGGATAAGGGCCTCTTGTGGATCAGTAACTGATTAAAAGACAGGAAATAAAAGGTAGGATGACCTTGAAAACTGAAGTAATAGAAATTGGATGAAATTTAATAGTGCAAAGTGCAAGGTGATGCACTTAGGGACTAACAAGAATTTTTGCTATAAGCTGGGAACTTAGTTGGAAGTGACAGAGGAGGAGAAAGACCTGGGTGTCTTGACTGATCACAGGATGCCCAGGGACTGCCACTGATGTGACTGTGAAAAAGGCCAATCTAGTCCTAAGATGGATCAGGTGAGGTATTTCCTGGAGAGACAGGGAAGTGTTAGTACCATTACAAAAGGCACTAGTGAGACCTCACCAGGAATACTGGGTGCAATTCTGGTCTCCCATGTTTAGGAAAGGTGAATTCAAACTGGAACAGGTGCAGAGAAGGGCTATTAGGGTGATCCAAGGAATGGAAAACCTGCCTTATGAAAGGAGACTCAAAGAGCTTGGCTTGTTTAGCCTAGCCAAAAGAAGGCTGAGGAGGAGATATTTTAGCTCTCTATAAATAAATACATCAGAGCGATAAATACCAGGGAGGGAGAGGAGTTATTTAAATTAAGTGCCAAGGTGGATCCCAGAACAAATGCATATGAACTGGCTATCAATAAGTTTAGTCTTGAAATTAGATGAAGGTTTCTAACCATCAGAGGAGTGAAGTTCTGGAACAACCTTCCAAGGGAAGCAGTGGGGGCAAAAAAACCCTAACTGACTTCAAGACTGAACTTGGTAAGTTTATGGAGAGGATGGTATGATAAGGCTGCCTACAATGGCATTTAACTGATCTGTGACAGCTAGCAGCAAATATCTCCAATGGGCAGTGATGGGTCATTAGATGGGGAGGGCTCTGAGTTACCTGAGAGAGAATTCTCTGTAGTATCTGGCTAGTGAGTCTTGCCCCAGTTGTTCAGAGTCTAAATGATCACCATATTTTGGGTCAGGAAGGAATTTTCATCCAGGTCAGACTGGCAGAGATCCTGGAGGGGGTTTTGCTTTCTTCTGCATCATGGCGCACAGATCACTTGCAGGTTTAAACTAGTATAAATGGTTGATTCTTTGTAACTTGAAGTCTTTAAGCCATGATTTGAGGAGTTCAGTAACTCAGCCACGGGTTAGGGGCAGGGCCGGTGCAACCATTTAGGCGACCACTAGGATTTGGGGGGCTCCATTTTCTTCGGCAGCAACCGTGGCTGCCGGATCTTCGGCCGCCCGGTCACTGCCAGCATTTAGGCAGAGGGAGCTGGGGCAGGGGAGCGCAGGGAGGGCCACCTGCAGCAAGTAAGGGGGGCCGCGGCATGCAGGGGAACTCCCTGCCCCAGCTCACCCCTGCTGCTCCTCCTCCCCGAGCACGCCGTTGCTCCTTCACTTCTCCCGTCTCCCAGGCTGCAATGGTGTGCTCGGGGAGGAGGTGGAGCAGGGGTGAGCTGGGGCAGGGGGGTGCCTCAGGGTGGAGGGTGGGGAGCTGCTGTGGGGTGGCACCTCAGGGCGGGGGTTCGGGGATTGGGGAGGGCGCAAGGTGGAAGTTTTGCCTAGGGTGTGAAACATCCTTGCACCGGCCCTCGTTAGGGGTCTATTATAGGAGTGGGTGGGTGAGATTCTGTGGTCTGCAATATGCAAGAGGTCAGATGAGATGATCACAATGGTCCCTTCTGACCTTAAAGTCTGTGAATAAATGGTCGGTTTTCCAAATGAAGAGAGGTAAATAGTGGTGTCCCCCAGGGGTCTGAGCCCAGTCCTATTCAACATATTCATAAATGATCTGGGAAAAGGGGTAAACAGTGAGGTGGCAAAGTTTGCAGATGATACAGAATTACTTGATTGTTAAGTTCAAAGCACACTGCAAAGAGTTACAAAAGGATCTCAAAAAACTGGGTGACTGGGCAACAAAATGGCAGATAAAATTCAATGTTGATAAATGCAAAGTTAATGCACATTGGAAAACATAATCCCAAATACACATACAGTCCGGAAAGAGATCTTGATGATATTGTGCATAGTTCTCTGAAAACATCCACTCAATGTGCAGCTGCAGTCAAAAAAGCTAACTATGTTAGAAACTATAAAGAAAAGGACAGATAAGACAGTAAATATCATAATGCCACTATTGAAATCCATGGTACACCCACACCTTGAATACTACATGCAGTTCTGGTTGCCCCAGCTCCAAACAGATATATTAGAAATAGAAAACGTACAGAGAAGGGCAACAAAAGTGATAGGGGTATAGAACAGCTTCTGTACGGGAGATTAAAAAGTCTTGGGACTGTTCAGCTTGGAAAAGAGATGACAAAGAGAGGGGGCTATGATAGAGGTCTATAAAATCATGATTTGGGTGGAGAAAGTGAATAAGGAAGTGTTATTTGCTCCTTCACATAACACAAGAACCAGGGGTCACCCAATGAAATTAAGAAGCAAATTAAATTAAAACAAAAGGAAGTCCATCTTCACATAACACACAGTGAACCTGTGGAACTTGTTGCCGGGGATGTTGTGAAGGCCAAAAGTATAACTGAGTTCAGAACAGAAATAGATAAGTTCATGGCAATCCATCAATGGCTATTAGCCAGGATGGCCTGGGATGCAACCCCATGCTCTGGGTGTCCCTAGCCTCTGACTGCCAGAAGCTGGGCCTGGAGGACAGGGGCTGGATCACTCAATAATTGCTCTGTTCTATTCATTCCTTTTGAAGCATCTGGCACTGGCCACTTTTGGAAGACAGGATACAGGACTAGATGGACCAGTATGGCCGTTTTTATGTTCTAGGAGCCCAGACCAGCTCTTCTCAGGGCTCCGCAAGGGTGCAGCTCAGCTGGGCTTGGGGGGCCCCTGAGAGGGCAGGGCCTGCACTGTGGACCGCATCAGCAGCCTGCATAGCCAGGAGGACATGGCTATGTGGGGAGCTGGAAGCAGAGGCCTGGAGAATCGCTGAGAGCTGCACTTCTCTCGCTGCCTCTTGGTTCCACACCCACTGCTTGGCATCCCACTCTCCTTTGTACCCAGCACCCAGGCTGTCCCTTCCAGCCTTGTGCCAAAGGGCTATGCCATGTAATGGGGTTCAGCCTCCTTGATGCCCCCTGCTGAGAAGCACATATTCTGGGAGTGTCTCCAAGCCAGTTGTGCCTCCCCAGGGCCGGTACAGCCCATTGCTGTGCAATCAGTGCTCCACTCAGCCCATTCCGCATCCCCTAGCCTGGGCTTGGCCTCGTGGCAGCATCTCTCTGGCCTTTGCTGTGGTGGTGCTGGGCACTGGTCTGGCGCTGTCCCTGTGATCTCGTGGCCCACCTGGGGCTGAAAGTTCTTCCCACAAGACATGGGCAGGGCTTGCTCCAGGAACCATGGTTGCTGTTCAGATAGATGTGGGGCTCCTGACTTCCCCTCTGCCCGACTCCCTCTAGCCTGAGCTGTCCCTTGACTTTTTCCTGCCTTGCTGACTCCCCATGCTCCACCTACCCTTGGGGTCCCCCTCAGCTTGATGCCAAGCCCTTAGGGAAATCAGCTGCCTACCCCAGCTCAGCTCTTCCTGCAGGGCGTGCCCCCACCAGGCCCTCTGCTTGCACTACTGAGCTGGGCTGCAAAGGCACTGCCTCCATGGAGGGAGAAGGAGGGCGTGGGGCCAGAGAAACAGCTAGGCATCTTTAAACTAACTGGCCCTGGAGTGCCATGAGGACGGGACAGAGGACATATGTGGTTACAGCACCTGGGGACATCAGCAGAAAGGCCACGCTGGCTGCCACTGAAAAAAAAAATCCTGCCACCTGGGAGTTCTACACCAAGGTCAAGAGTGGGGCTTAATTTGACTTAGAAGTCGCTGTGAGCCCTGGGTAGTGGGGGTCCCACTGCTAGCCCTGCTTGTGGTGGGACTCCACTGCCAGCATGGGATGTGGGAGAGGGACCCCCAGTGCAGCCCCCTAGGCCTGGGGAGGGTGAAGAACCCTAAGAGGAGCAGAGGTGAGGCTGGGAGGGCTGAACTATGGCTGGGGGACTGACATGAGGAGGGAGAGGGCTGTACTGATGGTGGGTTCTGAGCAGATGGGGTGTGTGCTGGGAAGGTGAACTGAGGGTGGTGGGGATCGATAGGGTAGGGGGGCAAACTGTTGGGGTGGTGATGGGGGCTGGGGAACTGAGCTGAGGGGGGGTGAATTGAGGGGGGTTGGGTGGGGACAGAACTGATGGGGTGCTGAGGGACAGCATTAATTGCTGGGCAGGAGAGGGGCAAATGTGGGGGTGAGGGCTCCTGCTGCAGGGGCCACTGTATCCTGTATCCAGCACACTGTTATCACTGTATCCAGCACACTGGGAGAATGGGTAACACTAATGTCACATGCACACGCCCTGCCAACAGGCAGCGGGGGTTCAAACAGCAAGAGACTGACCTAAAACACACAATAGAATCTTTTTTTTAAAATCTCATGATTTTCATGGGGCTGTGGGGACCTGCTGGGAGCCCAGCATGGTGCCCAAGGGAGAGCTCATGCTACAGGCTACAGGGGGATAAGCCCCAATCTTACTGCAGCTGATGGAGGCTCACCCTTAGCCCAGGGGCCCTCCCTGCTGTAAGGCTGAGGAAGGCCCTGTGGGCCACAGGACAGCAGCCACATCTCTCACAGTGCCAGCATGCCATCTATGCATCGTCCCACTTGCTCCCCCTGTGGGGGACATGCTGGGAAAGTGAGCTGCTGAGGTTGAAGCTGGAGACTCACACAGGTCTTTATGATCCTGGTTCTGCCAGTGCCCATCCCCCACTCGCCCACGCCCTGCTGTTGCCCTCGCTCGAGATTTGTCGGGAGGCTCATGGTATCGGAGGGGTTCTTCAAGCCCCAACTCCGAGAGGCAGGTGTTGCCATAGGCCTCAGCTTTCAATAGCACCACCTAGTGCTACCCTCCCGGCTGCAGGGCTGGGACCCCCACACCTGCACCTGGCAGCGGAGACAAAGAACCACTACAGCTGGGTGTCAGGTCTCATGACATTTATGTCAATCTCATGATTTTGGGGCACAGGTGTTTGGTGCTGGCGTCACTGCCTGGGGGAGCTGTGGGTGATGCTCAGCGCGCTAGGCCTGGCTTCTGGGCCATCAGTGCTGCAGGATGGGGTGGAGGCTGGGAGCATGTGGGGGGCATGGCAGATGGCCCTGTTCCCGGCTGAGGATGCTCTGCAAAAGGAGGAGGTGCCAGGCCATGCCCACCATAGGCCTTGCCACTGTTTGGAGAGCAGCTGCTGCCCAAAGCAGGGCCCAGGGACAGGGCCCGAGAGACCAGGCCAGCCCAATGCAGGGTCAGTCCGTGCCCCAGGTTCATGCTCTCAGGGGTCCCAGAGATGGGTGCAGGGCAGGGCTCATAACTCGTCTCTGCTTTCAGGGGCATCCGCTGGGTGTGCCCCATTTGTGTCCTTGGGCTCTTCTGGGCTCTCAGGAACCTGGGGAACAGCAAGGTGGTTACCATGGAAACCGCTGCCCCAAGCAGGCCCAGCATGCATCAGGGGCAAGTCCAGGACCCCATGGAGAAGGCAGGAGAGACACGTCTCTCTCCAAAGTGGGGAGGGGCATTAGGGACAGTGGGGGAGAGGGTGTGAGGGCCCCTGCTCTCCCTGGTGAGGGACCCAGCCATCTGCCCCATAGGGAAGGGGTGCAAAGGACCATGGCCGAGGGACATGAGGGACACCTCTCTCTCCATGGTGGAGAGTTACTGGGGCTGGGCGGAGCCGGCTGCTGCAGGCTGATGTGCTAGCGGAAGGTTGGTGGGGACGAGTTGGTCCAAATGACCTCCTTGCTAAAGCAACAGCCTGAGTCAGCAGGCTTCCAGCTTCAAGCGATGGCAGGCTGGAGGCCTGGGACTCTACTAACCACAGGCGGTGTCTCCTCCGCAGGCAGCATCCCGCCATTCTCCAGGAACTTGGAGAAGGTCTCCAGGTCTCTGGCGCTCTTGTACTCAATCATCTGGTGCAGGCAGAGGAGAAACATGAGACGTTGGTGCTGCAGGATTGCCTCTTTGCAGGCTGAACTCCTAGGACCTCACTGCGAGCAGCATAGCCTGCTTCCACCCACCACCCTCCATGCTAGGTCTAGGCCAGCCCAATCTCCTGCTTCTGACATTGCCAGCACCAGCTTCTCCTGAGAGGTGCAAGAACCCTGAGCAGAGAATTTTGGGCTAGCCCACCCCAGGAAAGTCTCCTCCTGACCCTACTGGTGAGTGGCTCCTGCCCAGAAGCAGGCGGAGCTGTAGCTCTGCTAAAGCACCTGGTTATTTTAGTTTGTCTTGTTATAACCCTGGAGAGTCCTGTTACCCAGAGAAACATCCGGTCCCTGGTGGAATCCTGCAGAGCTCTTGGCCTCAATAGCATCTTGTGGCAGTGAGTTCCACAGGCTGTGTTGTGTGAAAGAATATTTCCTTTGATCACTGTTGGATTTGTTCCCATTGATTGTCTCTTTCTTCTCGTGTTACAAGAAGGGAGCACAGACGCTCCCAACCTACCATCTTTAGAGCAGTTAGTATCTGATAGTCTGTTACTCTGTCCCCTCTTACCCACCCTCTCTCTAAGGGAACAATCCCAGTCTTTTCAATTGCTCCTTGCTTTCTCCAACCTCTGATCCTTCTCGTCACCCTTCTCTGAACCCCTTGAGCTCTGCATCCTGTGTGAGCTGGGAGACAGTGCTGCACGCAGTGTCCAGATGAGGGCCTAGAATGGCTCCTTGCTGTCACCCAGCACAGCTCCAGGAGTGACCTACATTCTGCACCCAAGTGCACCCCCATCCCAATGGGCCCTTCCCATCCCATCCAGGCAACCGCAGCAGTACCTTCCTGTCTGGCCCGGCAGGGAAATAGTGGAGTGTAGGGTAGCCACGG
The DNA here is from genome assembly GCF_025201925.1 of Gopherus flavomarginatus. Lineage (NCBI taxonomy): Eukaryota > Metazoa > Chordata > Testudines > Testudinidae > Gopherus > Gopherus flavomarginatus. The sequence goes on from NC_066625.1 coordinate 32,699,494, forward strand.
ATGGTGAGATTCATGATCTCATTGGCTGTTGCATCCAGCTTGGCGATGATGATGTTCTCATGATCTTTATACTTCTCACCCAGTGCCTCCCAGACAGGTGCCATCTCCTTGCAATGTGTGCACCAGGGGGCATCTGCCATGACAGAGAGGGGTTGCTTGTCTGCTCTGCAGGGAGCGTAGTGGGGGCAGAGCACTGGGGCTGGAATATTAGCTCCAGCACCTGAGCCAGGAGACTGCAGGAGCTGGCAAAGTCAGCAGGGCAGCGGCACACAGCACAATCAAGCTGGACTGGCAGGAGCCTTTGCCCATCATGCACGGCAATGCTTTAGATGCTTAGGAGTGACCCAGGCACTTAAAATGATTCCACTCAGTGCGTGGGGTCAGGGCTCCCCAGGTCCCCTCAGTGTGTGGGGTCAGGGCTCCCCAGGTCCCTTTGGTGCGTGGGGTCAGGGCTCCTCAGGGATGGAAGGGCTTGGAGGAGACCAATGAAGGAGCTGAACAGGCTGAGTGAGGGAGCTTGGCCTGGGCAGGGTGGGACAAACACCTACCAGGTGCCACTCTCCCATTCCCCACCCCCCCACCCCCGGGGTGAGGGGATTGGTCAGTGTGGCAGGAATTGCTGGGCTCCCTGGAGGTGAGACACTGCAGACAGGGAATCACCTCCCCAGGGAAGGGAAGGTCACCTGAGACAATGAGCTCTACGCCAGACACACGCTAGGAATGTCCCCTCTGCCCCGAGTAGCTGGACTGAGTTGCCCGCATCCTCCAGCTCCCATGTCTAGGCAGTCTCTTGCTGGAACAGCTTTGCCTGGTAGTGTATGGAGTTGGTGCTTGTGTCTGCACCAGGCCCTGGCCGAGGGCGTCAGGCAGGCCTGGGGCAGGAGGAGGCCCAACCTCACTCTCACAGGGCTGATACTTACAGAACTTCACAAAAACATTCTTGGTCTCGTCGTAAGCCACTTGTTCAAAGTTCTTGCCCACAAGGATTTTAACTGGATGCTTATCCCAGTCCTCAGGGACCTCTTCACTCATGAAATGGGGCTGCGGAGAGAGGGAGGGGCTGTGTGTGCTGTTTGCTGACTCACTTCCGGAGAGTGCTGCGAAGAGATGCTATGGCTGCAAACTTCTGAGCTGTGTGTGTGCCATACGGGCTTGCACGCGCCTCATGCCCTGTTCCCCACACCTGGCCCTGCAGTGCTAGCACAGAGCTCAGAGGAGGGTGCTCGGCATTCCTAATACAGTAGACGCTCACTGCCTTCCAGGCTGAGCATTTCTGGGAGCACTTCACATGAAGGGGAATGTCTGCATGAGTGGTCAAGAAGGGCCCTTTTGAGTGACCCAGCTGCATCACAGAATCATAGACTATCAGGATTGGAAAGGCCCCCAGGAGGTCATCTAGTCCAACCCCCTACTCAAAGCAGGACCAATTCCCAACTAAATCATCCCAGCCAGGGCTTTGTCAAGCCTGACCTTAAAAACCTTTAAGGAAGGAGATTCCACCACCTCCCCAGGTAACCCATTCCAGTGCTTCACCACCCTCTTAGTGAAAGTTTTTCCTAATATTCAACCTAAACCTCCTCCACTGCAACTTGAGACCATTACTCCTTGTTCTGTCATCAGGTACCACTGAGAACAGACTAGCTATTGTTGCTACTGAAAAAATTATTAGCCTTGGGAAATGATGGCTGTAACAGGCTTCTCAAGAGGGAAATGATAGTATGATTATGTCTAGAAACTTAGGCTTGATCTACACTACAAAGTTATGCCTTGTCTACACTGCCACTTTACAGCACTGCAACCTTCTCACCCGGGAGTGTGAAAAAAATACACCCCTGAGTGCTGCAAGTTTCAGCGCTGTAAAGTGCCAGTGCAGACAGTGCAGACAGTGCTGGTAGCCATGCTTCCAGCGCTGGTAGCTAGTTCCCTTGTGGCGGTGGGTTTTTAATAGCGCTGGAAGCGCTCTCTCCCAGCGCTCTGCCATAACTACACAGAGCGCTTTAACGTGGCTAGTGAAGACATGCCCTGCGGTCAGCTTCACTACATTTCTCAGGCTGTGAAAAATTTCATACCTTATGCAGCGTAGTTATGCCACCCTAAGGCCCAATATAGACATCACTAGGTTGATGAAAGACCCCTTTCCATCCCTGAAGAGTTTATGCTACAGTGACACCACTACAGCATTTCTAGTGTAGCCATAAAGAACTCTACTTTCAGTGAGTGCTTGATGAGAGAGGGCCGGTATGTGTGGAAGAAAAACATCGCACAAGGGGGGGTCTAAGAATGAACCCCCTGGAGCCAAAGATTCAGATCTTGGCATGGGCAACTCAGCTCTTGTCCTGCTGTGGCCGGGAAGTCGGGGAGTCCCCTGGTGTTTGCTGGCTGGGAAACCAAGAACTGCTCTGCGGGGCTGGGTGAGAGCCCAGCAAGGACTCTCTGTAAGGGGTGGGATAGGGTCTGCCCCCAGAGGTGGCTGTATCTCAGTGAGGCACTACACAGTAGCTGGGAAGTGCTCTGCATTAAAGGAGCTAGGCCTGGGATGGCAGCAGGTTCAGGGCACAGAAGGAATGTGGCCAAGGGACCCAAGTTGCCCTCACTTAATCTGGTGGTGGCACATGGTCTTCAGCTCTCCTCACTCCTGCAAATGGCAGCGCTCCCCTCCCTGCTGTCAGGAGGGATGGGCTGGGCCTGAGCCCTGGGCATGGCTGCTGTGCGCACCTGGACCTTGCCATCGAGCACAGCCTGGGTAAAGGAGCCCACGGCCTGGGAGGTGAACTCGTCCGTGGCCATGCGGTACTTCCTGTTGGTCTCGATGTTGATGAAGCGCATGGTGGGGGCCTCGTGGCTCTTGAGACCGAAGTACTGCAGCACTTGGGCGCCTTCCCCATTCACATCGATGAGAACAAAGAGAACCTACAGCAGGGCACAGACATGGGGCAGCCGCAGCCCAGACTGGCCTGACCGTGCCCTCCCCAGCCCCGGGACTGAGAACCCCCCACCCCGCAGGCTCCCTCACTGCCCCACAGACCCATGCTGGGAGTGAGAGCTCCCACACACCCACTTCCTGCCCCACAGAGCCTGTGCTAGGACTAGAAGCCCCCCTGCAGACCTCCTCACTGCCCCCCAGTGCCTGTGCTGGGACTGGGAGCTCCCTCAGGCCCCATTGCTGCCCCACAGAGCCTGCGCTGGGACTGAGAGACCCCCCCCCCCCCCGATCCCTGCCCTGCAGTGCCTGTGCTGGGACTGAGCCCCCGCTCACACCAGTCCCACCATGCCCTCCTCTACATTGGGACTGAGAGCCCCCCCACGCACCCTTGCTGCCCCACAGAGCTTGTGCTGGAACTAGGAGCCCCCAGCAGGCCCCATTGCTGCCCCACAGAGCCTGCGCTGGGGCTGAGAGCCCCCGCCCCACCCCTCGCTGCCCCACAGATCCTGCACTGCAACTGAGAGATCCACCCCCCCAAATGACCCTCACTGCCCGACAGAGCCTGCGCTGGGACTGTGCACATCTGAGTCTGTCCTTTCCCTGACACCCCACTCCCCCTGTCGGCCACCCTGGGCCAGGAGTGGAACTGGAGCAGGGCCCCTCCCGAGCCAGCCAGGCCCAGAAAGTGAACCACTCCCATTCCCAGCGCTAGGGCTAAGAGCCAGCGGTGACACCAGTGCTGGGATGAGGCTCTCAGGCTTAAGGGACTCGACCACATGCCCAGCCAGGCCAGCCCATGGTGCGTGCATGCCAGTCACGCCTTGGTGTCCCACAGCCCTGGCAAGAGCCCTGGGAGCAGCATGCCTGGCCTGGCCATGCCAAGTGAGTGGGGCATGCTGGGCTCAACGGCTGCAGCTCGCAGGTCAGCGCCCCACTGCCAGGGACGTGACTAGCTGGTTACCTGGCCCCTGAATGGGGGTGCAGCAGCCTGGAAGCTGCCCAGGATCTCCAGGTGGGCCTCCAGGGTCTTGTTAATAAACAGCAGCAGGTGATTGAGGATTTTTGCCCCGAATATCTTTGGTGAGTTCTAGGGAGAGAAAGAGGGTTTGTTGCCCAGTGATGCTGGTGAGAAGCCACCCCTGCTCCTGCAGCAACTACCACACGGAGCTGGGCACCGGCTGCAGCCCCAGGGGCTTGGGAAGGGCCGGAGGGAAAGACCTAGTGTGTCTGGACACTCTCCATGCGCATTTGTCTGCCCATGCCAGTGCCCCCCCACACACACCCCCGGCTGTCCGGTGAGCAGTGCGCCCTATGCCAGCCCTGTCCAGTGCCTTGGCTGCCATCCACACAGAAACCTCCAGACGTGAGCCCCTCATTTCCCACCACACACCCCCGCCCCCAGCTGTGATCCTCCTCCACACCCGACTGTGCAGCAAGCCGTGTGCTCTATGCCAGCCCTGCCCAGTGCCCCAGCTATAATCCCCACCCCACACACACACACACACACACACACACACACACTGTTCAGAGAGCCATGTGCCCTAGGCCAGCCCTGCTCACCCATGACAGCTTATGTCCAAATAAATGTGCTAGTCTCTAAGGTGCCACAAGGACTTCTCGGGTTTTTTTGCTGATACAGACTAACACAGCTACCACTGAAACCTGTCACACGAGAGGGCGCTGTGCCGTGAGCCATGTGCCCTCCGCCAGCCCTGCTCAGCGCCCCAGCTGTAATCCCTCCGCCAACCTTGCCTGGTACTCTGGCTGTAATCCCTCCGCCAACCCTGCCCGGCGTCCCGACTGTAATCCCTCCGCCAGCCCTGCTCTGCAGTCCACTGGCTGCAAACCCTCCGCCAGGCCTGCCCGGTGCCCCGGCTGCAATGCCTCCACCAGCCCTGCCTGGCACCCCAGCTGCAATCCCTCCTCCGGCCCTACCCTGCAGTGCACTGGCTGTGTAAAGCTCTCTGGGGTACAGCCACCAGTCTCTCTGGGGCTGCTCTCATGAGGGGGGAAGGTGGGGGATCTCACCTGACTGGTGAACTCCATCACCAGCTCCAGGCTGTGCAGGACAATGAAGCGGGAGAGCTCCTCCTTGTTCAGGCCCAGCTCTGCGTCCAGCGGGAAATCTGCCCGCTTCTCATCAAACTGCAACACACCAAGGCAGGCCAGTGCCACACACTGAAAGCTTGGCACTGAAGGTGGGAGTGGCTGGGCAGGGCCCCAGGCTGCCTCCTGCACTAGCAGGGCAGCCCATGGGGCCATGTCCTGCTGGGACAACAGCCTTGGGAAAATGCCCTGCCCTGGCCATTGCATTAGCCCCTCCTGCCCATCTTCCCAGGCCTTTCCCATCCCATCCCATCCCGCCTTGTCACCTGCTGGGGCTAGTGCTCCTGCCCATCTCTGGGTGGCCCATAAGACCGGCTGTACTGGGTCAGCCCAAAGGTCCATCTAGCTCAGCATCCTGTCTGCCAACAGTAGCCAATGCCAGATGCCCCAGAGGGAATGAACAGAACAGGTAATCATCACGTGATCCAGCTACTGTCACCCATTCCCAGCTCCTGGAAACAGAGGTTAAAGACACCATCCCTGCCCATCCTGGCTAATAGCCATTGATGGACCTATCCTCCATGAAGCCCCATGTCCCTGTTGGACTGTAGCTGGGGTAGGGCCAGTGCCAGGTGCCTTGCCCCGCCCCCTCTCACCTTCTTGAAGAGGCAGACGGTGTCGGGGGTGACGCTGTATTTTTGGAAGAGCTCCGTCCTGTTGGAGACCCCGAAGGTCACGTCCACAGCATCACTGGCAATTTCATAAAAGCCCTGCGCAGCTTTGCTCTGCAGGTCCTGTAAACACCCCTCGAGGCCCTGAGCTGAGCTGGGCTGGGGGGAGGGGCATTGCGCTGCCCACCCAGACCTGCTCCCTGGCAGCCCCATGGTGAAGCGCACTCGTCATCTAACATGGTGCTGCAGCCTGTGGCGCCTACAGGCCTCAGCATGCAACATGGCACCTGCAGCCGCAATGCCATGGTGCTCAGGGGGCTGGCACCATGGGAACTGTGCCCTGATCCCTCGCCCTTGAGCTGCTCCCCAGCAGGCAGAGGATGGGGCTGGGCTGGGCGCACAGGGCATGTGGCACTACTGGGGCACCAGGGAAGGGAAGGTGTTGCCTTTGCGAGGTGGGTACTGGGGCGGGGCGGGGGTTGCTGGAGGGCCCTCCTACAGCATGCACACAGGGCTGGCATTGGATCATGGCACCTCCTGGCCAAGCTCAGGGCCTACAGGGGGCATTGTGGTGTGGGCACCGTCCCTGCCAGCCAGTGGGGAAAGGCCCCACCTAGACATTCTGGGCAGCCACCGCCCAACCCAGCCCAGGGGCATGGTGAACCCAGTCTGTCCCGGCGCCACACCCGGAAGCTCCGCCAGACCCAACGGCCTCCGCTCCTGCCCACCAGGCTCCACACCTTGAAGAACCCGACGACAACAACATCCTGGGAGGCGATGAACTCCTGGGCGCTGACCTCATCCTGCAGCAGCTCTGTGCTGGGGCCGGCCTTCCGCCGCATCCACCGCACAATGCCCTCGGCGTCCCGCTGCCCTGTGCACAGCACCACAGCACATCACTGACCCGAGGCATTCCCACACCCCGGCCCCCACAGCCCTTCCCACACGGCACTCCACAGCGCCCCCTACACTGCAAACAACCCCCCCAGCCCTTCCTCTGCACCACAACCCCCCCAGCACCCCAACCTACAGCCCCAAAGCCCCTCTCCCACACCAACACCCCCCCAGATTGCAAATCCTTCACAGTCCCTCCTGTGCACCACAAACCCACACAGTCCTTCCCCTGCACCCTTAGCTACAGCCCCAACACACCCCTGCCCTGCACTGCAAACCTATACCCCCCACACACACATTGCAAACCCCTATCCTACCCCCCCCCACAGCCCCTTCCGCGCACCTTCACCCACCGCCCCATACAGCCTGTTTCCTGTACTGCAACCCCACAGTCCCTTCTCCACGCCACCACCTCAACACTGTGCTGGGTGAGGCTCCTTTCCAGCCCCACCATGCTCCAGAGCAGGGACCCCCGAGCAGTGTCAGGCTGTACCTGTGAAGTCTATGGGGTGAGTGCGATTCCCGTCTCGGAAGAGCTTCAGCACTGGGTACCCTGTGACGCCGAACTCGGCGCTCAGGTCTGTCTCCTCTATCGCATCCACCTTGGCCAGCCGCAGACCCATGGAGTCATTCTTCAGGATCCCAGCAGCACGTGTGAACTCGGGGGCCAGGGCTTGGCAGTGTCCACACCAGGGGGCATCTGTGAGAAAGGGACAGGCTGAGCAGGTGAGAACAGCCCCCCCCAAGCTCTGCCTGGAGCAGCCCCCAGCATCCTACCCTGCCTCCCCCCAGCTGAACTCTTCCCAGAGGCTCCACCACCTCAAGCTCTGTTGCCCCACCACTCCCAATCCTGGGTAGAGCAGCGCAGAGTCCAGCAGGGGTAACTGTCACAGCCTGAGGCCTGCTGGGGGCTGGGAGAAGGATGGCATGAGCACCCAGAGTGGGGCAGGGGGCTTCACACAGACTCCCCCCCCCTCCCCCAGCACAGCCCAGGTTTGCCCAGCCTGGCCCAGCTGTCACCCTTAGCAGGTTAATGGTTGTGGTTGGCTCTGCCAGGATGGCAGTGTCCATCTGACAGCCCTCTGGAGGGCAGGGTTCCCCCTGGGGCAGAGTAGGAGCTACGCAGCCTGCTTTAGGTCTTGGAAGCATAACCCACTCTGTCCTGCCTCTCATTCCCATGTGCTCTGCCCTCTCTGCTGGCCCCCCTATGCCACCCAACAAGGTGGGACAGTGCCGCTCGGCAGGGCTGTCAGGGAGATCCCGTGCCATTGGGTGATGTGTTTGCTGGTCTCTTCCTGCTGTTAGCACACGCTGTGGGCCAGTCCTGAGGTGGGGGGACATGACTGCGCCTCCAAGGCTTCCTTGGCTGGTCCCTCCACGCCCCCCTAGAATGTGCTCACTCTGCTTCCCTGGGGTGCTTTGGCTCCTTTCCATGGGGACACGCAGCCTGTGCCACACACCTACTCCCTCCCGCATGGCCGTGCTCTGGCCCCACTTCTTAGCAAGGCCTGGGGACACTGCAGCTGGGCCCATTCACTGCACCTGGCCTGTGACTTGGGACAGGCCCCCCACTCAGGGCTACGGGGCTTCCCTGTGAGGTCACAGACTCCCAGCAAGGGTGACACACATCTCCCAATTGCTTGGCCTAAAGAACAGCCTGGGCCTGGCACCAGAGGCAGCAGTGCCCAGCTGGGCAGCCCGGCCTCTTCACACACAGCCAGTATGCTGGGCCCTGGCCATGGAGCCATACTGGGGACAGGAACACAGGTTACAGCAGAGCTTGCAGGCACAAGTCAGGACCCCTCCATCGAGTCCTTCTGGGCTTTCAGGGTGCTTGGATCCTAGCTAGGATACCCTGAATACTGCCCACGCAGCCCCAAGCCCAAACTCAAACTGCTTCCCTCCTGCCACTCCCTTCCTTTGACCCCCTTCCCGGGCAAAGGTGTTGACCTTTCCCCTCCCTTACCTAGCTCAGGTTACAGGCTCCGGTATCGTCCATCCCCTAAAGTTCTCCCCTGCTCTCCCATTCCCCACACAGACAGCCCCTACTCCATCACAGCCTCTGGCTCTGAAACTTGGCCCTGTGGGGATGCCCACATCCAGCCAGAGCAGAGCCACAGACCGTCCCACCTGCAGAGCAACCATAACCCACCTGCCCACATGCACTTGGGTAAGGAGCTCCCAGCGGAGCTGCTTGAGGCAGTGACTGTCGTGGAGCCCCCTCAGAATAAATGGTGAGGAGGAGGGCTCTGCATCTAGGCCCCAGGGACAGCGGTGCCGGGTCTGCGCCCAGGCCTTGGGAACACACATTGGAATCTGTGCCCGGGGGGACCCTGGCAGGATCTGCACCATGGGGCAGGGGAGAGGAGGGCAGGCTCCGTGCTCAGGGCAGGCTCATGATGCTTGCCTAGGGGAGTCATTGGGCCTTGGGCACAGCTTTGCCTGCACATTAATGTTTAAACAGCCAGTGTCTCTGCTCTCAGGCCAGGACACTCTTCCTGTGGGAAAGCCACCACCTGAGCCCTGCACTGAAGGGCAGCCACTGTTTGCTCTCCCTGGAGCTCAGCGCACAGATGCTCAGGGTCCCACTGGTAGCTGACAGGGCCAAGCACCTGTGCTGACAGCTGTGGCCTCCCCAACCCCTTAGCGAGTGCTCCCAAGAGCCAGTGACCAGCAGGGTATGCACAGGGCTAACCCCCGAATGGAGCAGACATTCTTGGGGCCCCTGCCCCAGGGCTCCACAGCTACTCAGTGGCAGTGCACAGGGTTTGCTGTGAGCCCAGCTGGGTGGCTGGCTGGGGATACGGCCCATGCTGCTGCTGGTACCCGCTGCCTGGTCTGAGCTGCTTCCCTCACCCCACCTCCCCCAACTTACAGAACTCCACCAGCAGCAGGCGGTGCTCATGCAGGGCTCGCTCAAAGTTGCGCTGATGGAGCACCAAGACACCCTCTTCCTCCAGGAGCTCATCAGAGAAGACCTCCTCCTCTTTCTCCTCCACCACCCCCTCCTCGACCTGGGCTTCCTTGTCTTCCCCCCAAGCAGGTACCAGCCAGGCCAGCGACAGCAGCAGGACCAGGAGCAGCTGGGACTTGGAGCAGCCCATGGCGACAGCGTGGGGAACAGACGAGCAGTGCACCAGCCACCAGCAGGAGAAGGTGTTCTTGAGGCGAGGGGGGCAGATAAGGGCATAGAGGAGCGGGTGGCGCCTGGCCCATGGCGCTCGTGTCCCTTTGTTACTGGCTGATCGGCCTCAGATAAGGCGTCCAGCCAGGAACGTGCAGGTGGCTGCACGAGCTGTTTTCCAGCCCAGTTCTCAGGCCCTGGCTGGGGATTGTGAATGGCAAAGGCCAGCTCCCACTGCATTCTGCCCTGGGGCTGGGCAGCAGCTCCCCTGGCACCCTTCCTTGGGCACAGCTCCCCTGGGTGCAGATCCCCTGGCATCATTCCTTGGGCGCAGAGCCCCTGGCACCCTTCCCTGGGTGCAGATCCCCTGGCACCCTCCCTTGGGCGCAGCTCCTACCACACTTGCCCTGGGCCTGGGTGGTGGGGAGGGGCGGCATGTCCCAGGCCTGGACAAAGAGACTTTCCCAATATAGTGTCAGCTGTGGTTCAGGCAGAGGGCTTTAACCTATGGTAGCAATGGCCAGGGCCTAAGGCAGGGGTACATTGCGGTGGGCTGACAGCAAGATGGGCAGCTGTCAGGGTTAAAAGACGGGTACCCTCACAGGAGAGCACAGGTGGAACATTCAGCCTCACCGTGCCCATGTGCCTGGGTTGCTCTGGGCAGCAGAGGCCCTGGGGCGCCAGTTGCAGCTGGCATCTACGCCCAGGGTACAGCGGAGCTGGAGCTGGCTGACAGCTCAGGGCAATGCTCCCAGCCATTCACTCCTGCGGTGTTATGGGTGTGATTCGGGGGCCCTGCAGGGACGTAAGCAGGCTCCCTGAGCTGCTGGGAGCCACCACAGCTGAGCCCGCAGCCTGAAGGCTCCAAGGCAGACGGCCAAGAGAAAGCCCAACATTTATTCAAAATCCCTGGCCCCAGGTGCGGGGCCAGTCCCAGGATTTGGGAACACTGCTTGGGTCAGCTGAGGCCAGCCATGGCCAGCTGGCACCCACACACTTGACCAGCAGCTGGGCAGGTCATGACCAAACCCCAGCAGACCCCACGCTAAGAACAGATCCTTGGCTGTGTGCGTGTGGAACAATCCCCCCAGTAACTGCTCTGTGGGGTGCAATCACCCAAGAGTCTGCTCTGGGGTGGGGTAAAATGCAGCTTGGGGTCCAGATTGTCCTTAACAGCAGCCATTTTGGAGCTTCATTAAGGAACAGAGGGGTACAGCCCTCAGGCCGCATTGCCTGCTGAGACCTGTAGCTCTCCAGGCTGCTCCATCCCAAAGGCAGGGACCGGAGCCGCAGGCTCCCTTTTCTCTAGATTGACTGTGAACCTTGCACTCCCTGGCACCGCCAGCACAGGTGCTGTTGGTAACTGAGGGGAAGGGAGGCAGCATTCTGCATTGTCAATAGCACCCCTGTCCACCCATCTGGCATGTGAACGAAGCACAGGCTTACACGGGTGTAAGTCAAAGAAAGGCGGTAACGTTTAATGGCAATGACCAAGAGCACAGCCAGGGGTATCAGCAGGACATGTGAGGAAGGGCCAGTGCAGCCGCATTCGGGGCACCCTTCAGGACCATACTGGCCCAGCACAGAGTGGAGGCCATGGGGCCAGCAGGCACAGAGTTGTGAGCTGGCACAGCCCCTTACACAACGGGACACCCTCACCCAGAGCTATGACCCATTCACTCACTACAGAGCCAGCGGTGGAAATGCTGGACAGAGTCAGTATTCAAAATCCCCCCCAGCAATGAAAACTAATCCTGACTCCGCCCTGGGAGTCCAGTCCCCAAAAGGTGAGTCCACCTTTGTGTGAATCAAATGTGAATGGTCCTGGGCTTTGTTAGAGGCTGGGTCTGGTTGTGTGGCAAGGGGAGGGCTTGCAATGAGTGGAGTGACACAAGCTGGCACGGCCAGCACAGAGCTCCACACTGAGGGTGGCACAGCAGCTCCCGCCGGGGTATCTCGAGAGGCAGACAGACAGGGACTTCACATACACAGCCATCAATGGGGGGGCTGGGCTAAGCCAGTAAACGCTCCGGCTGCTTCTCAGCATAGGACAGGCTCAGGGAGCTCCCCCAGGGCACCGCAAGGCTGATGCAAGGCACCCTGCCAGCAGTGCAACGCTACGCTGAGACAAGAGCAACAGCAGAGGCGTGGTGGTTATCTTTGGGAGTGGCTGTTTGGAAGAACCTTGTGAAAGTGGTAGGAGGCCCTAATACCCGCAGCTGGGGGCACAGTGAGCCCTGTGCCATGCTGAGGGGAGCTGGGCTCAACACCGAGAGGGGACCGCTGGGCAGCAGCAGAGTCTAGGGAGGGGGAGTCCTGCATTCCCTAGTCCTTGGCAAAGTAAAGACAGACACAGAGCAGAGAGTGGGCAGGGGAGGGACTGGCTCAGACTAGGGCTCAGCAGCCTGCTTGGGGTAATGTACTATGGGGGGAAATGGCTGCAGATGGCAGAGAGAGAGAAGCACTAGAGCAGGGGGCATGGTTCCCTGTTCAGCTGCCTGACGTGGCTAGGCCCGGGAAGCAGCGCCAGAGCCCTTGTGTTTGTAGTACGGCTCGTCTGCCCCTAATTCATGTTAAAGTTAGTCTGGACAGGGGAGGGTGGGGAGGGGGGAGGGCTTCAATCCTTCCAGTCCTTTTTTATACAGAGGTGCCACTCCCAGGAGAGATGGTCCGTTCTGTCGTCGTCAGTGAAGAAGGATTTGATGTGGTAGGTGCCCCGCACCAGCACGCCCTTGGGGGTCTCGTCCAGGGGGGTCAGGAACTCGTACTCCTCGGCACGGGGTCCATAGCTGCCCATCATGTAGACGTCTTTATCCACTGGGCACAGAGAGAGAAGGGGGAGCCGTCAGCATGAACAGGGGCGAATGCTCTGGAGCAGACACCAGGTGGCAACAATGTGTGTGCGTGGGTGGGCACCGAATGCCTGTGGTGACTTGGGGCCGAGGGTGGGGCTAGAGAGCTTGACCAGCATCAGGAGTACCCATACCCCATATCAGACTGCCGAGCTCCATATGGCCAGTTGGGTTGCCCCCCACAGAGCCCCAAGCAAGACCTGGAGACCAGCCGGGCTGAGGTGCAGACTCACCTCTTAAGCCTTTCCTGTAGGTGTGATGCAAATACTTCAGGCCACAGACAATCTCCTTGTTCACCTGCAGAGCAGAAGGGTCAAGGTCAGGGGGACACCTCCTGCCAGCGCCTCGCTCCCTGCACCTGCTGGAGGAGACCTCCCTCTGGAGACCCCATGGAGAGCAGCTTTGGGAGAGCTGCAGGGCAGATGGCGGTGACCCTCCTTTAGCACTCACCAGGGAGGCATCTGATACACAGGGGCTCTATCTGCCCTCAGGTCCTGCTCGTTCACTGCCCTGCCCCCCATTTCCCATCCCAGCGTGCGAGCCTCCAGCTCAGCCTGGCTCTCATGCAGGAGAGCGGTACGCAGCCCGCAGTGCAGTGGGAAGGGCGCGCACCCAGCAGCGTCACTGCACCGACCTGCATCACCATGGAGCACAGGCAGCAGGGCACGTTCCAGAGAGTGCCACCAGCCAAGTGCTAGGCAGTGTCAGCCATGACCAGTTGTTCTGCCAGAGGAGACGGCGCCCACTGACCCACATACTGCAAGCGAGTGCCCCAGGCCTAGCCAGGGTCCACGCTGCAGGAGCAGCTCACCTTGAATGAAATCTTCACTCTGTAATCCACCCCTTCCTTCAGCACAAACGACTGGCTCTTCAGCGCCTCCAGATCCCCTGCACCAGTGAGAGGAGAGCCGTCAGCCTGCCTGTCCCTGTCCCCCTTCCGCCAGGACCCAGAGCTCACCCCTCCCCAGATACATGGGCATGGACAGCGTCCCCTTGGGATCCCAACACCTAGGAGCAGGGATGGACTGAGGGCAAATGGGGCCTGTCTCCCGCCTCCCTGTACACCTCCCGAGGAGCAGGGGTTAGCCTGTGAGTGGCTGCCGGGTTATTTAGCTGCTCCCCCCACATCCTTGCCCCTGCCAGGGGGTGTGCTGGGCTGGCCCTGCTCACCTGTTAAGTCCATGGTGATGGGCCCTGGAGCCTGGTCACACAGCAGAGTCAGCCTCGTCAAGGTGACGTTAGCCATGCTGGGATCTAGAGGCGGCAGGAGGGGCAGAGTCGGTAGCTGGGCACGGTTGTCACCCGATTCCCCCTCCCCCCCACTTTTCCAAGAGAACACGGCTTCTTCTGCCATCCAAACCTGTTGCTTTAGCAGCTTCTTGCAGACAGAGCTCCAGGCCAGGCTCCCCTTGCAGCTGCTGCCCGCTGTGCACACCCTAGCCCAGTAGTAGCTCACCGTGCCGCCGCCCTATTCCTAACGGAGCAGCTCCTGTGGCTCTGGCATTATTCCTATCGCTAGAATAAGCCAATACCACAAACTCATCTGTATCAATCATTGTGAACATCACAAACAACATGAATCCAACACATCTATTCCAGGGATCTTACACTAGAGTCCCCTACGCCTCTGCATAGCTTGGCCCCCGGGGAGGGCACGACTGCCAACAACCCCAAGAACTAGAGGCCACCTCCCTGTCCCGGGACGAGGGCTGCCCTGCCAGAAACCTCTGCTCAGAAAGCTCAAACTAAGCAGGGATGGCAGGGGGCAGCCAGTACCTGCCCAGGCTACAGAGCCCATAGGTACCCTCCTGTAGTGCTACTTACCAGCTGATCAGCCAGGCCACGACCTGCAGGCCCATGACCAGAAGGGCAGCTGCTGTCTGCTCCATCCAGTGCCAGGCAGGGGTGGTCCTCAGACAGGCAAGGTTAGTGCACCCTCGGCTAAATGGCTGCTTCAGCGGTAGCCCAGCCCATGTGACTGTGGGGCAGTGGAAATGTTGGCTGCCCAGGTCTCTGGGGTTGCAGCTAGGGGGCTGTGTGGAGGTGGCCACTAGGCAGAAGGGTTTGTTCAGCGGCATAGCCAGACCTAGTTAGGGGATAGGCCTGTGCTGTCTCATGGATTTATAGGGAGGCTCCATGGGTGAGCCACAAGCCACAAGCGAGCCACAAGAGCCTAGCTGGCTGCTGGGCAAGCTGGTTCTAGATCAGCGGTTGCCAAACTTTCCCAGTTGCAGCCTCCATCTCATTCACAGAATCTGTTGTCCCGCCACCGCCATTACTTGTAATCTGAAACTGTTTTTCACGCTGGAAGGTGGAGGAGAAACAGAGCCCCCAGAGGCATCACACCTCTCCTGCCTGAAAGGCCACGGGGCCTGGCACAAACCCTGCGAGGAGGGGAAATGCAGCCGCAGGCCCATCTTGTAAACAGGCTTACAGAAGCCCTGGCACTGCAGAGCCTGCTGAAGGTGGGGGCTCCCTACCAGCCCAGGGGCTCTCTGACCAACCAAGGCAGAACGTGTCAGGCTACCATGGCACCGCTCCCCAGAGAGCACAAGGCAAGCCTGGGGCTGGCACGGCATGGAGGGGGCACAGTGAGCATTGCCATGGAATTGAGAGGAGGATGGTAATGTGGGCCGGGAGAATTCACCCAGGCCTGTAGTGAGGGAGGGTAGGAGAGAGATAAACTGGGCACGGCCCCTCCTTGGGGAGCCTCCCATTTCCCCTGATGGCCTGTTGTAGCAGGGGCTCCTGAGAGCAGACCCTCGTGCCCAGCTATGGCGTGCTTGTGGCCCAGCCCCTAGCTCGCCCCCTGGCAACATGCTGCACATTTGGATACACATTGGCCCTGCATCAGCAGCTCCTGCTGACGGCCCAGACAGCCTCCTTCCCAGGACATGCCGAGCCTGGGGCGCTCGTCAAAATGGACCAAACTGCATTCTACTGCAGTGCTGGGCTGGCAGCACCCCGCCACCCTCAGCCCGACTTGGCCAGGCAAGTGGCCAAGTTACTGCCCCAGCCCCTGTCACATTTAGCCATGGGATACGTGGCCCGCTCAGGGCATGCCCCACAGCGGGGCACCAGCTCCCTCTCCCAGGGCTGAGACAGGCTACACAGCCCCTGGAGGACTATTCTATAGCTAACCAGAGAGATGCTACCTAGAGTTTCAGCCCAAACCCTCCACCAGCCATGGGAGAGCTGAAGGGGCGGTGCTTGCAGAGAGGAGCAGCACGTGGAGCCACGTGTCCCCCGCCCTCCACCGCGGGGTGCGTTGGCCCCTTCCGGGAGTGGTGTGAGGCTAGGGTAGGCAGGGAGCCTGCCTTAGCCTTGCTGCGCCCTCTGCCAACCGGGAGCCACCAGAGGTAGGTGCTGCCCGGCAGGAGGCCGCAACCCAACCCCCAGCCCTGAGCCCCCTCTCTGAGCCAGCACTCCATACCCTTCTGCACCCTGAACCCCTTTCTGCACCCAAAGCCACAGCCCTGAACAGCCTCCCAGAGCCAGCACCCTATACCCCCTCCTGTACCCCAACACTCTGTTCCAGCCCTGACCCCCTCCCAGAGCCAGCACTCTGTACCCGCTCCTGCACCCCAACACTCTGCACCAGCACTGATCCCGCTCCCAGAGCCAGCACAATGTATGCCCTCCTGCACCCCAACACTCTGCCCCAACTCAGAGCCCCCTCCTGCACCCAAACTCCCTCCCAGAGCCCACACCCAAACTCTCTCCTGTACCCCAATACTGCCCCAGGCTCAGCCCAGAGCCCTCTCCCACACTGTGAACCCCTTGGCCCCAGCCCAGAGCCTGCACCCCTCCCCAACCCAACCCCCTGCCTGGTGAAAGAGAGTGAGGGTGAGGGAGAGCGAGTGACAGGGGAATGGAGTGAGTGGGGCAGAGCTTTGAGGAAAGGGCGGGGCCTTGGGGAAGGGGCAGGGTAGACCCTGGGTTGCTCTTAGATTCAAAAAGTGATCTTGGGCATAAAAAGGTTGAAGACCACTGGTCTAGGCAGTGTCTCTAAGGTCAGGGAGACTGTGACATTACACCCCAGATTCTTCATAGAAATATTGTTATGATTATAGCATATCTAAGATGTAGTTTATGCAAGATGGGTCATGTGAGATATCAGTGGAAAGGTTATGGTTTACTGAATAAGATTATCCTATTTGTATGCATGTATCATTTCTGTATCTGAAGTTAGGAATATTGACTATGTATCAACTACAAGTGTGTTTACACCTGGGGAACGCCCACCAAACAGAATGCAATCAGTGTGGATGGGCCATTAGGAAGAACAATAGGTCTTTGAAGATGCTAATCTCCCATCTTCCTGAGAAGCTTTTCTGGGATGCTACAAATGCCTCTGACTCATGGCTGCTTTGGCACTGCAAGGTCATGTGATCACGTCACTTGGTACTAGATGATAGAATACCAGTATTTTTACACTGGGGGGTGGGAACCAGGGTTCCTGCCCTATGTAAAACGTATATAAGGCCAGGGACTGACTTAATCAGGGCTCATTCTTCACTAAATCCCCACCCAGGATGACTGCTGGAAACATCTAAAAGAAACACGGTGGAGGGGAGATAAGAGCTGAACCCAGGCTGGAAAAGGTGTCTGGCCTGTGAAAGAAATGCCTAAAACAACATTTAGGGTGAGAAATTACTGCTTGTAACCAGTTTCTTTAGTGTATTAAGCTCACACTGCGGTTTTTGTTTTATCTGCAGGGTAATCCACTTTGATCCATTTGCTAATCCTTATAGTCACTTAAAATCTATCTTTTGTAGTTAATAAACGTGGTTTTGTTTTCTCTAAAACCAGTTTGTGGAATTCATAATGGGGGGGCTGCGCAGATCTTCCTCCACATTGAGGGAGGGAGCAAATTTCATGAGCTTACGCTGTACAATTCTCTGTGCAGTGCAAGACAATATCATTTTTGGTTTACACTCCAGAGGGGGTGTGCACTTGAGTGCTGGGCAACCCCTGAGCTGAGTCTTCCCAGGCAGAGCTGATCTCAGTGTTTGTGTCTCTCTGCAGCTGGGTATGGCCCTACCTATGTGTGCTGGAGGAGGCTGGAGAGCCTGGCTCAGCAGGACAGTGTAAGGGAGCACAGGCTAGTGGAACAGGCGGGCTCAATGGTACCCCAGTACATCAGGTGGCACCCTGGGGGGAGTGGGGGGTTAACCCATCACAGAGACCATGTGGGGAATCCAGCCAGAGAGGGGGGCACTTGGGGTGCAGAGCACAGGGGGGAATGGGAAAAGGATTATTATGCAAATGAGGAAGTGCCTCACCATCAGATATGCTGATTAGGGCACTGCCTCATTTGCAAGCCGTCTCCAGCTATCTGGCTGTAGGCAGAGCCAAGTGGCATCGTGCACAGGGCAGAGATACGGGCGTCAGGAGCCTGACAAAGGCAGTCAGGACCAAGGGTCAGAGCAAGGGCAAACCTGAAGCTGGGAGCAGCCGAGGAATTCTCAGTCAGGTTCCAGGCTGGGGTTGATACCATGGATCACAGGCTGACGTCAGAAGAGGGCGGGTGCCTACACAGGGTTGATGGTGCCCATGCAGATGACAAGAGAAGTCCCAAAGAAGGGAAGATGCAGCAGCTGGCAAGGGCATTCCAGTGGGCATCCTTCACCTTCTATACAGTGATTGGCTCTGCCGTGGCCAACATTATTATTCAGCTGGGGTTAGGGATGCAGCCATGCTGAGGATCTGCAGTCAGGATCAGGGCACCTTGTGCTAGGTGCGTACAGACATGGAACAAATCTGTGCCAAGGTATTGCCGGCCCCACCTCTTAATCCTTATTCTTACCAGCTGACTGCTGTAACAAGGGAACTGTGCAACGCCTACGTGGCCCAGGCCTCAGCCCCTTCCTATCCCCGCAATGACCCTGGAGGCAGTGAGAAGACCCACACAACAGCAGCCGTGCCAGATCCCTCCCCAAGCAGATCAGTCCCTAGAATTGCAACCATCCCCTTCCTGGCCTAGCGGGGACCTAGAAGCATCCCTCCCGCCGCCCAGCACACTAAGCCCAGGGGCTGTGGGTTGCCTTGTGGGGCAGGCAGGAGGTGCCCTAATCTTCAGGGGATGAGCCCTGGCTGGATCCAGCACATTCCAACGAACCCAGCACATGGCCAAGGGAGATGCTCACGTGCCCACTGTTGCCTCCAGAGGCAGAGGACAAATGCAGCTACCGCGAGCTGGGAGTGCTGCCCTGTCGGCCCCTATTTCCCAGTGTTGACATTGCACCAGGGGGCTCACTTCTCCCCTCTCCCTCTAACCCAGCCAAGAGGAGCTGGAGCTAACCAGGCTCCTGGCTGCTTTGGCCCTCACCTCCTTTGTGTTATTTAAAGCATAGCTGTGGACTGCTGTTTATCACTGGCCCTCCCTGTACTGATGACTCAGCCTACAGTCTCACCTAGCAGCGCTGGCTGGCTGCTCTGCCCTCCCCTAATGCTGTAATTCGCCAGCGCCCAGGCCTGGAGCTGCTTCCAAGACAGACTGGGCACATGTGACCACAGGGGCTGCAGCTTCTCTTGCTAAGCTCTCTTTGCCAACAGTGCCCTGCCACACTCAGATCTGGTCTTCGTTGCTGCTATTAACGCAGAGGGGGCCAAGGCCAGGTGAACAGGCCCAGGAGAAGAGGTGGACTCCAGCCACAGCTCCACTAGTGGTGCACTCAGGGCAAGCGTCAGGTACGGGATGTGGACCTGAGGCTGAAGAGGATCCTAATGAGAGCAGGAAAGAATCTGCTGATTGTCCTGCATGTGGGAATGAATGATACGGCTAGATTCTTGCTGGACCGTATCAAGGGAGACTATGCCAGGCTGGGGAAGACACTTAAGGAAATCGAGGCTCAGGTGCTCTTCAGTGGGATTCTGCCTGTTCCTAGAGAAGGGCAACAAAGGTGTGACAAGATTATGGTGATCAACAGATGGCTCAGGCAGTGGTGCTATACGGAGGGCTTTGGGATGTATGGCCACTGGGAGGCATTCATGGACAGAGGACTGTTCTCTCGGGATGGACTTCACCTGAGTAGGGAGGGGAACAGACTTCTAGGATAGAGGCTGGCACAAATGATTAGAGTCATAGAATATCAGGGTTAGAAGAGACCTCAGGAGGTCATCTAGTCCAACCCCCTGCTCAAAGCAGGACCAATCCTCAGACAGATTTTTGCCCCAGATACCTAAATAGCCCCCTCAAGGATTGAACTGACAACACTGGGTTTAGCAGGCCAAGAAAGCTTTAAACTAGGAATTGGGGGAGATGTCCAGGTATTCTCCACACCGGAATTTAACACTGAGAGGGAAGAAAACGAAGCAAGAAAGGATACTGTCATGGGCAGGAGAATGGACATACGGAGGAAGGGCACTGTAGATACAATTCTAACAGGTGATACTGGTGGTAGAACGTCTGGGCCTAATCGGGTAAAGAACGTGAGTGAAGTCAAACAGCAAGAATTAAAATGTTCGTACACCAATGCGAGGAGCCTAGGTAACAAAATGGAGGAACTAGACTTACTGGTGCAGGAAGTGAAACCGGATATTATAGGGATAACAGAAACATGGTGGAATAGCAGTCATGACTGGAGTACAGCTATTGAAGGCTATGTGCTGCTTAGGAAAGACAGAAATAAAGGCAAAGCTGGTGGAGTAGCATTGTATATCAATGATGAGGTAGACTGTAAAGAAATAAGAAGGGATGGAATGGATAAGACACAGTCTGTCTGGGCAAAAATGAGCCCCCAATGTGATATGGCCGTTAAAAAAGCTAAAGCAGTCTTGGGATGCATCAGGCGAGGTATTTCCAGTAGAGATAAGGAGGTGTTAGTACCGTTATACAAGGCACTGGTGAGACCTCATCTGGAATACTGTGTGCAGTTCTGGTCTCCCACGTTTAAGAAGGATGACTTCAAACTGGAACAGGTTCAGAGAAGGGCTACTTGATGATCCGAGGAATGGAAAACCTGTCATATGAAAGGAGACTCAAAGAGCTTGGCTTGTTTAGCCTAACCAAAAGAAGGCTGAGGGGAGATATGATTGCTCTCTATAAATATATCGGAGGGATAAATACCAGGGAGGGAGAGGAATTATTTAAGCTCAGTACCAATGTGGACACAAGAACAAATGGATATAAACTGGCTATCAGGAAGTTTAGACTTGAAATTAGACGAAGATTTCTAATCATCAGAGGAGTGAAGTTCTGGAACAGCCTTCCAAGGGGAGTAGTGGGGGCAAAGGACATATCTGGAATCAAAACTAAGCTTGATAAGTTTATGGAGGGGATGGTATAATGGGATAGCCTAATTTTGTCAATTAATTGATCTTTGATTATTAGCAGGTAAATATGCCCAGTGGTCTGTGATGAGATATTAGATGGGGTGGGATCTGAGTTACTACAGAGAATTCTTTCCTGGGTGTCTGGCTGGTGAGTCTTGCCCACATGCTCAGGGTTTAGCTGATGGCCATATTTGGGGTTGGGAAGGAATCTTCCTCCAGGGCAGATTGGCAGTAGCCCTGGGGGGTTTCGCCTTCCTCTGCAGCCTTGGGCACGGGTCACTTGCTGGAAGATTCTCTGCACCTTAAAGTCTTTAAACCATGATTTGAGGACTTCAATGGCTCAGATACAGATCTGATACAGGAGTGGGTGGGTGAGATTCTGTGGCCCGCATTGCGCAGGAGGTCAGACTAGATGATCATAATGGCCCCTTCTGACCTTAAAGTCTATGATTCTATGACATGGAGGCTGGTTCCCATAGGAACTTCCCCATTGCAATGGCTGGAGTGTTTTGGATTGCTGCTGATCTCGCTCAGCGAGTGCTAGAGCAGCTGGGGAAGGCTTCACATGGGAATGGCATAACTTGGGTGAATTCAGAGAAACTGCGCACCTGCCCTTTCCTGCCTCTGTGACAAATAGAGAAGGTCTGGCTGGGAAGGGCCCTCTCCTCACTGGTTTTGACATTAGAAATTCAGGCCTTGTCTACCCTGTTTTTCCTGAAGATCACAGCCTTGCCTTCACTACACAAAGGTGCACTAACGCTTGTATTACAGTCCTAGTGTAGACTGGGCAAGCTGAACCCTAGTTTTCCCCAGGACATAACACGTGTTAGCTGGTGGAGATAACTACAACTTCCCTAGTCTACACTAGGCGTGTAACACATCCTAACATATGGTAAAAATACCCATTTTTCCCCTTGAAGCCCAGTCTGCCAGCAGCATCACAGGAAATGGATCAGAACTGAGAGCAAATGAGATTTCTATCAGACCAGTTCGAGTCTTCCAAGGAGATCTTCAGACAGAAATATCAAGAATATCCTGTTTTAAGGTACAAGCATTTGATAGTTAAGGAGTCCAAGCATGGCCTTTATAGACAAAAGAATGGCCACAAATCCAGTTGTTCCTTTAATAAAACAAAATGGAGAATTTAGCAAATTAACTTTTCTTTGAAGAGAAACATACTGCAGAGAGAGACAGACTGATTGGCTCAGAAGACCAAAGAATCAAGTTCTTCACTTGGCTAAGCAGCAGCTAAGTGGAAAATGAGAAGAGCCTGCAAACACGTGCCCTGTGAGCGATGGGGGCCAATGTGATGCAGGGGAGAGCTTAACTGAGTTACAGCCACATCTGTGCAATATTTTAGCTCTGCTTCAGCCTGCATTATAGCTGCTCCTGTTGGAGTGTCATACAGCATAGGAGCATCACCCTGTGCCAGCTCTGTACCATCACAAGTGTTTCCCATGTTGAAGTCAATGACTGGAGAATTTTCCATCAAAGTGTACCCAAATGGAGCCCTTTATTAGGTGTGAGGTGACCAGGGTTTGCAGGGAAATTAGGGAGTGATGCGTGTGTGCATAGGAAAGTCTAAACACACAAGGCATTCTGCTTGGAAACAAATGCCTCCCCTCTGGGTGGGCCCAGACACATGCAACGCTCATCTCAGAACAAAGGGTTCTCCCGAGAGACCAGGTGGCACTCCCAGGGCCTGGGACAGTTAAGACTAGACTGGACGAAGCCCTGGAGAAAATGTTGTAGGGAACAAACTAATAGTTGGGATCTAACAGCGCTTCTCCGCCACTAGTATCCATGCTCTACCGGTGCTGAGCAGCATGAAGAGAACTCCCTGTGGGGTTACTGAGGAGGTCAGTGGTGCACAGCTGCTCGCTGCCCATCACCAGGGCATTTATTTGCGCTCTTCTTGGTCTGTGTTATTGCCTACAACTAAAGGGGACGCCTGGATATGTCACCACTCGGGCCATGCAGTGGCACAGACCCAGGCCTGTCGCTCACGGGTTAGAAAGCCGCCCCATGCAAATGGAGAAATGCTACAGCCTCAGAAGCATTCAGACGTGCAGGACTCCCGGCTGGCCAACTCAGTGAATCAAGCTCTCCACTTACCCTCATGGCAAAGGAGAGGAGCTGATGTCAACTGCCAAGATAGGGCACAGGAAGCAGGGGGTGGGGAATAGCCAGTAGCCTGGGAAAGGGACAGGACACCAAGACCCCGTATATTGGTGACAATGCAGCACCACACTGCAGTCCCCACTCGGGGCACTGCATGTGGGTCTACGCCTTAGGGCAGGGGTGGGCAAACTCTTTGGCCTGAGGGCCACATCTGGGATAGAAATTGTATGGTGGGTCACGAAAACTCACAAAATTGGGGTTGGGGTGTGGGAGGGCTCTGGTTGGGGGTGCAGGCTCTGAGGTGGGGCCAGAAATGAGGCATTCAGGGTGCGGGAGGGGGCTAGGGGTTTGGGGGTGAGGGCTTCAGCTGGGGATGAAGGCTCTGGGGTGGGGCTGCGGCTGAGGAGTTTGGGGTGCAGGAGGGTGCTCCAGGCTGGGACTGTGGGGTTCGGAGGGCAGGAGGGGGATCAGGGCTGGGGCAAGGGGAGGCTCAGGGGTGCAGGATCTGGGCAGTGCTTACCTCAAGCGGCTCTCAGAAGCAGCAGTATGTCCCTTCTCTGGCTCCTGTGCAGAAGTGTGGCCAGGCAGTTCTGCACACTGCCCCATCCGCAGGTACCACCCCTGCAGCTCCCATTGGCTGCAGTTCCCAGCCAATGGGAGCTGCAGGGGCTGCGCTTGGGGTGGGGGCAGTGTGCAGAGCGTAGCCTCCTGACTGCCCCTCTGCATAGGAGTCAGAGAGGGGCTGTGTCACTGCTTCCAGGCGCCGCATGAAGCGGTCCCTGATCCTGCTCCCCAGCTGAAGCAGGGCAAGCCCCAGACCCCACTCCCCAGCAGGAGCTTAAGGGTTAGATTAAAATGGCTGGTGGGCCAGATCCAGCCTGCGAGCCGTAGTTTGCCCACCCTGCCTTAGGTACTCCCAGCAGGAGGGTGTCTCCATCTTGGTCACCTACGAATGAAAGGTACAAGGTCGCTCCATAACTGTTACTATGGAAACTACCACGGCAATAACGTAACCAAGGAGACTGCAGTACAGACCCAACCCTGGACAGCTGTTACAATTCAAAGGTGGGTGGAAAGCTACCACCGTCCCCTTCATAAATCTGGGGGGCACAGATTGGCCCTGAGGGAAGGAATGGACTGAGGCAGCACCATTCCCAACAGAGGGAGGTGCAGTGATGCACCTGTCCCTCCCCATGCCCACATGGGCACAGCTCACAGCCCTACGTGCCACATGGCAGCTCCCCAATGGGGACAGACACCAGACCAAGAGTAGACGTTCTGCTTCCCCCGCAGCACAACCCCCGCAGGAGACGTTCTGCTTCCACCCACAGGACTCAGTTGCTCTTCCAAGTTTGGAACTGAAAGGAGCCAGGTAAGGAGCTTTCCACATGGCTTCTCCTCCACTGGTACTGCCCCTGGGTGAGGATTAAACAGAGATGCCCTCCCCCACTGAGAACGCCCCTCCCATGCTCCCGCAGAATGGGCCAGGGCCTTACCGACACCCACTGGGATGGGCCCCAGCAGCACCCGCTTGTATTTGTTCAAGCTGTCATCATCCTCGTCCAGCTGCTGGATCTCCTGGAGGGTCTTCTTCTCAGGGGCCCTGTACGCCAAGTCCACATCATCCATCTCCTCCTCCAGGGGAGGCGTCACACCATCCTTGTCCACCATGATATCTGAGAGGAGGAGAAGCCAGTCAGAGCAAGGAGGGACCCACAGCCTCCTATGGGGGAGCCCCATGGCCCCTCACTCACCAACCTGGTGCCAATCCCTGGGGCTGGACACACTGGTGTGAGCTGGGGGTGGGAAAGTTACCCTTCCCAGGGCACCTGCAGCCTGTTGGGGAGAGGAGCAGTGCCAGGGAGAACAGGAGCGGGGTGGAGTGGGGTGGGGTGGATGGGACAGGAGTCTCGAGGAAGCAAGGGCCCAGGTTTGCCCTCCCCATGGCAATTCTCTGCTCACACCCTGCCCCATAGGAACAAAGCCATCACCCCAAGAGCAGCCTGGGTGGAGGGGACAGCCTAGTCCTCAGAGCTCCACTCTGCACCCCCCACCTCAGCCCCAGCCACCCCTCCATGCATTGCAGCCATCGGCAGGTCTGTGTATTGCAGCTGCAGAGCCATTCTCCACCCTTCCCAGCAAGCACTGGCCTCACCCCCAGTTAATGGAAGTGCCGGGCAGGGCAGCCAGACTCCAAGCAGCCAGAGATCAATCCCAAGTTCATTTGTTTGCTTTTAGCTGCACTAGCAGCTGATCAGCCCATCAGCACCCTGCCTAATCACAGTAACTCCCCTGAGCAGGGCCGCCGAGCGGGGCGCAGCCCCACACACCCCCATGGCCACCGAGCGGAGCGCAGACCCCCACACTGCCCTGCACAGCCACCTAGCCAGGGGCCAGCCCCTCTTCCCCCTCCAACAGTCCCACATGCCCCAGACAAAGCACATCCCTCAGACCAAGGGATAAAATGCAGCCACCAGCCTCAGCTGCCAGAACAGAGCAGAGATGGTCCCACAGGAAGAACCACACAGGCACAGAATCATAGAAGATTAGGGTTGGAAGAGACCTCAGGAGATCACGTAGTCCAACCCCCTGCTCAAAGCAGGACCAACCCCAACTAAATCATCCCAGCCAGGGCTTTGTCAAGCCAGGCCTTAAAAACCTCTAAGGATGGAGATTCCACCACCTCCCTAGGTAACCCATTCCAGTGCTTCACCACCCTCCTAGTGAAATAGTGTTTCCTAATATCCAACCTAGACCATTGCAACTTGAGACCATTGCTTCTTGTTCTGTCATCTGCCACCACTAAAAACAGCCATCCTCCATCCCCTTCAGGTAGTTGAAGGCTGCTATCAAATCCCCCCTCACTCTTCTCTTCTGCAGATTAAAGAACCCCAGTTCCCTCAGCCTCCCCTCGTAAGTCATGTGCCCCAGTCCCGATCATTTTTGTTGTCCTCCACTGGACTCTCTCCAATTTGTCCACATCGTTTCTGTAGTGTGTGTGGGGGGCAGGGGAGGGGAATATGACCAAAACTGGACACAATACTCCAGGTGTGGCCTCACCAGTGCCAAATAGAAGAGATCCAGGCCAGTCACTGATCAGCCCCTGGGAAAGACCAAGTGCAGTTCCTAGTGATGCTCCAAGAGCAAGCTGCAGTCCCCCTTGGGAGGGGCCCGGGCTGGGCCATGAGCTAGGATCTAGTCACTGCAGATGGAGATGAAGGCATTTCCTCACCCCAGTCCCACGTCCAAGGGCCAAGTGTGCATGGGAGACAGGGCCCTGAGTGCCCACTTGGCTGCTCTCCTCGGAAGTGATGGGAAGGGGCCACACTCCCCACAGCTCAGCCCTGCAGCTGGTTTGGCAGCCTACAGGTGAAGTCTCTCTCCAGCTGCTGGTCTTGCCGCCTCTGGGCTCCGCATCACACCAGGCTCTCGCCAACTCAGTACCACCAGCAAGGGGGTCCACAGGGTAAGCAATGCCTCCAATGACACCCAGGCTGCTCTGTGGCCTCAGGTGGCAGCACAGGGTCACTGCAGTGTGAGGGGGCTGACAGGGACCACAGAGCTCCAGCATGAATGCTGCTGGGGTGGAAAGAGCCATGAGAGACTCCAGCTGGAAGGGATCTGATCACCCAGAACCTGAAGAGCCGCACAGGACTGCCTAATGTCACCCAATTCCCAGCCTTGTGCAGAGTCGGTGCCTCAGGCTATCATGCTGTGAGATTGCCGCACCTCCAAGTAGGCAGAATTCAGGCTGCTGGACAGACCCATCAGGATCAGGCGCGGCACTCCAAGGGGACCTAGCCATCCATGCTGCTGTGAAGCCTAAGAAGTGGGGAGGAGTCACTCTCCCCCAACCCAGTAGGCAGCATTCCCAGGCTAGAGAGCATCTCAGGGGCGCTGTGCCCTGCACTGGGGGCCCCAGGGGTACTTCTCAGCAGGACAGGTACCCAGCCCAGGCACACTGGAGCAGCCTTGTTTGAGACACCAGCAGCTCCAGGTGCCCACCCTACACGTTTGCCATCCTGTTTAAATAGCAAACATTCAATCTCCTCTTCAGAATGGTAAAACAGCAGGAAAGTAGATGGGGAACTGGCTCCAGCCTGACACTGGTGTTCCTGGCTCTGGGTCATGCAGTGAGGCGAGTTTGCAGCAAGCAGCGCCCAAGCACCAGGTTTGACAATCTACCCTGATCTATTATTTGTATTACCATAGTGTCCAGCCATGGACCAGGAGCCCACAGTGCTAAGCACTGTGCATTATCTATTACAAGTATTATGGTAGCATCCAGGAGCCCACTGTGCAAGGTGCTGTACAAACAGATCTAGTCTCCCGTGTTCCTGAATCATCCGAGTTTAGCACTTCTTTGAATTGATCCCCTCTTTCCAGGTACTCAGCAAGTTCCGCAAATAGTCCCCAGACTGCACAGCACAGGGGAGTGATTTGCTGCAAGTGTCCCACCTTCACAACTCCAGCTGCACTGGTCAGCTTTGACCGGCCCCATGAGGTCACCTGATGTTCCCATTCCACTCAAGAGTCAGTTTGCGGGACCAGTGCTCTTCTCAACGTGCCCCATTTGCTACACACTTCCTTGCCAGTGATTTGTAGAAGAATCCCAGGGTGAAGTGTGTGTGTGTGGGGTCCCACTACCAGCTCAAACACCCAGTGCAATTGTGCAGCGAGGGCCGGGCAGCCAGGCCTGGCCTTTGCCTGTATAGCACCGACATCGAGCCATTCCAGCAGAAACGCTAGGAAGGCTGAGCAGCGACAACGTACTGACCAATCCCCTCATTAACAACCCATCTGCTTGGAAGCAGGGAAGTGAACAGTTCAAGCCATCACAGTTCCCACCCAGCCCACCCACGCTTACCAAGCACAAAGCACCACATCTGTCACATTGCCTTTGCAGGTCGACTTTAATTCAAGCTCTACCAGCTGCGACATGACAGCCCTAGCCCTGGGCATCTGTCTGATTTTACAGACTCAAGAGGTTTCATCAACAAGCTGTGAGCTGCTCACTGACCCTCCCACCCTTCAGTAGTTCTCGTTCACACACACACAAACACTTAAGGTTGCCAGAACCTGAACACTGAATTTCCCGACGTCTGTGCAATCGAAAATCTGAGTCTTCAATCTGCATCAATTAACAGCTTTTGGCAGACACAGAAGGTATTTAAAACCTGAATTAATTCTACTAATTAGAATCTGGTTCTTGTTTGTTTTTCCCCCAAATTTCCCATAAGTGAAGCAAGTACCTAGCGCCACCCAACAGCCACTCCATGCCAAGAGCTGGGAGCACGTATGTCGTTAAAGAAGAAAAACCCAGGACAGATGCATGGGAGATGCCTACATTGTACAGCCGCTTGGAAAGGAAAGTGAAATTGGCTCAGCATTCTCCTCTAGAGGCTTCACTCCTGTATATGTCACGGTGCTGGTCACATGCCCTGCTAGACTCTGACAGTTCAAAACCCCATTGGACTGGTGACTGCGCTAGCTCACTAGTCATACCCAGTCAGACACTGCCTGCAGCCACGCCTGGGGCACCAGCCCTGTGGGGAAGGACTTGGACAGATGAAGAGTGAACACTGCTCTCCCCTTTCCCCTACTCCTGAGGACAAAGAGAGGCTCCTGCAGAGACACAGACATCAGTGACAGGGAGCCTGCCTGGCCAGGGACTCAGTAACACACAGGAGAAAGCAAAATCCCTTCTACTTATTTCAGCCAGGAGTAGGAGCCCATTGCACTAGCAGGCCTGGGAGAATGGGAGGATTACCAGCACCTGGGAACTCTGGCTGGCTTTAGCCTTAGGCCAGCAGCTTGGAGCCGTATTTACTTAGGGAAGTGTCCGACGCAGAGCTAGGGGCAGCGCTGTGCCCAAGACAAACCTGAGCCTGTCCACTCGTGGAGAGACGAGGTGGGTGAGGGAATATCTTTATTGGACCAAGTTCTGCTGGTGAGAGGGAAGCCGTTAGGCTTCCACGGAGCTCTGGGGCTCCTCACCCCCCTTGCCTATCTAGTATCCTGGGACCGACAGGCAACAACGACACTGAGTGCTCCTGGGCTGGCGGTTGGTGGAGCTGGGGCTAGCGCGTGTGGGATGACCCCTGCTGTGGGGCGCTGCCGATTTAGTTCCTTATGACAAAGGGTGAGCCTGGTTTCCAAATGAGACCATCTCACAGGCAGCTCCTCCCTCCCCTGCGACCTCAGACCCACCTGCATGCACAGCTGGGCTACAGTCTGCCCACTCCCACTTCCTCAGTTACACAGGAAAGCTGCTGGCTAGGGCCGGCTCTACCATTTTTGTCACCCCAAGCAAAAAAAAAAAAAAGCCACCCGGACTGTGCCGCCCCTTAGCATGTGCCGCCCCTGGCACATGCTTCCTCCGCTGATGCCTGGAGCTGGCCCTGCTGCCTGGCTGGGTGAGGCCCATTTCTGCAGCTTCTGGTCTAAGGGCTCGGCCAGGAGTCTGGGGTGCTGCTAGGACTCAGAATGTGGGAGTGGGGGACAAAATCTCTGGATTGAGGTCTGAGCCCAAACACCAGAGCTGCTCACCGCCCAGTGCCCTGCAAGCCCCAGCACACACACACCCAGTGCCCCCACAGCTGCTGTGACCATCTGTCTCAGTGGGGGAGGCCCCTCCCTCCTGCTCTGGTAAAATACAGTCAGGCAGCCAAAGAGTTAATAGTGCAGCACCTGCAGGTTGCTATTGCAGCCAGGTGGGTGGTTGCTTGGTAACCGTACCTGTAGGGAGCTCTGTGGAGCGCTCCCTGTGGGGGAAGGAGGGGAGCATCTGGGCCTCAGGGCGGGGCACGTGCTCCCCAGTTGCAGGAGAATTGCTCCAGATCATGCCTGTGCTGTGGGCTGGAATCCTTGCTCAGGTAGGCCGTGGGCAGCTCTGGGGGGTCATGTCATGCAAGGGAATTTACCACGCACAGCTGCTTTACCCTCTAACCCCTCTCAACATGGCATGAGTGGGCAGCAAAGGCCTCTGCTTGCCTCCACGGAGGCTGGACGGAGCTCTTCCCAGGGGCTGCTGCTAGCCACGAGAGCCCATGCTGCAGTCCTGCAGTGCATGACCTAGGGCCTTTCTGGGGCAGGGTGTCTATTGGTTAGAGCAGGGAGCCGGGAGTTCTGTTCCCCACCCGGGAGTCACTAACCTACCGTGCCTCAAGAAAGTGCTACTCTGTGGGCATGGTGGTGTCACACCAGAGCCGCGCTGCCCCTGGACTCTGTTCCCCCTTGAAGTTCTTGGGGGAGTGCTCGGAGGTCACAGGGTGGGAGGGGCTGTCTGGGTCAGGAGCAGGATGACAAGTGGCCCCTTTGCGCTGCTGATGCTGGTGGCTTCTGGGCTGCAGAGATGCAGCTTCCAAGCAGCCATGGGCAGGGCAAGGCTCTCAGCCATCGCCAGCTCGAGCCCCAACACCAGGCATGTCTGTGATGCCGCAGGCACAGAACGAGGGCCAGGCAGCAAGCGGCACGCTCCGGCTGCAGAAACGGCCAATGGATCATTCGATTCCCTGCACCAGCCCCCGCCAGCAGGCCTGGCATGGGCGCTCTGGGGCCCACCGCTGGAGGGGAGAGCACACAGGGCGCCGCTTGCTGTGCACACTTTGCCACTTAAATCCAGGGCTCAGTTACCTGCAGATCCAAGAAAGGAAAACCACTGTTTGCTCTCGCTCCAACATGGATGTGGGAAGGGTTGGGGGCTTGGGCGAGGCTCTCAGGCCTGGTCCCAACCCCTCCCCATGGCTAGCAGCACTGGTGAGCAGAAGGCACAGATGAGCTCCTCTGCTCTGAGGAACCTGCGGATTGGCCATTGCACAGGAGGCGAGAGCAGCCCCCAGGAGAAACAGCTGCTACGCTGGGAGGGAGGGATGCTGCAGAAAGCCCACAATAGAAACCCCGGGGTTCCTGGCTGCACATGTCACATGCAGCCCCCTCCCCAGGGAGGATGCTCCTCTCACTCAGCCTGGTGTAAATCAGGAGCACCTCCGTGGAAATGCAGGCCACTGCTCCCACATGCAAGGTGAAGGCACTGGAGAATCAAGCCCCAGGAGAACTCCCCAGCATGCAGGTCCCTAAGCCAGGAGAACAGGGTTTAGAGCAGGCCAGGTAGCAAGTAAATGTGATCCTGGCAGCTGGAGCCAACCAGCCCCAGGTTTGATGCTAACACCTGGTTCCCTCACATTATGACCCAGCCTGGCACACTTGTCTCCGCCCCAAAGAGCACTCGCACCCACTGGCACACTGAAATGTTGGCACACAAGCCCAGCTGCCTGTGGGTGCAAGCACTCTAGAGCTTTCCCAAGGCCTGGCAGACCTGCCATGGATGTGTGGGCGAGCAGCATTCTGGGCACAGCTCCAGGTGATGGGCGCTGGGTGGGGGGCACTAGCTTTCCATTAACACCTATTTCACCAGCCTCTTCCCTCGGCCTACAGCTAGGCCCCATTCACCCTCCAGGCTCCGGCCCCCTTCTATGAGCAGCCTCCGACCAACAGCAGGAAGGGCACCTCTTCACTGCCCCCACCCTAACCAGAGACTCAGCCCAGCCTTGGGGCTTGCAGGGAGAGTCCGGGGACTTTGGGCTAGGTCCCTTCCCAGCCCCTTGGGCCCTAGCAGGAAAAGGAGCCGTGAGGTCCCTGAAAGAACCCCAGCTGGCTCCCCAGAGCCACGGGGCCAGGAGCAGGCTCTGCTCCAGAAGTGGCTGTTGTTAATGAGCTGACAATGCTCAGCGTTGGGGCTCCCAGGGAATGAGGACAGCTCCATACTTTGCAGTGGGCCTGGCCGCTCGTGGGTGGTGCACACTCAGGCTGAGCAACACATGGAGCTGGGCTTGGCCCCTGCAGGAGACTGACTCCGTGGGGACCTGGCGAGCTGAATGCGCTAGGGGCTCAGCTCATTGGAACAGTGTAACTAGGCATCACCTGGCAGGAACAGTAACACCTCATGGGAACCCCTCTAGGGCCCAAAACCAGAGCCCTCTGCAGCCAGCAGGCCCTGGGCTCTGCCCCCACCAGGCACCTAGCACCCAGCCCACTGTACAGTTGGGCAGAGCCAATGTTGAGCCTGACCATCTGGCATTTCACACCCACTCTGCCCAGGTGTAAATGACACAGAAGGAGTGAGGTGGGGGACTGGCTCCTGGGTGGGCACAGCATGTGGTGGGCTGTCTGGCAAAGGGCGTTGTCAGTAAGCAGCCCTGGCTGAAGCAAGGGAGAGCAAGCGATGGGCATCACCACAGAGCCAGTGCCCTAACGACCGCCCACTGTGGCTCACGCCTCTTTCACAAAGCACGTTAGGTCTCCGTGGACATCACCGGGGCTGTCCTGTTTGCCTTGGGCACTGCTGGGAGCTAGAATGAGCCCCACTCCCCACACAAAGCACTGCACCAAGCCTGGAGCTTCTTCCTGAAGCCTAGGTAAGCTCCTCTGCAGCACCAATGCCCGACAGGCAGTTGGGAGGGAGAGCGAGGGCTCCGCAGATGCACCCCTGCCCCAATTCCCATCTGCACCTGAGAGCGCTCCAGCAGAAGCAGGGCCCAGTTTGTGACAGCTGCAAGGTACAGCTCACGGGAAAGCCCCTGCTCCCCTCCAGGCCAGTAGACCTCCATGCCCTCAGACGAGCTCACTGGGCTAGTGGGGCCACTGCAAACAGCACCGTGCTGAACAAGTGCCCCCTGCTGGGGGTGCTGCTCAGCACCAGGGTGCAGGATGCAGCCCCCAGTGCCCTGGATTGGGTCCTGCCCCCCTTATAAAGCAGTCAGCACCCAGACTCCATTACAAGGCACGCGCCAGGCTCAGAGACCCCAGGCAGAGAGCAGCCCAGCACAGCCCCACCTCAGGCATGGAGAGAGAGTTTGCCAGCAGCTGCCTCCTCTCCCCTCTGCCGGCTCCTTGCTAGGGGCCTCTCCCAGAGGGGAACAGCCCATGGCTCGGAGACAGGGGGGGATCCTCTGAGCCCCTGGTGCCCCACAGCAAGTCTCTCCAGTTCCTTGCTTGGGGAGGAGGGAGGGAGAAACTGGTCTGAGCTTCACCCGCCCACCCCAACCTCCTCAGTGAAGTCATAATGCTGGGCTTGTGACATCACAGCCTGTTGCCATGGAAATGGTTGTGATGTCTCAAATCCCTGAGGGGAGGGTGGTGGGCCCAGGATGGGGGTGGCCTGGTGGGAACCCGGAGGAGGGGTTATAGATATGAGAGGAGTGGTTAATCCCAGAGAGGGGGTCTAGGGGGATGGTCATAGTGGCATCTGTGGCGTGCTCCCAAGGCAGAGATCACCTGGCTCCACTGAGAGGACTTAGGGGCCAGTCCCAGCAACAGACTGAGGGAAGGTGGGATAGTTCTGCTCAGAGACAGCTCTGTGCCTGGTGGCCCGCCCCTTGCACACAGTGCCCTGCTCCCCACCCTGAGCCAGGCTTCTCATGGGAGGGAGGTGTCATCACAGGCCTCTGGGGCAGGAGTTGGGGAAGCTGCTCCCTACCAGAGCCCTGGAGCAGGGGAACAAGCCGGGGCTGTGCTGAGAGAGCGGTTGGGACTGGGGTCCCGGCTCTCTGCTCCCAGTGGTTCGAGCCAGAGCAGGTGCTGCGGGTCAGCGAGCCAGCCTTGCTCCAGAGGGTTTGGAATGGCCTTGCCGGCTGCAGCCAGTCACGCCCAGCTCTTCGGAGCCTGGCTTGTCTCTCTGGATTGACACTGGCAGAGCTGAACACAGGTCCCAGCTCACACGCCCTCAGGGGACCCTGCCAGCCCTCCACCATCAGCGCTGAGCAGCACTCATCTGGGCCTGCAGAGCCGTCCTCCCAGCAGGACGCAGGGGACTTTTGTTCTGCAGGAGGCTGGAGCCACACCAGGGACAGCAAATGAGCCCACGCCCCAGCCCAAGGCCATAGCGGCTCTGCCTGGCACAGGCTGGCATGCCAGCTGGCAGCAACTCCTCGGCCCCCTGCCTCAAGGGCTCAACGCGTGAGGACCCCTCCTCGGCATCAAATCCCCCACCAGCTCTCACACGGGGAAGGTCCCAGTGCTCACCGTGGGCACCAATTTGCCCTTCCTCTCCCTGCCACCTCCCATCTGCTCCTCCCAGCACAACAAAGGCTCGCCCAGCGCTTGCTCCAGCCCTGCTGTGCCCACACTTGATACCCCGAAAGGACAATGGAAAAACTGGACAAATCTATACAACTGTGAGACCAAGAGGGCAGCGAACCCCCAGTGCACCTACCAGGCCTTGGACAGAGCAAAGGCAGCCTGGCTGCAGCTGAGCCCACACATGCCCCCAGCCCTTGTGCCCAGATTGCAGGGAGTTAGCGGGAGGTGCAGACGGGGGGGGGGGGGGGGAGGGGGAGCTCTGCTGGGCATGAAAAACCCCTCACACCTCAGGGTGGCGCACTGGCCAGGGGCAGCTTTAGGAGCAGCCGACCGGATACGTAGTTACCCACAAGGCAGGTGCACCCCCCAGGCCCTGCACACATACCCACACACACACAACCCCGGCTCTCGCACACAACCACATTCCTCTCGGCCTGTGCCGCCCGCACACACACACCTGCACCCCCCTCCGCCCATGCACGCACACCTCAGTCCTGGCTCCTGCACACAACCGAACACGTGCACACACTCCCCACCCTGGCCCCTGCACACACCCACACTCCCCTCTGCCTGTGCACGCCCCCTGCACACACATACACACCCATGCACTCCCCTCCGCCCATGCACACACACCCTGGCGGCCTGGCCCCTCCATACACTCACTCCCCCCCTCCGCCTGTACACACCCACTGTCCCTACACACAGCTGCACTGCCCTCCACCCGTGCACACACACCCCGGCAGCCCCTGCACACGCCCCGCCTCTGCGCACCCCGCCCTGCCGCCCCGGGCCCACAGCCCCACACCCTGGCCCGCCGGCCCCACCCTGCTGCCCCCGGCCCGGCCCGGCCCGCCCCGCTCACCTCGGGCGCACACTGCCAGCCGCAGCAGCTCCAGCAACTGCCCGCCGAACTCGCACGCGTCCGAGCCCAGCATGGTGCCGCCCGAGCCAGCCGAAGGGGATCGCCGCCGGGGGGTCACGGGGCCATGCGAGCCCCAGGCCGGCAGCCCGAGCCTGCTGCGGGGGAGCGGCCGGTGGCGAGCCGCGCACAGCCGGAGTGCGAGCCGAGCCGAGCCGAGCCGTGCAGTGCCGCGCCGGCCGGAGACGTGCGGCCGCCCCCCCGCGCCAGCCCCAGCAGCCGCCAGACCGCGATGAGCTCATCGCCAGCTCGCCGCGCACACCCGCTCCCCTGCGGCCTGGCGGCCCCTCCCCGGGGATGGCGGGGGCGGGGGCAGGCAGCCAGCCGGGAGGGGCACGCTCGAGTCCAGCTGGTCTCCTGACTTGTGACTGCGGGCTCTGGTGCTGCCCACTAGGTCCGGCTGCCCCGCCAATCGCCTGGGGCACGGGGGGGAGACGGGTGTCATAAACAGATAGCTAACGGGTTCAGGTCTCGACTCTGCCTGGCTTGGCGCAGGGACTGGCACCCACTTGCCAGGTGAGCGCCCTGCCCACCAGCCTATTGGTTAGCTGGGGAGTCTAAGGCAAGAGGGGACCATTGTGATCATCTGGTCTGACCCCTGTCTGACACAGGCTAGAGACCTGCCTGGAATCCTTCCTATAGTAGGACTCTTAGAAAAGCATCCACTAGTGATTTAAAAATGGTCAGTGGTGGCGCATGGTGGTGGCAGGACCGATGCTAGGGGTTTGAGCATCCTAGGCGGACGGCAATTTCGCCGCCCCGCGTGCTGATCCCACGGCTCCGCTGGAGCTGACGCAGTGGTGCCTGCGGAAGGTCCGGTGCTCCGTGGCTTCGGTGGAGCTGCCGCAGTCATGCCTGCGGGAGGTTCACCTGAGCCACGCGAGCAGCCGTCCGCCCGCAGGCATGACTGCAGCGGCTTCACCAGAGCCACAGACCAACGGATCCTCCGCAGGCACCACTGCGGCAGCTCCACCGGAGCCGCCTGCCGCCCCCTCTGGCAAAACGGCGCCCACCATTTATTCTGGCACCCTAGGCGATTGCCTAGGCTGCCTAAATGGTAGCGCTGGCCCTGGGTGGTGGTAGATTCTCCAGTGGTTAATGACCATCAGTGTTAAAAACATATGTCTTATCTCCAGTGAGAATATATCTAGCTTCAACTTCCAGCCATTGGCTCGTGTTCTACCCTTGCCTGCTAGACTGAAGAACCCACTATTAAATATTTATTCCCTGTGTAGGTACTTAGACTGTAACCAAGTTACCCCTTCACCAGTGGCAGATTTAGAGTTAGTGGGGCCCTGTGCTCAGCTTCATTTTTGCCCCCCCCCCCCCCCACTGGGACAAGCCAAGAAAAAGAACATTCTCTCTTTTCTCCCCTGCCCCCTTTTTTCATTTTTTTTCTTCACCCTCCTCCTATAAGTTATAGCAAGTAAATAAAAGTAAAGTGAGGTACCTTGATTGTTTTTGTAGTCTAACTTTTTTTTCACAGACGACTTAAAAATGGTTAAGGGTCTCGGCAGACCACTTAATGATCTTTCCAAATATTGTTTGTACTTGATAGCTGAGTATTGTAAAGTGCTTTGAATAAGAGTTCTTTATTTTAAAAAATGTAAAAAAAACATTGGGGTGCTGGGTCTGGCCAGGAGTTAGGATGTGGGAGAAGGCTCAGGGTTGGGGTGTGGGATCTGGGAGAGAGTTAGGATGAGGGAAGGGGCTCAGGGTTGGGGTGTGGGGTCTAGGGGAGAGTTAAGATGAGGGAAGGGGCTCAGGGTTGGTGTGTGCAGTCTGGGGGAGAGTTAGGATGAGGGAAGGGGCTCAGGGTTGGTGTGTGGGGTCTGAGGGAGAGTTAGGGCGCAAGAGCGGGCTGGGGGTTGGGGTGCAGGGTCTGGCCAGGAGTTAGGATGAGGGAAGGGGCTCAGGGTTGGGGTGTGGGGTCTAGGGGAGAGTTAAGATGAGGGAAGGGGCTCAGGGTTGGTGTGTGGGGTCTGGGGGAGAGTTAGGATGAGGGAAGGGGCTCAGGGTTGGTGTGTGGGGTCTGGGGGAGAGTTAGGGTGCAAGAGCGGGCTGGGGGTTGGGGTGCAGGGTCTGGCCAGGAGTTAGGATGTGGGAGGGGGCTCAGGGCTGGGGCAGAGGGTTGGGGTATGGAGTGCTTACCTGGGGTAGCTCCTGTTTGGTGCGAGGGGTGCAGGTGGGGATGGGAGGTGCAGGAACTCCTGTTTGGTGCTCAGGGTGGGGGTGGAGATGTGGGGGTGCAGAAATGAGGAAAGGGGGCTGAGGTGGTCCCTGTCACAGAGTTCGGGCAATGCTCTGGAACTGCTCCCTACGAAGCTAGTCAGGACTCTGGTGAAGTCTCTGTGAGCAAGAAGCTCACATGGCTTCCACCTCCCTTGGGTCTGATCTTGGAGCATTCACCATCCTCTGCCCCTCAGTGCGCTTCCCACAGCGAGTCAGCCCTGGTGGGGTCCTGGGAAAGCCCAAGGGTTCTGCACCCCCACTTTATAGTCAGACATGCCTCTTAGCCAGCCAATAAAACAGAGATTTATTAGAGGACAGGAACATAGTCTAAAACAGAGCTTGTAGGTACAGAGATCAGGACTCCTCAGCAGGGTCCATCCTGGGAGGCAGCTAGCCAGACACCCACATCTGCACTCACCCCTCGCCCCCAGCCAGCTCCAAACTGAAACCCCCTCCAGCCCCTCCTTCTCTGCTGAGTTCCTTTCCCGGGCCAGGAGGTCACCTCTTTGTTCTCCAACACCTTTAGCTATCACCTTGCAGGGGGGAAGGGCCTCGGCCATTAGTTGCCAGGAGACAGAGTGTCAGCCAGAAACTGAGGCACCCACACAGTATTCAGAGGAAACATTAAGAAGAGTCCCACTTTGTCACAGTCCCCACCCCCAACCTCCTACCCTGAGTGACTCAGGTGTGGGTGTGTGGGTGTGTTTAGGGAGCAGTGCGCAGGGGGCTCAAGGCTGGGGCAGTACCAGTCGTGGCTGCTGGGTTATCTTACCTGGCTGGCTGGTGGACGCGTCCCTACCTCACTGCTGCTCCTGTTTGCTGCTAGAGGGAGCTGTGAGAGCTGAGATCCCCTGGCCTGCCGCTTCCTTCCCTTGGCCTTTTTCCAGAGGCCACCAGCAGCAGTGCATGCCAGGGACTGCACCTGCGCTGCCCAGCATCCAGAGAAGCAGGGCAGCAGGACAGGCGTGGGCAGATGCCCCAACAGGGGAGTGTGCCCCCCTCCCCTACAGCACGCCCCAAGCCGGCCCCTCACCTGGCTGCCAGCACCAGCCAGCAGCAGGAGCCCGACTCACTGGCTGGGAAAATGCACCGCATGCTGCGCCTCCAACACGGCTCTTAAATGGCTCCCTCCCTGCTCTCTTCCACAGCTTCTGCCCCCACAGGGGGTGCCGGATGGTGCTGGGCTGCCCAGCCCTGGGGCCCCCTGTAGCTGGGAGGCCCCATGCCAGGGCACTGTGTGTTTCATTGTAAATCTGCCTCTGCCTTCTGCTTCTCTTTGTTACGCTAAAGAGACTAAAGGAGCTCACTCTATCACTGTAAGTAAGACTCTGTGTCTGTCACGGAGATTATGGAAGTCACGGATTCTGTGACTTTCCACGACCTCTGTGACTTCTCCAGCAGCCAGTGCAGCTGGCTCTGGGGCTGCTTGAGCAGATCTGGCCGCCCCTGGGCCAGCACTGGCCGCTGCCGGGGCAGTTTGGGTGTGGGAGTGGGCTCAGGGCTGGGGTTTGGGATGCAGGGTTGTCCTTACCTCAGGCATGGGAAAAGGGTTCCTGGCCAATGGAAGCTGCAGAGTCAGAGCTTGCGGTGGGGGCAGTGCTCTGAGCCCCCTCGCCTTCCCTCCCCCTAGGAGCTGCAGGGACATGCCAGCTGCTTCCGGGGAGCTGTGCAGAGGCTGGTAGGGAGCCTGCCAGCCCCGCCAACCCTTCCCTGCCCCAGCACCAGCAGGGTCCTGGGCCATGTGCCCCTGCCTGGCCTCCCTCCCAGCACCAGCAGGGGTCCCAGGCAACCCCCTCTCATCACTCATGACACCCCAAGACTGCTCCCCCTCTGAGCACCTGCAGCCACTCCAACCCGTTTTAGTAAGGGGCATATAGTACAAGTCATGGACAGGTCACAGGCTGTGAATTTTTGTTTACTGCTTGTGACCTGTCTATGACTTTTACTAAAAATACCTGTGACTAACATGTAGCCTTAACTATAAAGCAGGTTTTCTAATCCTTTAATCATTCTTGTGGCTCTTCTCTGAACCCTCCTCAGTTTATCAACATCCTTCTTGAACTGTGACACCACAACGGGATGCCAGTTTCCAGCAGCGGTCGCAGCAGTGCCAAATCCAGAGGCTATAGAGTCAGTCTTTCTCCCCAATGAGTATTTAATTCCTACAAAGTGGAGCAGCTGCAAAAGGGAAGACTGAGCGAGACCAGCAGCTGAGTAGCAGTTTTGAGAATGTCAGTGATGCCTAAAGGGGAAGTTCAGCATCAAGTCCCTTTTCAGTTACACAGGTCCAGCTTCACAGTCACTAACAAACAGCTAGCACTCAGAGTCCTGCTCTAATCACTAGGTGTCACTGTCCTCCCAGAGATGGGCCTAGAACCCAGGAATCTTGGATCTCTGCTGCTGTAACCATAGTCTGAATGCTTCACAAACTCACCCACTAGACAAAAACCCAGAGACAGAGCCCAGTTCTCTTACTTGCTAGCCTAGTGCCTCAACCACTGCCCCAGCCACTTTGTTCCAGCAGCCCCCTGCCTCAGTCATCACCCACCGCCACCTTCCAACCTCTGCAGTGACTGAGAGGATGTGTACAGACAACAGCCTCCCCCTCCGCTGCACAGCCCCAAGCACTGGCAGAAGGAGGGGCACTGGAGGAGCCCTTCATTAAAGACTGTACATACCTGCAAGGGGACAGGCTGGGATGATTTAGTTGGGGTTGTTCCTGCTTTGAGCAGGGGATTGGACTAGATGATCTCTTGAGGTCTCTTCCAACCCTAATCTTCTATGATTCTATAACAGACAACCGTTCTTTGGGCAGCCTCTAACGTTCCCTGAAATCACAGAATCATAGCAAGGTAGGGCTGGAAGGATCCTCCAGAAATCATCCAGTCCAGCCCCCTACATGGAGGCAGGAGCAAATAAGCCTAGCCTGTCCCCAATAGGTGATTGTCCAATCTGTTCTTAAAAGGATGGGGATTCCACAACCTCCCTTGGAAATCTGCTCCAGAGCTTAACTACCCAGATCATCTGAAAGCTTCTAATATCTAAACTAAACCCCCGTGCTGCAGATTCAGCTGTCTTGTCCTGTCCTCAGTGGACATGGAGAACAATTCATCACAGTCCTCCTTATAACAACTTCTTATAGACTAGTCCTTCTGCATCTTGTCTCCTCTCCCCCAGCTGTCTGTCCTCTAGATTAAATATGTCCAGTTCTTTCAACCTTTCCTCAGAGCTCATGTTTACTAAACCTCTTCTTTTTGCAGCTCTCCTCCAGACTCTCTCCAACTTTGGAGTGGCTCATTCTGCATCCCTAAGATCATTTTAAGGTGGGGTTGAGTTTTGAGGGAAGGACCATCTAGCATACACATGCACAGCAGACAGAGCAATGAGTTATCACTGGTAACGGCAACTTTGGCACCAAAGCTATGGGGGAAGGAAATTAAAGGTAAGAAGTGGTCCTCGTTTTGTCTCTGGCTCTACCTCCACCCCCAGGTAGGGACATACTGGGAACGGAAGCAGCAGATCTTCACTGAACTTTCGTAGCATAAATGCATGAGTTTGCATTAATATAAAATTACAGCTGATACTTCAAATGCCCAGCCACCACCCAAGACAAGCGCAACTGTGTATTGCCCCACAGCAACCATGGCTCTGCCATTAACAGGCTTTCCCAGTGTGTCAGCCAGGGGGCCATGGGAGCATGCCCAGGGAGCCCCAGCGTGGGTGGGTGGAGTAAATTCCTGGAGGAGTCTGAGCAGCCCATGCCACACAGCTTGGCAGAGGTCTCCCAAATGAACGTGCCAGCTGAAAGTGTGGTAGAAAATTCCCACCAGGGTTATTGGGGGAGGGACTTGGCACAGACTCTGGGACTGCTCATGCCCCTCTGCCACAAAGGACACCCTCCTTCCTGCTCCCTCCAGCCATGAGGGAGAAGTGGCCAGCACAGGGCCTGCCAACTCCTTGCTCCCTTCTGCACGCTGGGGATCCTGGCTGCAGAAATGCTCCATCTCCTTTGCCAGTCTCAGTAACCGTCGGCCCGCTGCAGCCCTCGATGCGGAAGAGTCTGACTCCCATGGCCAAGGAGGGTTGTATTTGGCCCCAGGGCACACTGCTGCATGGCGAAGATGCCAGTTCAGAGCTCTCTGAGTGCACTAGGAAGCTGCTGGGACATTCTGAAACACACGCTTTGGTCCAGCTTCTGTCAAAGACAGACATTTTCCAAACCTGCCTGGCCTGAGGTTTGGCAGCCCAGAGAGCCCTTCATGCATCGAGATGAGGGCTGCCGAGGTGGGCCAAGTGCCTGTCTGACTCACAGCAAATATCGTCAGCTGGGCTGTGTGCTGTCAAAGCCAGGTCACCCCTGGGCACAAAAGTGCCCTTTCAGCAGCACAGCTGTGTCCCTAGGACCTGGGATTGTTAGGGCCGGAGGCAGGCATGGCCAGTCCAATACCGGTGTGTCAGGAGGCAGTCTGTGAGAAGCCAGGCT
This sequence comes from Gopherus flavomarginatus, assembly GCF_025201925.1. NCBI lineage: Eukaryota > Metazoa > Chordata > Testudines > Testudinidae > Gopherus > Gopherus flavomarginatus. The sequence continues at coordinate 32,741,115 of NC_066625.1, forward strand.
GTGCATGTCGGCTGGCACCAGCAGCAGCCTCCCCCCAACAGTCCGCTGGCCTGGGCACACGGCATCAGGGATCCAAACAGCCCTGAAATCCCTGAGCGCACATCTCACTAGGGAGCCCAGTTTGCTTCTCAATCCACCCCTAGGCCCCAGCCCAATGCTGGGGCAGGGCCACATTCAAAACCCAGCCCTGGGCGGGAGCCACACTTTGTGGATTGCCACTATAGTTACCATGGGTTGTGCCAAAGCCCAGGGCTGAGCAGCCTGCAGTGACGGGGTGTCCAAACGCCAGGGCAGCCCTGGCGGGCAGACCTCCCCATTCTACAATGAGGTGATAAAACAAGCCAGCCCCCTGCCAGCCCTCCCCTCTTTACAAAGATAGGGGCACATTAGCATCCCCATTTCACACACAGTGAGACTGAGCCATATAAGTGTCATGCACTTGCACACGTGGCAGGGTGCTGGGGATAGACCCCAGGCTTCCTAATTCTCTCACCTGTGCTCTAGCTGCTGCCTCATCACTGATCAGTTATAATGAATACTAACGAATTACAAAGCCTTCCAAGTGTCTCCTCACTGTCGTGGGGCAGGGCTGGTGCTGGGGGGCAGCGTTCAGCAGAGTGGGTTGGAGGAGTGCTAGTTCGGCTGTTGGATGGCACTGGAAGTGCCCCTGGGCTACTGCAGTCACAACTAACCTCACGCAGGGCAGGCTTAGCAGCGACAGGGCAAGAGGTGCAAGTGGCAGAATGTCATCGCCCAGGTGGGAGTTTGGCTGGGACGCCAGGACAGACACTTGCAGAAAGGGCCATGGGGCAGCACATACTTAAAGTCTCAGCTTTCTGCCTAGATGGCACCCCATGAAACACAGCCCCACTATGGGACACTAGCACAAGGGAAAAGTGTCCCCCACCAGCATCACATTCTCTTTGGCTTGGTGTTTCCAGTCCATGGCCCAGCGCAGGCCTACGTCCCTGGTGTGCATTAGCAAGTGCCCAGCCTGAGGTGCCAGCAGCATTGCAAGCCTCAGTGTGCTTTGGCAAGGAGCTCTGTTCACCCAGCACACCCCAGTTCCTGGGCAGTGAGCAGGGTGGGATCTGCTGAAGGGCAGCACTTACTGGCTGCCAACTAGCATCTCCCTGCACTGCAGCACAGGCTGGGCCTGAGAGCACAGCTAGCTGAGTCTACGCCTCGCCACTCTCTCCCTGCTGTTCCCAGCTGCATGCCCTGCATGCCCATAGGTAGGCGCTGTGGAGAAGGGGGCTCTGCAGGCTGGCGCACTCAGCTGTGCTGCATTCCCCTCTATTGGGGGGTGGGGAATAGCTGAGTGCCTGGGGAGTTCAGCAGAGAGGCTCTGTAGGGCACCCACCTGGAGGGAGCGGCTGAGCACTGCCCAGAGGGAGCGTCGATGGACCAGCCGCAAGGCAGAGGGGTGCGCCAGCTAGACGAGAGAGACTGTCAGACACAAGAAGATGGTGTGGGACAGGGAAGGGCAGCAGAGAGTGGTGAGGGGAAGGAGGGCTCCTCACAGAGGTCATATGGTGACTTGAGGGGGCCAGTATACAGAGATGCCCTGATGGGAAGCCAGCCTGGACCCCTGGAAGGGGCAGAGGGGGTAGCATCAGCTTTCCACCTCGAGGCTTTGCTCATTCTCAGCCCTCCCCGGCAGGGGCTGCGCTCCGCCTGGGGCACAGTGCAGGCCGGGCAGCCCAGAGACAGGGCTTTAAACCCTCATGATTCTGGGCTCATGGAGGGTCCCACACAGCTGTCTAGAGCTGCCCAGCCCTCTGCCTGCACCAGGGCAATTTTCCTAGCCCCTTGAAGGCTCTCTCTGGTCCCTGCACTCCAGCAGCATGTCAGAGCTGGAGCAGGGACCCAATCCCTCCCCTTGCCACCTGCACCCCTAGACACTCCTTGTACCCCAGAGAGACTCAGCTCGTCACGGCACCTTCCACTCAGCTGCCCTTGTGCAGGAAGCTGCACGGCCTGATCTCTTTATTCAGCAGAATGTCTGGAGGACGGACGTGCTTCCCTAGGGCACATGGCAGGTCAATACCCAGCTCCCTGCCTTTGGTCGCCATTGCTCTTGGCCCAAGTGTCCTTGAACCCGAGCCTCCTCCGCCTCCTGCTCATCAGCCTCTCTCCACCTCCATAGCACTGCCACACTGACCCTCCTGCCCGCCTCCCTCTCCCCTGGCCTTAATGAGAGCAGTGCCCACTCGACACTCCAGTGTCCCCAGATGCACCTGACCCTGGTCTCCCGAGGGGAGGATGGCTGGAAAGGGAAGGACGTGTAGGAAGGCCAAGGATAAAAACACAGTGACCCAGGTGGGCTGCCCAGAAGGGTACAGGGAGCCGTTGCCAGTTCTTTGTGAAAATGCCTGGGGAGCAGGGAAAGACCAGGAGCCTGGAGAAAAAACGCCAGTGTGCCACTACCTTCAGCCCAGTAAGAAAGGTGCGCACAGCACTCGCTGGCTAGAGACCTCACTTTGAAATCAAACAGCAGTGCTGACAGGAACCCAGCTGTCAATGTTTGGAGGCCAGCAGCGTCTTGTGGAATAAGCAGCCCAAGTTTTATGGCAAACAAACCCTGCCAGACAAGCCCACCTGCCGTTTCTGGTGGAATTCCAGCACGAGCAGACGACGCAGCAGGGCACAGAGACGCACAGCTTCTGCTGAAGCAGTTGGTGTAGCGCCTAACACCATGCCCGGAAGCGGCCTGCGTGCAGCCCATGGTTGGAAAGTGCTCCCTGGAGCCAGCCCCGACTCTGGACACGGTTAGTACATCACTCACGAGCCGGGGGAGACGGAAACAGTGCATTGGAGCTATTTGCTGATTGTTCCACACCAGCCTCACAAAGACCGCGGCCTTAGGGCAACCACCAAGCCCCAGACTGAAAATCTCCCCTTGCCCAGCGCCTCTCCCTTCAGCCTGGCAGGCAGCACAGGCCAGTAGCCAGGACTGGGAGGCTCCTAGTCAGAGGGAGATTTTAGGCCCATTGGATCCTGGGGTAGCAGCTGCGTTTGGGAGCAAAAGCAAGTGCCTGGCGCTAAGCAGAGGCAATAAATAAGGTTTATTGGTGGGGACCCTGCCCAGGTACCCAGTCCCCTCGCTGCTGGTAGTGGGGGCTCTGCTGCAGGGGCAGGCGCTTCTGTCAGTCCCCGAAGCCCAGCGGCCCAGGCTTAGTCCAGTGGGGGGCAGCACAGCAGAGGTGAGCGTCTGGCTGAGCCCTTTGGGCTCCTTGTCCTGCCCCGGCCAGGTGTCTGAACAATCACACAATCCCAGGCAAGGGTGGGCTGGGATCGCAGCCGGGGCACCAGAGCCAGGACATGGGCATCGCCAAGCGGCTGACAGACGTGGTCCAGCACTAAATGAACATCATGCAGATGTTCAGCCTTGGCCTGGAGCTTGGCCTCAGCCCCTCCCCCTTGCCAGCCAGCATCTGCCCGCTCCATTTAGCACTGGAGCCTGGGCCCAGATCTGCCGATCTCAAAGCTGAGAGTTTAAACAGGGTGGCTAGATCTTTGCACAGCCCATCTGCCAAGAATGCAGGCAAGACAGGCAGGGATCTTCCAGGCACTGGTCACTATAGGCAGGCACGTGGGCTGCAGCACCTGGGGGTCTCAGGACCTCAGCCCCAGTGTGCTGCTCTGAGCTAGGTGCCCTTTGCCCAAGATCCAAGGTGGGTGCAATTAGCTGGGATTGCTGGGCACAGGGGTAGCTGCTTGTAGGATGTGATGAAGTTCTTGATGTGTTCTTTGAATGCTGAGTGGGGAGTGTTGACCTGGGAAGGTTGCAGGGGAGTTTTGCTGGGACCATCTGCATCGGGGAAGGGAGGATACCTCAGCATGTAACATGAGAACCCAGGAGGGGGGTTGGAGGCCAGGTGACACATCTTCCCCGAAACTGGACAAAGGACACAAAGGCTGGGGGAGGAGCCCGGGGAAGGATGAGTGAGTAGGCTGGAGGGAGTTTGGAGGTGGCTGGGAAATGGCGAGGCGCGCCCCGACAGGGCTTGGGCTTCCCAACGGGGCTGTGGCCTCCCTGGGGCCCCCAGATGGACCTGAGGGGGTCCTGTTGTGGGTACTGGCAAGACCTGTTTTGGACGGTGTTCCTGTCGTCTAAATAAACCTGTTTTACTGGCCGGCTGAGAGTCATGGTGAATCACAGGGAGCCGGGGGCGCAGGGCCTTGTCTCCCCCACCCTCCATGACAGGTGACCAGACAGCAAATGTGAAAAATCAGGACAAGGGGTGGGGGGTAATAGGAGCCTATATAAGAAAAAGACCCAAAAATTGGGACTGTTCCCATAAAATCGGGACATCTGGTCACCCTAGCTGCTTGGGACCTCCAGCTGGGCAGAGGCAGGCCAGGGGAGGGAGCTTGTTGTGACCTCTGCTGGGGAGCTGCCTGGCCGGGCCAGGCCCTATTTGCATTCCAGGAACTGGGCTGGGCCAGGTTTGGCACTGGGGGCGGTGAGACATGCTGGGAAACGCCCCAAAACTGTAGAGCAAAGGTGTCCGGGGTGGCTTGGTCTGAGCCCTGGCCAGCCCCAGCAGGGGGGCTGGAGGGCTCGGTTAGGGTGCAGCTGCTGATCCCTGGGAATAGCTGCACCGAGGGGCTGTAGTAGGGAACGGGGCGGATGGTGCTGCCTGGCCGTGAGTTGGGCTGAGGCTGCAGTCCACCACTGTGGCGCTGGCCTCCCCATCAGCAGTGGCAGCTGAATTCAGCCAGTGGGGGCAGGTGGCCAAGGCTGGGGAGCAGCCCTGACCTGTGAGCTCCCAGGGAGGGGCATACAGGACTGGCAGAGCGGCTCAGCATCACTGCTGGGCTGCAGCCCCTCATTCCCCCCCCCCCCCCCCCCCCGGAGCTCACAGTGCTGTTTCCCACAGCCTCGCTGTGGTGCCCCTGCCCTGCTGTAACTGCCCTGTCACTCCCCAGCACAGGGTGCCGTGGGCAGGCACTGCCCCTGGCAGGGCACATGGGTTCACTCAGGGCCCCCTGGGGGGTGGGCAGGAACTCCAGTCACACCCCCCTCTCACTTCACATCCATGGCAGCCCAGTCTGCTCTCAGGAGCGACACTGCTGCTGGGCTGGGCCCCTCCCTGGGCCGGACCAGGCTGGCACAGTAGCCCATGCGCCCAGGGCTAGGCCAGAGGATGCCAAAGGGCCACTGGGCCAAACGGGCCAGGGGAGATCGTCCCCAATCCATCAGCCCCCAAAGCAGCCCAGGCCACGTCTGGCTCCAGGCACCAACTCTCTCCCATCCCCTCCCAGGGACAGGGCAGCAAGGTTCAAACTGCCAGGGCCTGGACTCTAATACCAGGCCCACCCCCTATGCCCTGAACTGCAGCGGGAATGCTGCCGGGGGGAGGGGCATACAGGGGAGCAACCACTCACCAGGGGCCCTCACGGTCCTTTGCAGGTGGCACCAGGATGGGGCAGGATGGCGCTGGCCAACACGATTGCTCTGTGACCCCTGGCCAGGCTGTGCCCAGCCCCCCCAGCTCAGGGCCCCACCCATCACACCCCCGGGGCCGATTTCCATATGGGGCAGGGCTTTGCTCATCCCCTCCCCCGGCAGCACCCCTCCACTGTCAGCCCCCAATGAGAGATGCAAGAGTTGCCCATGAGCTGTCCTTTATTAGTGTCTTTGCTCAGTGCAGGACTGCTGGGCGGAGGGAGGGCAGCACCAGAGTGGGTGCTCCTAGGGGGGTCAGGGTGCAGAGAAGGGGTGACCCTCAGGGAGGGGCTGTGCTCAGCCACAAACCCAGGGCTGGTACAGAGACCTTGGGATGTGCCATGGGGCAGGCTCTGCCCCTGCCCATCATTGCCCCAAGCCTCTAGTATTCGTGTGCCAGCGAGCACGCTCCCCCCCGCCCCTGCCCCTCCGCGAGCCTGGCCCAGAGTGTGCAGCTCAGTGAGGGGAATCAGACCACGTATGTCTTGGCCCATTGCAGCCACTCGCCCCACAGAACTGCCGGGGGCGGGGAGCTGGGGGTCACTCTAAGAGCTAAGGCAAAGGGAGCAGGAGCTGCCCCCGTGGTGCCACGTGGGGTGCCCCATAGGGCTGGGCACATGGCCTCCTGGGGCATATGGCTTTATCCTTTACTGTCAAGGGCTGCAGCTGCCCTGTGGGAGGGGGTGTGAGGGCGACCTGGAGGCTGAGCTGCTCTGCCCTGGTGTCTGAGCGCCCATGTCCCTGTGCCTGATGACGTGTGTGGGGCCCAGGGGGTGCTGCAGGCTGGGTCTGCCCCTGCCAGCGAGCCTGGGATTGCATTCATGCCAGTGGGTGAGAGCCCGCCCTGCAAGGGCAGCTGGCCGCCCCATCTCTGCCACTCTCCCACAGGGCCCAGCCCAGGGCAGTCGCCCTCCTTACCCAACTAACCACCTGCAGCCGTTGGATGAGAACAGACCCCCTGGCTGGCCCATGCTGCCCTGGCACTGCCTGGGTGGGGCAGGGCAGAAATGTGTCATCGTCTCCAGAACACCCTGTCTGGGGGGCCCAATGCCACAATGGTGGGCCAGGCTGGGGGAGAAGCAGGTGCCCCATGGGGCCCAGCAGTTGCTGCTCCACCTCATCCAGTCCCTGCCCCCTGTCAGTGCAGAATGCTCAGCCTGGGACGAGTGGGGGTAGAGGGCAGGTGAGGGGATCCTAGCTCTCCACGGGGACAGCGAATGCCTTGCTCTGATCCTCAGCTTTCGCCTCGGGCTCCCCCGTGGGCAGCAGCAGTGCTGGGCTTGGGCTGGAGTGACGCTGCTTCCTCATGAATGGGAAAACCCTGCCAGAGAGAGCCAGAGGTTAGTGCCCAGGGCAGGGGCAGCACCCAGGGCAGGGGCAGAGTGAGCATCCAGAGTGGGGTTAGCCCCTGAACAGGGGCTATGTGGGGTGGGTTTAGTGCCAGGAGTGGGGACAGCGTGGGGTGGGGTTAGTGTCTGGGGTGAGATTAGCAGCCAGGAGTGGGTTAGTGCCTGGGATGGGGCAGCGCTGAATGAGCTTGGCACAGGGGGGAGCGGGCAGAGCCAAGTAGGGTAGACACAGGGGCGGGGCACTGTTAGGGGGCCTGGACCAGCTCTCCCCCAGCAAGCCCCTGGCCGCTCCCTTGCACACTTGCCCATCCCACAGGCCTAGGCTGGGCAATCTGTGCCCGCTGGCTGCCCGGGTCCCACTCACCGTTTCTTGGTCTCCGGGGGCACGACGGCCTCTGCCAACAGGCTGCGGTACAGCTCCGACTTGAGGAAGCGCGGGTATGAGTCCTGGGGGCAGTGCAAAGCGTGAGGGGGGGATGAGCCCCCAGCAGGCCCCACACCCTGCCCCCATGGCCTCCTCACTGCTCTTCTCCCTCCCAGTGATCAGCCCTCCCCAGGACCCCTCCTCCACTCCTCAGTGACCAGCTTGCCCCATGGCCCATCCCCCACTTCTCAAAGAGACCAGCCCCTCGCCGGCTCCTTGCCCTGGGAGAATGCCCTTCCCACATCCTCTAAGCAGGACACCCCCCTTCTGCCCATGCTGCCCGCTGCGGGTGGTAAAGCTGCAGCTGAGTGCCCAGGGCTCTCCAGCCCCGTGGGTAACCTGGGGCAGCTGAAGCTGAGGGCGAGGAGGAGGCGCCAGTGCCCAGGCCAGCTGCAGGGGAGGGGCCAATGTGGGGGGTAGGGCCCAGGCCCCCACCTTCTTCATCAGCATGTAGATGTGCATCTGGGCATCGTCCATCACATAGCGATGCGGCGTCTTGATGCCCTCCAGGGTCCTCTCCATGGTCTTGCTGTCGATGTTCACCCAGCGGGTGGCGCCGGGGGCCAGGAACTGCCTGGGGAGCAGGGCACATGCCCAGACTGAACAGGGCTGGCTCGGGGCCATGCGGTGGGGCTCCTGGGCTCCCAGCAAGGGCACCACAGGGGCAATGGCCGGGGGCTCCCCCTGCAGGTTCAAGGGGCAGAGGCCAGGGGCTCAGACGCCACCAGGGCCCCATCTACACAACCGTGTCTAGGGCACCGGCCAGGGCAGCTCAGGTTGGGGATCGGCAGTTAGAAGTTGGACAAGCCCTCTGTGGCTTCCCAGGTCCCCAAATCAGCCAAGGCCCCCTCGCCTCCCGACATGCCCTGGGCCCCTCCTGCGCATCTGGGACTGGCACCTCCCCCCAGGCTCTCCTGCGCATCTGGGACTGGTATGACCCCTCCCCCAGGAGGGGAGAGCCATGCCAGCTCTCCAAACCATGCTCCCCACTGTGCTCAGAGCCACAGGAAAGAGTTTCCCCGGGGGACCTCAACGTATGGGCCCCATTGGGCTGTAATGCCTTGCAGAGGGGACCACACACTGCCCCCCTGCCTCCCCAGCTGGGACCCACGTGTGGGGTCCAGTGGGAGACGTGGTCAGGGGGCAGAGCACTCAGATAGATGGAGCCCGCAATACAAGCACAGTGGGAGCATGTGTGGGGGCTCTGTGTGGTGAGGTTGTGGTGGGGGCTTGGGATAGTGAGGGTGTGGTGGGGGCGCAGCGGGAGGATAGTGGGGGATCGGCACGGCAGGGGTGTAGTGGAGGCTGGGGGCAAGGGGGTGGAGCGCGTCGGGGGTGTGGTGAAGGCACGGCGCGTCAGGGGTGTGGTGGGGGCTTGGCGAGGGTGCAGTTGGGACATAGCACATTGGGAATGTGGTGGGGGCTTGGTGCACTGGGGACTCAACATAGAGGGGGCGGGGTGCAGTGGGGGCACAGCCAGGCACTCACTGATAGATGGAGTGTATGATGTGGGCAATGTGGGTACAGCAGGGAGCACCGATAGGGGTATGGGGCACTGGGAGCACGGCCTGGTGGGGGCACAGCCGGGCACTCACTGATGGAGTGTATGATGTGGGCAATGTTGGTACAGCAGGGAGCACTGATGGGGGCAGGTGGCACTGGGGCACGGCCTAGTGGCGGCACAGCCGGGCACTCACTGATAGATGGAGTGTATGATGTGGGCAATGTGGGTACAGCAGGGAGCACCGGTGGGGGTATGGGGCACTGGGGGCACGGCCGGGCACTCACTGATGGAGTGTATGATGCGGGCAATGTGGGTACAGCAGGGAGCACCGATGGGGGCAGGGGGCACTGGGGCACGGCCCAGTGGGGGCACAGCCAGGCACTCACTGATGGAGTGTATGATGTGGGCAATGTGGGTACAGCAGGGAGCACCGATGGGGGCAGGTGGCACTGGGGCACGGCCTGGTGGGGGCACAGCCGGGCACTCACTGATAGATGGAGTGTATGATGTGGGCAATGTGGGTACAGCAGGGAGCACCGGTGGGGGTATGGGGCACTGGGGGCACGGCCGGGCACTCACTGATGGAGTGTATGATGCAGGCAATGTGGGTACAGCAGGGAGCACCGATGGGGGCAGGGGGCACTGGGGCACGGCCTGGTGGGGGCACAGCCGGGCACTCACTGATAGATGGAGTGTATGATGTGGGCAATGTGTATACAGCAGGGAGCACCGGTGGGGGTATGGGGCACTGGGGGCATGGCCAGGCACTCACTGATAGATGGAGTGTATGATGTGGGCAATGCGGGTACAGCAGGGAGCACCGGTGGGGGCAGGGGGCACGGTCTGGTGGGGGCATGGCCGGGCACTCACTGATAGATGGAATCCACGATGTCGGCGATGTGGGCCTGCTCCCCGTAGCGCAGCTCCTCACATGCCTCCCAGAAGCTCAAGTTTTCAGCTGGCGGGAGAGAGAGACACTGTTGGCAGCGCGGAGCAGTGAGCCGCCCAGCCACGGGGCTCACTCCAGCCAGGCCCCACAGGGCACGGGGGCCCGTGCATCGCTGGTGAGCAAAGGACGGGGCAGTTATGACTCATGGGAGAGCCATGTGAGGGAGGATCCCTGCCAGGCGCTCTGCTGCCAGCTGTGCCAGCCCTTAGACCCCTCTAAGCCCAGCAGGCACTTGAGCTGTGGTGGGGGTCCTGCACCTGTGGTGCTGGAGGGGCTCTCTCTGGAACTGCCCTGCAGCAGGGGCCGTGATCCCTGGCATCCTGCACGCACCAGCCCTTTGCCAGCCAACCCCGGCAAATGGCTCCTCCTGCCAGCAGGGCCCCGTTGGGCAGGAGGGAGGAGCCAGGTACAGCCTGGCACCAGGGGCCGGGGCTGACTGGGCAGGGGGGCCACTCACCGCTGAACTCCTTCTTGAGGAACTCCAACAGCTGCCTGCGGCCCAGCGTGTCACCCAGCAGCTCGCTGAAGCTGAAGCCCCAGCGCTCCACGCGCAGCTTGGTTGGTGTCGTCACCCTACAGCGAGGGAGCAGAGGTCACAGGGGGGCTCCTGCTGTCACTGATCCCCCCTACCCCCAGACAGGCTGCGGGGAGCCCCAAGGAGCTCAGCCCTGAGCTGGAGCCCCAGCCCATCATCCTGAACCAGGCTCACACCTCCCCATCTGGAGAGTCCCCACTAGCCCAGGTCTGGCAGCGCCCCCAGACCCCTGCCTGCACATGGCAGCACCAGGCTGGGCCATGCAGTTTGGTCTCTGCCTGACATGGCGGCTGGGTTCCCCTCATGCCCACAGCAGTGACCCCAGGGGCATGGCAAGGTCTCCAAGCAGGCTCACTGGGCCAGCACCGATAAGTGACCCTCCCCACAGCACATGGCACTGGGGCAATGACTGAAGGGCCTGGAAACCCAGTACCCACTGCCTGCAGTGCACTGGCGTCCTTCCTGCCCCTGCCAGCCCATGCTGGGGAGGAACCAGCAGCAGGCCGGAGCCCCACGCTGCAGCCTGTGCTGCCCCCTGCCCTGGGCACTTACGTAGGGGCATTCATGGCCCAGTACGTGGTGTCGTCCGTGATCCAGGGGTTACTGGGCAGGCAGCCGGACATGATGGGATCATGAGGCATGTACTGCTCGTTGAATTTGATGTACCTGCCGAGGGAGGAGCGATGGTGAGCACGGCTGGGCTCTCCGCCTGGCCTCCACCCAGCAGGCAGGTTCAGCGTGGGGTGGGGGGCCTGGGAGCTGTGCCAAGCAGCACTGGGGAGCAGGCAGTGCTGCTGCTCTGTCCCACACACCCTGCCAGCACCCCCCTAGAGAGAGATGGATGGACAGAGCCCGGAGCCTTGGAGTGCGGCCCTTCCTGGGCCTGCCGAGGGCACGGGAACGCTCTCCCTTGCTGCCCAGGGGCTCTCTGGGAAGCACTCCCGGATGCCCAGTCTGCTGCTGGTTCCCAGCAAGTCCTAAGGATGGGGCAGGGCTCAGGGCCAGGGCTCCAGCCAGGCCTCGGGGTGCGTGTCATGCTGCACAGATTCTCTCAAAGTCCTTCCCAGCCCCACGGCCCATTGCACCGCTCTGCATCAGCCCTGGCCATATGGCCTGGCCCCAAGGTGATTCCTAGAGGGGCTCCCTGTTTCTGCAGGCACCATGTCACCCCCACAAGCAGCAGGGTGAGGCAGAGCCAAGGGCCAGTGCAGAGCCAGCTTGTGTTTGCGAGGGTCACACAAGCACCAGCTTGGGGTAGAGATGCCACCAGGCCACAGGAGGCTGCAGTGCAGTGCTGAAATAAGGACGCTGCCACCTTTGGGGGCCCAGGGCTGGTCGAGCAGGAGCTGTGGGTCAGGATTGAGGGGCACTGGCAGAGCAGGGGGTCGGAGGAGCCCCAGGGCTGGTTTAGCAGGGGCTGTGGGTCAGGATTGAGGGGAACCGGCAGAGCTAGGGGTTGGGGGAACCCCAGGGCTGGTTTAGCAGGGGCTGTGGGTCAGGATTGAGGGGAACCGGCAGAGCTAGGGGTGTGGGGAGCCCCAGGGCTGGTTTAGCAGGGGCTGTGGGTCAGGATTGAGGGGCACTGGCAGAGCTAGGGGTGTGGGGAGCCCCAGGGCTGGTTTAGCAGGGGCTGTGGGTCAGGATTGAGGGGCACTGGCAGAGCTGGGCGTGGGGAGAGCCCCAGGGCTGGTCAAGCAGGGGCTGCGGGTCAGGATTGAGGGGCACCGGGAGAGCAGGAGGTCGGGGGAGACCCAGGGCTGGGACAGCAGGGGCTGCTGGTCAGGATTGAGGGCCACCAACAGAGTCAGATGTGGCTCCAGCTCTGGAATAAAAATCCCACTAGCTAAATCCAGTGGGGTTCTGGGCCTGGGATGCTAATATCCTAGTAGTGTCCCCTGCTCGAAAAGGGCGTCACACAGGGTAGGTGCGACTGGCACATGGAACCAGCAGCTGAGTAGGGGCCTGGCACTATTAGGTGTGAGTGGAGCTGTCTGCACCCCCTCCCCCAGAGCCAGGGGCAGCTGCAGGGCATTAGCCCTGTGCCCAGGGACCAGGATGGTAATGCCAGTGAGGCTCCCTGGGGCCTTCCCCAACCCCTACCTGGGAATGGCAACTTACCCCTCCAGGCAAATGGAGGACTTCACGCGGGTCCTGCCCATGGCCTTTTGGCAGCACTCGATCTAGGTGCGGGCACAGGAGGGAGAAGAGAGGAGTGGGATTCAGGGGAGAATGGCAGTGCCCGGCCAGCCCGAGACACAGGGCACAGACCCCAGAGGCACAGACCCCAGAGGCACAGGGGCTGCTCCAGCTGTTACCTACCCCAAACCCCCAGGCGATGGAGAAACAGCGAGAGCCTGAGCCAAGGCCTGGGTGCCCAAGGCCCAAACCACCCCACGCCTCAGCTCTTTCTGGACAGATTTAGCAGCTTCCTCTGCTCCTGGCAGGGTGTGATACAGGGCACAGCCACGAGCATGGCCTGTCCACTCTGTCCATGCCCCTCAGCCCTGGCACAGCAGACACAGTCCCATACAGTAGCACTGGCTCTGCCATTGCTGTGGGGTTTCCAGCAGGGTCACAATCATGTCAGAAAACCCACTGGAAACCTCGGCGAGCCACAGGCCATCAGCAACCTCCCCTGCACCCAGCTCCCCACAGGCCTCGCTGGGTGAGCCACAGGCCATCAGCAGCTTCCCCTCCACCCGGCTCCCCGCAGGCCTGGCTGGGCGAGCCACAGGCCATCAGCAGCTTCTCCTCCACCCGGCTCCCAGCAGGCATGGCTAGGCGAGCCACGGGCCATCAGCAGCTTCCCCTCCACCCAGCTCCCCACAGGCCTGGCTGGGTGAGCCACAGGCCATCAGCAGCCTCCCCTCCACCCGGAACCCCAGAGGCCTGGCTGGGCGAGCCATGGGCCATCAGCAGCCTCCCCTCCACCCGGCTCCCCGCAGGCCTGGCTGGGCGAGCCACAGGCCATCAACAGCCTCCCCTCCACCCAGATCCCCAGAGGCCTGGCTGGGCAAGCCACAGGCCATCAACAGCCTCCCCTCCACCCGGATCCCCAGAGGCCTGGCTGGGCGAGCCACAGGCCATCAACAGCCTCCCCTCCACCCGGATCCCCGGAGGCCTGGCTGGGCGAGCCATAGGCCATCAACAGCCTCCCCTCCACCCGGCTCCCCGCAGGCCTGGCTGGGCGAGCCGCAGGCCATCAACAGCCTCCCCTCTACCCAGCTCCCCGCAGGCCTGGCTGGGCGAGCCACAGGCCATCAACAGCCTCCCCTCTACCCAGCTCCCTTAGCTCAGTGTTGGGCCCTGCAGTCCCCGAGCCAAAGCCCTGGGGAGCAGCCTGTCCACCCACTGCCCAGGGCGCAGATGGGCCGGCACCAGCCCCACACTTACCTCCCGCTTGTAGTAATCCGTGTTCTTGGGCTGAAAGAGACCAACAGAAGAGTGTGAGCGCCCAGCGGAGCCCCCGGACAGCCCCTGCTGTGAGTGGCGAGCTCGGCTGTGCCAGCCCTGCGCAGAGGAGGTTCACCCCAGTGTCTCAGGACTTGGCTGCTAGCCCGCCTCGAGCCATGCCAGCCTCACACCCATGGCGCTCCCAGCTGCAGCCCAGCCCTGGGACTCACAGCTGTGTCCAACAGCCCAGCCAGACTGGGCCATGGGTGCTGGGCAGGCTCTGGAGGGCACTTTGCTCTGCCCACTGGGGCAGCCACCCTGCATGTGGCCCCCACTCAGCTGAGCCAGGGCCAGAGCAGGGCACGGGCCAGAGCCCTGGGGGAACAGCAGCAGAATTCCTGCCCCCCGTGCTCCCAGGAGGAGAAGGGAAAGCAGCGAGCTGCTCAGCCATGAACCCAAAGCCAGGGTGACGGGCACCTGCAAATGCCCCCAGCACACAATGGGTACCCATCCCCCAGCAGGCAGTGCCTCACTGCACAGGAAAGGAGAGGTCAGGTGCTAGCACTGGCACAGAACTGCCTGGCATCATCCCAGGCAGGTGTCCAGGAGAGCGAGGAGCCAGGCAGCCAGGGAACAGTGTGTCTGCAGGATGCAGGGCCTGTGGAGGGGGACACCCTGGCATGCCAGGCCAGGTAGCCACCAGCTGGGCCAGAAAGGATGGTGTGACTGCATGGTGCACACTGAGAGGGCGCTGCGCCCTGCAGTGTGACTGCCAGCACAAACCCAAGAGCTGCAGCCCCTGGCGCTGCCCAGCCCCAAGCCTGGGGTGGGGGATGGGGATCCGATATGGCCCAGAACCCAGTTCCAGCCACTGGACAGCACTGCCCCCTCCCCCACGGCCCCCTTCCACCCCACCCAAGAGGCACAGTCACCAGCCCAATCCGCGTTCACATGTCCGTAAATGGAGGAGTCTGGAATAGAACCCAGGAGTCCTGGCTCCCAGTGCCCTGCTCTAACCGTGTGCCCCCCAGCACATCGCACAGGTCCCATCGTGGGCAGCTCTGGGTTAGGGACACTTACTTGGACAGAAGACGTGGACCGAGACAGGAGAAGAGAAGAGAAACAAAGCCCAGCAGTTAGTAAGGAGCCAGCACGACAGACGGACAGGAGAGGAGAGGAGAGGAGAAGAGCCCCCGGGGGCTGCATTAGTGACACCATGACACACAGAATGGCCCCCTGAGGCCAGCTGTAGCTCCAACAGCGCTCGGCCCCCATCCCAGGGCTGGCTTGGCTAAAGGCCAGGCCCACGGCTCACTGCAGCAAGGGCTCTGACCGGGGGCTGATCCACAGGGCCCTGTCCCATTACAGTGGCAGCTCTCTGCGGTGGTGAGGGGAGGGTGCCCAGAGCTGGCAGGAGTCGGGCAGGTCCCGCTAGGACAGACAGCCCAGGGGCATCAGGCCCAGCCTGTCACCCAATGCAGCTGGCATGGCCAGGGAGTGGCTGGCTGGGGCAGGCACTGGCAGAGCAGATTTGTATCCACTGGACAGCCTGGCAGTGGTGGGGAGGGACCCAAGAGCCACGGACCTGTCTCAACAGTGTGCAAGGAGTGTCAGGGCCAGAGGGGTGGCAAGGCGGACACTGGGTGTGAGCTATGGGGGTTGGGAAAGGCCTGGCCCTCAGGGCTCTTGTCTCCCCAGCAGATCTGCAGGGCCCAGCCCACTGAGGATTCTCAATGGTTAGCAACGCTGAGGGATTAGCGAGCAGGTGGCGCACACAGCTGGGAGGACGGACTCCACACACAGGGAGGGGAGAGGTCAGAGACGGGGTGGGGAACAGCTGGGAAAGAGATGTTAATACGCCTGGGGACTAATCCCTAGCAGACCCAGCGATGCCGAGTGGGCCAGGGTGAGAGCAACAGTGACCCAACTGGAGTCTGCAGTGACTGGGGCTGGGCACAGAGAGGATCATGCCCTGGGGGCTCAGGTGCACCCACAGCTGCCAGCAGGCTGAGGCGACACTGGGGGCCATGCTGAGGACAGGAGAGCCGGCATCGCCTCCTCCCACTCTGGGTTAGGAGAACAGCTGCGCACTGCTCTTGTGCTCTGGGGCTGCAGCCAGCTGCCGCACCAGTCAGCGGGGAGAGTTGTCCCCCCAGGCACAATTGTAATCTGGGTTTCTTTGCTTTCTCTGAAGCATCAGAGATGGGTCCCAGCTGGGGATGGGCCAGCAGGCTCGGGGTGGGACGGAAAACCCTCCGTCCTTGACACCTGGCCGCTGTGCTCTGGGTCCGGCTGACCTGCAGATGGGGGGAGAGGGGGCGGGAAGGAATTTCCCCCAGCACAGCTTGGGAGGGACTTTGGGGGGTTTCCAGCATGAGGCCCATCTGGACACGTCTCACGTAACCAGTTCTCAGGCACTGGTGCACCGTGGTCCCGCCAACGAGAGCTGAAGTTCCTGGCTGGGGTAGCTGGGTGAAAGGTCTGAACTAGGTGATCTAATGGGCCCTTCTGGCCTTGAGCTGTGTGAACCTCTGAGTGTGAGGAGCAGCCCGTGGGCTCCAGGAGGCTCCAAGACCTGGCTCCACGTCTGTCCCACATGGCTGTGTGACTCCGCTGGGCCAGGCTAAGGGGGCACATGAGAGCCCAAGGGAAGCAGCCCTGGCTGGGTCGGTCTGTACCTAGTCAGACTGGGAAGAGCTAAGCAGCCTCTCAGACAGGCCCAACAGCAGCCTGTGGCAGTCTGCTGGGAGCCCTGTGCCCCTGAACAAGGGCCCCAGCAAATGGGATGTGGAGAACAGCCCCAGGGCAGGGTGTGGCTGGTACAGAGCTCCTGTCCCAGCAGAAGGGAGAGAGGTGCACACCCTAGCATGACACTCACCAGCTGCACCCGGCTGATGTGGCAATTCCTCCGCTCTGGCCCATGCTCCATCACATTCAGGGCTCCCGGCTGGCAGAGGAGAGAAAATGAGGTCAGGGCCCCACTGACTGCCCCCCGGCATCACCCTTCCCCATGCCTCCTGGCCCAAAGCCGTGCCAGCTGGGCACTGGCCACCAGGACGCTTGTGCACACAGCCTACCTCGGCTATGAGACCCTGGCACGGGGAGAGCCAATCCACCTAGACCTGACCTCGTGGGACCAGTACAGCGCCTGGGGGTCAGCGCACTGACACCAACCTAACCTGCACCTCAGGGAGCTGTGGCAGAGGCTGGCGAGGCCCGAGGGGCTCTAGAGCTGGGGGATGCTGAGCGACGGGGTTGGCTGGAGAGCCCAGCAGGCTTCGAATGGTCTACTGGGGAGACGACTGGGAGCTCCCGCTTGGGGGACAGTTCCCACCATTCTGGGTGTGGCCTGAAGAATAGGCCCCTCTTGGTCACCCCTTAGCACTTTCCGTGCCAGCCTCAGGGCTCCCGGGGCAGAGGGCCCCAGCCCAGGCACATGTGGCTACACATGCCCCCTGCACTACAGGCAGCTCTCTTCTCCACCTGCTCCCCATGGGCCTGGGTACCAGAATCACCACAGAGCAAGGTCTTTGTGCTGCCAAGCAGGGAACCAGGGCCAGCCTTTGTCTGGAGAGGCGGTAGCCCAGGCTAAGCATGCTGCGATAATCCTGCCATGGTCCCAGGGTGCCCCGCTGGGAAAGAGATTGGAAAGCTCCAGGTCGTGTCCAGTCAGGTCCGCACCAGCCAGCAAACACACAGCCCGATTTTCAACAGTGCCCCCAGGCTGAGGCGCCCCCTGGGGCCGGACGGGTGTCTTGAGCAGGGCTCCCGAGTCTGGGGCCCTGGCTCCCCCAGCAGGCGCAGCCATAGAGGGCAGAGCGGGGAGCAGGGCATAGCCAGACACACATGGCAGCAGGCCCATCACGCTCTGGTTCAGCCCAGTTCCCAAGGGTGGTAGCTGTCCACCACAGAAAGAGCCCCTCAGGGTGCCAGCTGCAGCCTGGGCTCCATGGAACCCTGGTGGGCTGCAGCCTGGTCTTGGTCCCACAGTCTCGAGGGCACTAACTATTGCAGAGTTAGCGCTCCCTGCATATGGGATGTGTTTGGACAACTGGTGGCCTTGGGGTGCTGCTGCCCCGACGCTGGACTCTGCCCCAACGTGCTCCAAATGGCCATGTGCACCACTTACTTTCCCTCACCAGGCCCTTCCAGCAGGGAAGACCTGGGTGCAGGGCAGAACAGCAATCCAGCCGCAGTGCCCTGCCCCTGAGCTGGGAGATCCCCCAGGGACAGCAAGGCCCAGTCTGCCTGCCCAGCCCCACAGCAGCAGGCAGCGACTGGCATTAGGCTAAAGGGAAGGCAGGGGATTTAACACCAGCTGTTATGGCCTGCTCCTGTGAGCTGGCACTAATGCGCTGAGTGCTGCCTGCACCCGTCCTCTGGGAGAGCACGCCAGGCCGGGCATGGGGGCAGCTGGCCTGGGGGGTTGAGACGGGAGCTGCACTCCAGGGTGGAGCTGCTGGGAGCTGGCACAGGGCTGTGTGTGCCCCGCTATGCAGCAGGGCTGGGGGGGGGGGGGAGAGACCCACCCCCGTGGAGCTGAGCTCTGCGAGGGGTGTGGGATTAGCCCTGGGAGCCACCTGGCATGGAGTAGGGGGAGCAGCCCCAGCTTCTTGGCCACTGAGGGCTCTCTTCCCTGCGCCAGCCCCCAGCCGCTGCCTATGCCCTGATGAGTTGCAGCCTCATCACACTAAGACACAGGGGTTGAGCCACAGCCACTCCCTTCCAGGGCTCCGTGGTACCAGGCTGAGTGCCCCTCAGAGCATTGGAGGGCTGCCCAGAAAGCCAGTGGGCAGAGAGGGGAGGGGCTGATGCACTCCTAGCGGGGGTAGTCGCTGCCAGCAGGCGGCACCAGGGCAGGCGGGTGGCCTCCAGGCTCATCACTCGCTGCCTAGAGCCAGCGCCTGACCCTGTGGGGGTGGATGGAGGAGGCACATCCCCACTCATGCATCCAGCTGGCGTGCCTCAGCAGGGGTGTTGCCCACGGTGTCCAGGGGCCTTGGCCTGACCAGGAGAGAGGTGCCTTCAGACCAATAGGACCTGGACTTTCCAGCTGGCCCCAGGCTGGGACTGTGGGGCTGCAGGCGGCTCACACCAGGGGAAAGCTAGCAGCAGTTTGGGGAGGGGCTGTGCTGGCAGGAGTCAGTCGCAGCCGTCACACTGACCAGCCCCACAGCTTAGCAGCCCCTCGGTTGGAGGCCCTGCCACGGAGGCCTCAGTGGGCCCTTGAGCTGCCAACGCAGGCAATGATGTGACAGTCCACTGCCCCTTGAGGAGGGCTCCGCAGGGTCTGTGTCTCAGCCAGGCCCACTCTGACAGGCTGGGGAGCTGAGTCCCAGGGGCCGGGTGCCAGGGTACCTGTGAATTCCCCCTCCCCGCCCAGTCTCTGCAGATGTCTGCCCTCAGCTCTGCTATGGCCCAGCTCCTTTCCCTGTAGGGGACACACGGGGCTCATGCCCAGCACGAACGGAGCTCAGGGCTGCAGTGCCAGCGAGGCAGGTGTGGTGCGCCTGTTCCATAGCTGGCGAAGGGGCTGGAATGCAGCCTACACCCCATCACAGAAGGCTGGTTATGCCCCACCTCCGAGGTGTTGCCCAGCTAGCACATCTCACCCCGCTCCGCCCCAGGGGCTCTGCCCAACCAGCGTGCCCCACCCCACCCCACCCCCTGACCCACGCTAGGCTCCTGCATGACCTCGGGGGTCCCGCCTCACTCCCTGCTCTGCCTTGGAGGTCCCGCCCCATTCCTGAGGTCCCACCCTGCCAGTGCACCCTGCCCCTGCCCTGCTCCACCCCAGTGGGTTTGCCCCACCAGCATGACCCGCCCCGTCTTCTGCTGTGCCCTGGGGTCCAACCCCACCCCTGTTCTGCCCTGGAGATCCCACTCTGCCCCACCCTACCCCAGGAGTCCTGCCCTGCCACTCTACCCTGGGGGCCCTGTCCATGTGCCCTGCCCCTCCCCATCCCAGGGGGTCCCACCCTGCGGGCCCTGCTCCACCGCCCTGCTCTGCTCTGAGGGTCCTGCCCCACCCCATCCCACCACACATCAGGGATACTGCCCTGCTGGCACGCCTTACCCTGCCATACCCTGGGTTGTCTTGCCCTGCAACCCTACCTCATGGACCTAGCCCTACGGCCCTGCCCCAAGGGTCCTGCCCCGCTGGCAAGCCTCACCCCACCCCACCCCACACACCTCACACCAAGGGTCCCGCCCTGCTGGCATGCCTTACCCCACCCCACCCCAGGGGTCCTGCCCACCATCCTACCTCGAGCACCTTGCCCCTCCCACTGGGAAATCCCACTCTGTGAGTGCTCCTCGTCCCACCTCATGGGTCCTCCTGCCACCCTCAGGACTCCCCAGCAGCCCCACCAAGGTGTTCCCCCTCCCCTTGCAGTACCCTCCCGCTGTGAGGGGCCCCAGGGCTCTGGGCCGGTGGCAGGCTCCCAGCATGCCCTTACCGGGGGCCTGTTGACCAGCCAGTAGGCCTGCTCCTGGCAGTCTATGACGATACGATCCCCCTTCCGTCGCTGCTTGGCTGCCCTGTCAATAGAAGGGTAGCATCAGAGCAAAGCATTGCTGGGGGAAGCCACTCACACCAATCCCTCAGCCGGCGCAGACGGCTCCTGGCACCTCCCAGGAGAGGGGATCATGCCAGGCCTAGGCCTTCCTCCACTTGGGGCAATGGAAGGTCCAGGCCCTGCCTCGCGCAGAGGAGTGCCCACAGTGCCTGCATTCACATCCAGTGTTTGAATGCACCTGCCTGGCTCCATAATTGTCCTGCCAAGATTGGCAGCTCCCTCGGCCTTCTTCCCAAATGCCACGCTCAGGCAGAGCCACCTTGGGCTCCAGTGCTTGGACACCCCAGTCCCTGCTTCGCTCAACCAAGCTGTGGTTGTGGTTGGCTGGGTGGGTCAGGCACTGACCTGGGCGACAACCCGCTACAGCTGGCCCTGCCCCCAGGCACCAGAGCAGAAAAACCAGCAGCCTCTGGGAGCACTCACTCCCAGCGCCCGCCCCAGGAGGCAGTGGGAGAGAGCGGGCCAGGCTGTGAGCAGCCATGAGCTGGGACTGAGGCCCTTCCAGTCTGTCGGGCAGTCCCTGAGGTGGACACTCGCCAGTGCCCGTCCGGAAGGACCTGGATCTCCCACCCCACTGTGCTGGGCTCATTCTCAGCACTCAGCAATGGCTTAGTGTCCAGACCCACGGGCTCCCTGGCGGAAGTGCCCCAGGGAAGCTGGGGGTGAGGGCAGCTGGGAAGGGTGGGAGGTAGTTTGTAAGGGTGGATCAACAGGGAAACCGTTAAAAATGCAACCACTGAATTTCAGATCATCAGAGCTTCACAGCGATGCAGTTCACCCGGGCCGGATTCCCTTGGGCCTACACCCTGCTCAGCCATTCACGCTAGGGCAAAGCGGGTGTAAGACGATCCGCTCAGAGGTATGTGGGAACTGGTATCAATGACTGCCCAAGGTACTGGGTGACTGGCCCGTGAGCTCAGGCTGCCAGCAGGCACAGGCACACAGCTTGGCATTGGCGCTCATGAGACTGTATGGGCTAGGGAGCAGCCCATGATTTTGGGAAGCCACGCTGGGATAGGCCTGTGTGTCAGTGAGTGCTGAGCCTCTGACCCATACAGCGCCCCCTACTGGTCACTTTTCAGCCTGACTCTGCCGGAGAGGGCAAATTTGTGGCCCAGCTTGTGGCCATGGGTCATCGAATTGCCACAGCCCTGGGCATACTGATGCCAGCTGTGCCAACATGGATGGGCAAAGCACTGCTTGGGCCTGTCCCCCCAGCCATGCTGCAGTGCTGGGGTTCAGCCCACTGGAGGGGACTCACCGGAGCTGCTCCCGCGCCTGCATCACCACAAAATCCCAGGTGTGGTTGATCCTCTTGTGCAGCAAGTTGTAGTTATCCTAAAGTGAGTGTAAAAGGCAGTCAGTAGGGTGGCCCTTCGCCTACAGGGTTCTCCCAGACCTGACCCATACCAAGCAGAGGTGTGGGGCCCCCCACCCCAAATTCAAAGGGCTCTCCAGTGCTGCCTCTGCCTACAGCTTCCTAAGCTCGCCAGGACTCCTGATCCATTGACTCCCCGCATCTGCTCCCTGACCCTGTCCACAGTCCCTGCTGTCCCATCCTGGGTTTCTCCCCTCAGCTCCACCAATGCCCCTGCCTTAATCCCAAGCCCCTGTATTTCAGACATGGGCATGCACTAAGCAGAGTCTCAGAAGTGGCTCAGATGAGACAAATGTCCAATACGGGCTAAGCTAAGATCCTTCAAACTCATGGCACTTTTGACCTAAAGAGGGTTTGGATTTGCAGCCATCTCTCCTGGGCGGACGCTCAGTGCCCTGCCCCCCACTCCCAGCACCGTGTCCTGCCCCCGCATCCCCGTGCCCTGCAAGGCAGTGATGGGCTGTAATGGGCAAAGCTCATACCTTCTCGTGCTCTATCAGGTCACCCTGCTTGCGGATGTTCTTCTTTGCCAGGTAGATTGCTGCAGTGAGGAAGAGGGGCTGTGTCAGGGTGGGGAGCCCTAGGGGAGGGGGAGCCCAAAGCCATGAAGCTGGGCAGCCTTGGCAGCCTGGGCCTGGCACTGCCTCAGCTTTGATCTCTCAGAAGGAGTCATGCTAACGGGTACCCTGTGACGTTATAAGTGTAATATAATATTTCACTGAAAGGTGACAGGGCCAAAAAGAGTTAATCAACTCACAGACTGACCTGACCCATGGGTGAACCTTAAGGACTGGTTAGGAAGATATGTAAATGAATAGAGCTTTGAAATGCAAGTCTGCATTGTTAAAGGTAGAAGGGTAGATGTTTGCTCAGGTCTTGTGATGTAAGCAAACAAGTCTTGTCTATTGCTATAGTTTTAATTCAAAGATCAAAAAGAAATATTAACATTTATGATGATACTTGAGTGAAATAGTATTACTGTCTATGTGTCTCTTTGAAGGTTGTGGTAACCTGTATCTGAACTGTTTAATGGATAAATTGCCCTGTGCTAATTGCCAGAATGTTTGGGAGAAGGAGTTAAGCCTATTGTTTTCTCAGGCCGAAAGGCTGCTGGAAATGTATAAGAACTCTGGAACATGATCCTTCTTCACCTCAGATCTGCTTTGGGTTTCAAGATCCCCAGTCACTGATTGGAGCCACCCTGAATATGGAAATTGGACTATATCCTATGGACTATTTCTGAAAGGACTTTTGGCAACTACAAGCTCACCTCTGCCATGTATCTGAACCTCAAGAATTGAATTCAAGTCTGTCTGTATACTGATCTTTTAACCAACAAACTCTCTCTTTTCTTTTTTAATAAATTTTAGCTTAGTTAATAAGAATTGGCTGTAGTGTGTACTTTGGGTAAGATCTAAGTTATAATTGGACCTGGGCATGTGGCTGATCCTTTGGGATTGGAAGAACCTTTTCTTTTATATGATGAAGTAAGATTTTCAGTAATCATCATCATATCTGACAGGTGTGTCTGGATGGAGGCCTGAGGCCGGGCACTTTAAGCGAACTGCATTGTTTGGACTTCTAAGGATATGGCTACACTTGAAAGTGTGAGTGTTGTCGGAGTGCCAGCGCTGGGAGAGAGCTCTCTCAGCGCTGCACGTACTCCACATCCTCTACGGGTGTAGCTTGCAGCGCTGGGAGCCACACTCCCAGAGCTGCGGCACTGATTACACTGAGGCTTTACAGCGCTGTATCTTGCAGCGCTCAGGGGGGTGTTTTTTCACACCCCTGAGCACGAAAGTTGCAGCGCTGTAAAATACCAGTGTAGCCAAGGTCTTAGTAACCAGTGAGGTACTATAGAAGCTGTTTTGTGCTAGTTGGTAAATCTAAGTATTGGAATAGCCACCAGCGTTTGGGGTTTGTCTGCCCCGTTTGGTTTGCAGTTCACCTTAATTGAGTGAGCTCAGTTGGCTCTCACGGGCAGCACCTTCACACACCCATTCCCCTTTGCTCATGCCCCCCCAGGGGAGACCCTTTCCTCTCTGCACTAGGAGGATGACATCAGGGAGGGTCAGGGGCTTGCCCATGCCCTCAGGGCCAGGATCAGAAGGCAGAACACCAGGCCTCCAGCTCTGGCTGCGTCTCCCTCAGCTGGGGCTCTGGGGAAGGGAAGCCAAACACAGCATGTACCAATGGGGGGAGAGGGAGGCACTGGCTCGGGGAACTGCAGGGCCCAGGGACACCACACTGGGTTGGGGTCTTTCCCGCTCACATGGCAGCTGGCAGCCTGCACCCCAGAGCCATGTTTCCTGCAGATAGGAGGTGAGCAAGAGAGGGCACCCACCGTAATCCAGCTCTGTGGCCGGCCACTTGGAGCTTGTCCAGAAATAAGGAGTCTGCGGAGAGACAGGGACAGACTCTGAGAGAGCTGTGAGGGTGGGTCACTGGCCCTGGCCCCACTGGGGAAGGAGCTATGCCAGGACTCACTGGGCTGGGGTGGGTCTGGTAATGGGCCAGATCAACACCACCACTCCTGGGGAAACTGCAGGAAAGCTCCAGGCCAGAGATGCCAGAGCAGATGCCCTCAGCACAGCCCCTCTCCACGGGCTGGGCTTCTCTGGCCACAGCTGCAGAACACAACCCAGCCAGCCGGGCGGAGCCTGGTGAGCCCCAGCCACACAGCCTGTCTGCTTGCGGGTAAAGTGCTGCAGACTTCCCTGCACGCCCGCAAACCTGCCTCTGGGGACCCATCCCACAGCGCTCGGAAGCAGTGCATCCTGGGAGATTTCAGAAGGTGCCTGTTCACATTCACTTGGGCACCCCAGCAACATGCCTCTTCACTTTGCCAAAGGGGTCTCTGCCATGCTGCAAGATTCTCCCTCCACAGCTGTTCCTGCAGTCTCCCCAGCCCTGGGCATCTGCAGGGGTACAGTGGAGCAGTGCAGGATGCTGCCTGTCCAGTGCCCACAAGGCCAGAACTGGCCCTAAAGCTGGGGTCTCGCTCCCTTGGTACCCACATTGAGGGGTTTTAGTGCCACGGGGAGCCAGGCTGGGTTCTGTCAAACTACATGACAAGGGCTCTGCAGCCGATGAGCATGGGGCTGCCACACATCATGCCGCTCAGGCTGGGCCTCTCCAAAGGGCACTCACCTGGGCTGGGCCCCTTTAAACTCCCTGTCTTCAGCCCTGCAGGGAGCGTGCCCTCCTGGGTGCTGGGGTGCGATGGTCCTCATTGGCCAGCAAGAGGTTGCTGCTGGACAGGGCTCGGGCAGTCCTCCCCGGGGCAAGGACAGAGCCTAGGCGGCAGGTGGCACGTCCCACACGAGGGTGGCAGGGAACCCACAGCTGGGTGGCTCACTCACCCTGTACATGGCCCTGTCCAGCGAGCATTGACCCGCTAGCGTGACAAAGGAGAAGGGCCAGGCAGGCTGGGCGGGTGCTGGATTCAGTCATAGAGCAGAGTGCCCATGCTGCGCTGGGCCCCAGGCTCCGGGCAGGACCCTTTAGGTGGGTAACATTAGCCTGACATCGTGCCCTGAAGGGACGGTGCAATGGGCACGTACTGCCTGCCAGCCCCAGTGTCTGCAGGGCCCGTCCTTGGCACAGCTCAGTATGTTGGGGGCATCAAGAAACCTAGAGCGAGCGCTTCACAGCGACAGGCCTACCTGCAACCTGCAGGTGGATCAGACTCAGAGGCCTGGCCCCAGGCCCCTCGGGGGTAGTGCCAGCCCCACTCCAGCACCAGGCCTACCTGGAGCCCATAGGAGGATCAGGCTCAGAGGCCCGGCCCCAGGCCCCTCGGGGGTAGTGCCAGCCCCGCTCCAGCGCCAGGCCTACCTGGAACCTGTAGGGGGAGTCGTCGGCCCGGAGCACCAGGCTGCGGGGGTCCTTCAGGGGGTAGATGTAGCCATGCTTCACAAGGAGGTTGCCAAGATGCAGGGACTCTGCAGGAGAGAGCGTAAGAAGGCAGCTCCCTTCTGCCCCACACTGGGCCTGCGCCTCCCACCTGCACTAGAGCCTCTTCCATCCCCATGTGGTGCCTCAGTTTCCCTGAAATCCCCCTTCAGGTGTGTAGTGAAACCCGGGCATGCCGCTGGCTCAAGTGCCCCCATGTCACCAGAGCTCAGCAGTATTGAGCCAGCATTGCTCTGCGGGGCTCCTCACAGCCATTGCAGGGAGGAGCCCCGCACCCCAGGTGGGGGTTGCAGGCATAGCCTCCTCCCTGACCTCTCAGCTGCTCACAGAACACTCACAGGGCAGCCCAGATGGGGGCTCTGCAACTGCTGGCTCTCCCCCGCGGCGAGCTGTGCCCAGGCCACTGCCCAGGCCGCATGTTGTCCCCCACTTAGCTCTCTGCATATCACTGCACCTGGCCCAGCCCCAACGTAGGGCAGCTGGGAGCTCTGACCCCAGCTGGCTGGGCAGCTGCCTGGTGGTGCAGCCATGAGGAGCTGCTGGGAGGGTGAACCCTGCCTGCTGACATGGGGCGTGCCCGGCCCCCTGAGAGCCAGACCAACCCAGAACCATCTCCTGCTGGCCGTGCTGCTCTGGCAGGGGTGGGAAGGCTGGAGTACAGGGGGGCGGGGACCAGGAACGTAGAACAGGACTTCCCTTAGAGGGCAGGGTTGGCTATAGGGGAGAGTGGGGCCCTCCGAATGCTGGGAGGTCAGATACAGCCTACCAGGGAGCTGGCCGGAAACTGTCAGTGCTGGCGGCTCTCAGCTGGGGGCTGAGGTGCTGAGTAGCCCATTTCCATTGGCTCCTATCCCTGTCCCAGGGACAGCATATGCCTGGTTGGGGACAAAAGGGGTATCCCTCTGGGCACCAGGACTCCAGCACTGTCTACCCTCCCTCCCTGCCTCCGGGCCCAGAGCCCAGCTCACCGCCGTGTGGGCTCGCCCTCTGCTCTTGCGCCGTGGGGAAGGAGGGAACACAAACCCCACTGAGCAGGCAAAGCCAGGCAGCACAGAGAGGTCAGGGGACATCAAACTCCACTGGGCCTGCTGTGCCCCCACCCTGCTGCTAAGCCAGCTGCCTTCAGTAGGCAGCTGACTCTGGGTACAACTGCTGGTCTAGCAGCCACGTGGTCTGAGGTGTTCAAATTGCTTGGGCCAGATCCTTTCTTTGCTGGGAAATCTCTCCCTGCTGCTGCGGCCCTAGGACTGCAGACGGGGATTCGTAGCACTCGCTTCCCCCTCAGAGCTGGAGCCAGCCTCAGACCCCAATCGGCAGCCCCCAGCCACAGCTCTCTTGGAGGGGGGCTGACTGTCAGGCCAGGGCAACACTGAGGGGGAGTCGCTGCCCACGGCGGCAGTAAAACGGGCCCCACACACTGCGCTGGCGGGGACGATTCTGTGCCCTCAGCACCAGGCTGGAGACAGAGATTCATATCCCAGTGGGGTGGACATGCCTGCCTCACTGCTGCACACGGCAGGCAGCCACCTTACCCGACTCCTGAAGTGGCTGCAGTTTAAGTCCAATGAGTGTTACTGGGCATCTCTCTCTCTCAGTCCACTTTTAGGTCAATGTGCCCACAGCTAAGCAGTCCTGGAGGTTCTGAGGATGGGCACCACCAGGAAGATGGTCCTGCAGGCAGACTATGGGAGCCATATCACCCCACGGCACCCTGACTTTGGTGGCTCATTCTTGGTCTTCACGCTGGGTGAATTGCACCTCTGCACCCTTTGCATTGCAGCCCCTTCCCTGTGCTCTGGGGCTCAGACCCGGCAGCAGCAGGCGGAGAGCTGCCCACCCCACAGGCTCCAGGAGAGGCCTGGCTGGGCCAGCCCTGGGGCAGGCTAACGCTACACTAGCGAGGTTCATTCCCATGCCCCTCGCTGTGCGCCTGGCAGCAGACCGGGCTCCCTGGGGAGAAGAGGGGAGCGGCTCGGGCAAGCATCCTGACGAGGCAGCGTGGTGATACAGGGGCCAGACTGGGGCCTGGAATTGCCTTGGCCCAGCAGGGGAGTTGGCAGAGCTCACGTTTACAGGTCCTGCAAACCAAGTGAGCTGGTCTCATCTGCCCCCTGTCCCCTGCAGGGCTATGGTCTCCGAATACCTGTCCTGTGGTGGCGAGGGGCCTGACACCCACGGCACAGAGCCTGTCAGGGCGGGGGACACTCACCCTCCTCAGAGATGGCGTACTTCTGGATGAGCCACTCCACGATGTCGTTACCTGGGGGACAGGAGCGCCCGGCATTAGGGGGCGAGCTGTCTCAGACAGGAGACTAGGCCGGCTGGCGTCCCTGTCCTGGGCCAGCTGAGCTGGGCGGGCACCAGTGCAGGCACAGCCAGGCACTATCATGCAGGAGGTAAGGGGTGCCCAGCCTGGGGGGTGGGGGGAGCTGCGAACACAGGGGACAGCGAGTCAGAAGTGAGGGGCATTGACACAATCCCCATATCTGCGTATAAAGGTGACACGGGTGTGGGGCAGGGGCAAGGAGGCTACGAGGGGGCAAGCCCAGGGGGTGAGGTGGGGGTGGGGCAGCGGCGGTGATGCAGTAGTGGGGCAGGGATTGGGGTAGGGGGGTGGCAAAGAGGGTAGGTGAGGGCACAGCTGAGAGAGTAATGCGAGAGTGGGGGGGGCAGACCAAGGGGGTGACATGGGGGCAGGGCAGGGTCATAGCTGCAGGGCTGACACATGGGTGGGGTGGGGACAGGGGAGTAACACAGGGATGAGGCAGTCAGGGCCGGGGGTGATGGGGACTGACGGGAGGTCAGGGCCAAGGGAGTGACAGGTGCGTGAGGAAGGGGGTTGGGGCCAGGGGCTGATGTGGGGGTGGGGCAGTCAGGGCCAGATAGGGGAGGGGAAGGGCTGCTGGCTTCCTTGTCCCTGCCTGTGCGGGACCCCACGCAGTCCCAGCCGCTCTGCTCTGTGCCTGCCAGGCCAGCAGCAGTGAGTGCACCAGGGCCCAGCCCAGCAACAGAGCCAGCTCCCCAGTCAGCTCTCTGCCCACACCAGGCTGCCTGGGAGCCTCCAACCCCCAGCCTTCCCAAGGGCTGCTCCTTGGGGCCTGGGCTCTCAGGTCCACAGTGCAGCTTGGGGGGCTGGGAGCAGCAACACACTGTGCACACCCCCACCATGCACGGCGTGTGTACTCACAGCGATCAGCACACACACAGTGCGCACACAAAGACCCAGGCACCAGTGTGCGCTCACAGCGATCACTACACACACAGTGCACACCCCCACCATGCACGCCGTGTGAGCTCACAGCGATCAGCACACACACAGTGCGCACACAAAGACCCAGGCACCAGTGTGCGCTCACAGCCATCACCACACACACAGTGCACACCTTCCACCATGCACGCCGTGTGAGCTCACAGCGATCACCACACACACAGTGTGCGCCTCCCACCATGCACGCCGTGTGAGCTCACAGCGATCAGCACACACACAGTGCGCACACACAGACCCAGGCACCAGTGTGCGCTCACAGCCATCACCACACACACAGTGCGCGCCTCCCACCATGCACGCCGTGTGAGCTCACAGCGATCACCACACACATAGTGCGCGCCTCCCACCATGCACGCCGTGTGAGCTCACAGCGATCACCACACACACAGTGCGCGCCTCCCACCATGCACGCCATGTGAGCTCACAGCGATCACCACACACACAGTGCGCGCCTCCCACCATGCACGCCGTGTGAGCTCACAGCGATCACCACACACACAGTGCGCGCCTCCCACCATGCACGCCGTGTGAGCTCACAGCGATCACCACACACACAGTGCGCACACACAGACCCAGGCACCAGTGTGCGCTCACAGCCATCACCACACACACAGTGCGCGCCTCCCACCATGCACGCCGTGTGAGCTCACAGCGATCACCACACACACAGTGCGCGCCTCCCACCATGCACGCCGTGTGAGCTCACAGCGATCACCACACACAAAGTGCGCGCCTCCCACCATGCACGCCGTGTGAGCTCACAGCGATCACCACACACACAGTGCGCGCCTCCCACCATGCACGCCGTGTGAGCTCACAGCGATCACCACACACACAGTGCGCGCCTCCCACCATGTACGCCGTGTGAGCTCACAGCGATCACCACACACACAGTGCGCGCCTCCCACCATGCACGCCGTGTGAGCTCACAGCGATCACCACACACACACACACCCCATATACATGGTGTACACACCCATGGGCAGCCCCAAGACAGTGAACACACACACACTGTACACTTACAGTGACAAGCACATGCCATAGTGCTTGCACACTCCACACACATCACACAGCCTCCCCTCCCCAACCACCCATGCCTCAAACAGTGTGCAAGCACTTCAACCCCCCTCCACCTCACACGCACTCAGAGCCCTTGCCCAGAGGATGGCAGTGGAGGAGGAAGCTGCAGTGCAAGGCACACTCATTACACTAGCACTCCTGCATGCTCTCAGATCCAGGGCATGGCGCATACGCGGTGAACAATGGCAGGGTCTCCCCACCGAGTCACCACTGCCTGGATCTGACCGGCTCAGGCCGGGCTGGGGCGAGTGGAGGGGATGGCACAACTGGAGGGGCAGGTGACTGACAGCTCCAGGGGCACAAGAGCCACATGCAGGGAGGGGGCAAGTGGCAAGCCTGGCAGCACTCACCGGTCATGGCGTGTGGGATAACTGTTATCAGCAGGCGCTGGTTTCTCATCTTGATGCCCATGTCCGGATCCTGCATGCTCACGATCACGCGTTCCATCTGGGGGAGAGAGCAGCGGAAACGCTGGGTTGGGGACAGCAGACTACTCCCCTCCACACACAACCACGAGCATTCTAGACCCTCTGCCGGTGGGGCAGTGCAGGGCAGAGACAAGAAGGGAACGTGGGGCCTTGTGAGCAGCACAATTCAGATCGGACAAATACCGGGGGATGCACAACGGAGGGAATAACCTGAGCTGCTCCCTGTGACCTGCAGACCCCAGCCCGTGCATTGGCTCATGGAAATAATCCTAGGCATCGCTGAGGGTGGCTCCATGGAGAAAAAGCCAAACCAGGGGCACGGGGCATGGGATGGGGAAGGATGCAAGGAGCATTGTAACGTCTGTACATAAATCAGTGATGCAGCCTCGTCCGGACACTGTGTGCAGCACCGGTCCCACAGTTTAACACAGGATACGGCAGAGCTCCAGGGGTGCAGAGAAGGGCAATGAAAAGGATCAGAGGCAGGGGAAAACGAGGAGCAATTGAAACAATTGGGACTGTTCCACTGGAGAGGGGATGGGTAAGAGTCTGTTATCCTGTCCTCTATCAGATACTGACTGCTCTAGAGGTGGTAGATTGGGAGCGTCTCTTCTCCCTGCCTCGTAACAGAAGGGAAATCCAGTGTCACTGAAAGGGAACAAATCCAACAATGATCAAAGGAAATGTCCTTCACACAACACAGCCTGTGTAACTCACTGCCATAAGATGCTATTGAGGCCAAGAGCTCTGTAGCATTCCAACAGGGACTGGGTGTTTCTCTGGATAACAGGACCCTCCAGGGTTATAACAAGACAGACTAAAATAACTCAGAGTTTTGGCAGAGCTACAAGCCCTCCTGCTTCTTGGCAGGGGCCACTCGAGGATCGGGTCACTCAGGAGGAGACTTTCCCAGGGGCGGGCTAGCCCAGAATTCCCTGCTGGGGGTTCTTGCGCCTCTTGGGAGCGGCTGACACTGCCCAAGGAGACTGCATGGGAGGGGTCCTGCTCGATGCAGCCAGGCTGCTCCTTCCACAAGTCAGGCAAAAAACTCCAGTGATGCCAAGTGAATACAGACTAGCTGACCTCAGGTAGGTGACCCAGGGACCCTTGGCAGATGGCACCAGGGGAACATAGGGGTTTACAGAGATCCCAGGGGTTGATATATGTAAAATAGGTCACAGGGTGGCATGGAAGTCTCTACCAAGAACCCACTGACCTCTAAAGCGGGGATTGCTGCAACCCTCTTGGAAAATATTTCAGGCTGTGATAACCCCACTCCACACCATGCCACCCTTACTTCTGCGCTGCTGCTGGTGGCAGCGCTGCCTTCAGGGGCTGCTCATGCCAGGGGACGCTCGGAGGGCTGGAACGTGTCTATCGCGAACCTGCCCAGGGCCAGTGGGCACTATGTAGGCTGGGAGAGGAGGATGTGTGTTGTCTGTGGCTGGTGGAGTCAGGGAGCTGAGCCCTGGCTTGCACAGACAAGACTTTTTCATGCTCAGGACAAGTGACAGCAAGGTGCCTCACAGTCCTGGGTACCCCCAGGAAGCATCACACCGACCAGCTCAGAGCCTGTGCAGACACTGCCCGAACCCCAGGGGCCCCTAACCTCGGGCAGGCAGAGACTGGCCCTTGGGCTGTGCTGTGTGGACACTGCCTGACGCCTAGGGATCCGCTCAGTCTGTGCTGCGCGGACACTGACCTTTGGCCAAGCCCCACGCAGGATTTGTTTTCAGCAGCAATCCAGCTCCCATTGGATTTCCGGCTGCCACCAGCACAGGCTGGGGGAGTGTGCGGGGGTGGCACTTTTCGAGTGTCCCTGCTCCACTGTGAAGCTAGCCAGCAGAAATAACAATCTCCCTCCCCGGAAATAATTCCTGTCCTGCTTTGAGGGGGACAAAATAAACACACAACCCGGGCTGCAGAGTACATGGGGACAGGCAGCCCTACCCCAGCCCATGGGAACAGAGGAGCATATGGGATGCAATCTGGTTTTGAATTGGACTGAACAAATCCTCATTAAGGCAATGCAGGGCCCTGGGCACAGTCCTGGGGTGCCTCCCCGCAACCATGCTCTGGCCCCACTCTCCCTTGGGATGGCAGCCGAGGTCAGAGCTCAGATGAATGGGCAGGTCCCAGCTCTTACAGCTGTTATTTCAGGCTCTCTGCAGACTCAGACAGGCAGCACTTGGCTCATCTTTTCAAGCTTTCCTTGCATCCACAAGGGCTGAAGATCTCATTTTTTGCTGAGAGCTGGTGGGATACCAAGGTTCCAAGAGCAGGACTCCAGCCAGGGCTATAGTGCCTGGGCCTCAATCCCAGCTTCTTACCAGCTCATGGACCTCGAGCTGAGAGGCAGGGCGCTGCCCTGGCATCTCGGGGAGGGGGGGCAGGACAGAGGCAGGACATTGCCCTGGCATCCCAGGGGGAGGAGGACAGAGGCAGGGAGCCGCCCTGGCATCCCGGGGGTGGTGCAGGACAGAGGCAGGGCGCCGCCCTGGCATCCCGGGGGGAGGGGCAGGACAGAGGCAGGGCGCCGCCCTGGCGTCCCGGGGAGGGGGGATGCAGGACAGAGGCAGGGCGCTGCCCTGGCGTCCCGGGGGGGAGGGGGGGATGCAGGACAGAGGCAGGGCGCTGCCCTGGCGTCCCGGGGGGGAGGGGGGGATGCAGGACAGAGGCAGGGCGCTGCCCTGGCGTCCCGGGGGGGAGGGGGGGATGCAGGACAGAGGCAGGGCGCTGCCCTGGCGTCCCGGGGGGGAGGGGGGGATGCAGGACAGAGGCAGGGCGCTGCCCTGGCGTCCCGGGGGGGAGGGGGGATGCAGGACAGAGGCAGGGCGCTGCCCTGGCGTCCCGGGGGGGAGGAGGGATGCAGGACAGAGGCAGGGCGCTGCCCTGGCGTCCCGGGGGGGGGGATGCAGGACAGAGGCAGGGCGCTGCCCTGGCGTCCCGGGGGGGAGGGGGGGATGCAGGACAGAGGCAGGGCGCTGCCCTGGCGTCCCGGGGGGGAGGGGGGATGCAGGACAGAGGCAGGGCGCTGCCCTGGCGTCCCGGGGGGGGGGGATGCAGGACAGAGGCAGGGCGCTGCCCTGGCGTCCCGGGGGGGGGGGATGCAGGACAGAGGCAGGGCGCTGCCCTGGCGTCCCGGGGGGGGGATGCAGGACAGAGGCAGGGCGCTGCCCTGGCGTCCCGGGGGGGGGGGGAAGATGCAGGACAGAGGCAGGGCGCTGCCCTGGCATCGTGGGGGGGGATGCAGGACAGAGGCAGGGTGCTGCCCTGGCATCGCGGGGGGGGATGCAGGGCGCTGCCCTGGCATCCCGGGGGGGGGGATACAGGACAGAGGCAGGGCGCTACCCTGGCGTCCCGGGGGGGGGGGATGCAGGACAGAGGCAGGGCGCTGCCCTGGCGTCCCGGAGGGGGGGAAGATGCAGGACAGAGGCAGGGCGCTGCCCTGGCGTCCCGGGGGGGGGGAAGATGCAGGACAGAGGCAGGGCGCTGCCCTGGCGTCCCGGGGGGGGGGAAGATGCAGGACAGAGGCAGGGCGCTGCCCTGGCGTCCCGGGGGGGGGGAAGATGCAGGACAGAGGCAGGGCGCTGCCCTGGCGTCCCGGGGGGGGGGAAGATGCAGGACAGAGGCAGGGCGCTGCCCTGGCGTCCCGGGGGGGGGGAAGATGCAGGACAGAGGCAGGGCGCTGCCCTGGCGTCCCGGGGGGGGGGATGCAGGACAGAGGCAGGGCGCTGCCCTGGCGTCCCGGAGGGGGGGAAGATGCAGGACAGAGGCAGGGCGCTGCCCTGGCGTCCCGGGGGGGGGGGATGCAGGACAGAGGCAGGGCGCTGCCCTGGCGTCCCGGGGGGGGGGGATGCAGGACAGAGGCAGGGCACTGTCCTGGCATCGTGGGGGGGGATGCAGGACAGAGGCAGGGTGCTGCCCTGGCATCGCGGGGGGGGATGCAGGGCGCTGCCCTGGCATCCGGGGGGGGGGGATACAGGACAGAGGCAGGGCGCTGCCCTGGTATCGCGAGGGGAGCAGGACCGAGGCAGGGCGCTGCCCTGGCAGCCCGGGGGGGGGGGCAGGACCGAGGCAGGGCGCTGCCCTGGCAGCCCGGGGGGGGGGGGCAGGACCGAGGCAGGGCGCTGCCCTGGCAGCCCGGGGGGGGGGGCAGGACCGAGGCAGGGCGCTGCCCTGGCAGCCCGGGGGGGGGGGGGCAGGACCGAGGCAGGGCGCTGCCCTGGCAGCCCGGGGGGGGGGGGGCAGGACCGAGGCAGGGCGCTGCCCTGGCAGCCCGGGGGGGGGGGCAGGACCGAGGCAGGGCGCTGCCCTGGCAGCCCGGGGGGGGGGGCAGGACCGAGGCAGGGCGCTGCCCTGGCAGCCCGGGGGGGGGGGCAGGACCGAGGCAGGGCGCTGCCCTGGCAGCCCGGGGGGGGGGGGGCAGGACCGAGGCAAGGCGCTGCCCTGGCAGCCCGGGGGGGGGGCAGGACCGAGGCAGGGCGCTGCCCTGGCAGCCCGGGGGGGGGGGCAGGACCGAGGCAGGGCGCTGCCCTGGCAGCCCGGGGGGGGGCAGGACCGAGGCAGGGCGCTGCCCTGGCAGCCCGGGGGGGGGGGGCAGGACAGAGGCAGTGCCAGCCCGAGGGCACCGGCCGGGGATGCGGGACACTGAGCCCCACTGCCCAGGCGGCGGGAGGGCAGGACGGTACCCGGGTACCCGCCCCCGCCCGGCTGTCCGCAGACTCGGGCACACGCCGCCACCCGCCGCAGTCCGGGGGCCGGGCCTGGGCACCGCGGGGCTGCCCGGCTGCAGAGGGGGCGGGGCGGCCCCGGGGGCCCGAGCCTGAGCCCCGCTCACCTTGGCCAGGCCGGGCATCTGCAGGCGGCGCAGGGCGGCGATGGTCATGGCCGGGCGGGCTCCGGGGCGGCTCTGCCGGCAGCGGCCTCGGGCCTCTCTGCTGCCCCCGCCGGCCGCCAGCCCGCCCGGAGCCCGCCGCGCTTAACCCCCTCGACCCCGCTGGCCGGCCCCGCCCTCGAGCTCCTCCGCGCCCCCCCCCGAGCCCCTCATCCCCCCCGCCCCTCGCGCCTCTCCCCTTCCTAGTGCCCCCCAGGCCCCAGCCCCTACCCCATCCCCTCCCACCTCCGCTCCACCACCCCCCGCCGGCCCCGCCCCCGAGCCCCCACACCCCTCCCCTTCCTACTGCCCTGGACCCCCCCAGCACCCCTGGCTGCCTCCCTCTCCCACCCTGCCGGTACCGCTCAGTCCCGCCCCGCTGCCCCCCCTCACTCACATCCTGTCCAGAGCGTTTATTTACCCTCTGCATGAGCGAGTCCGGCCTGCCCCGGGGTTAGGTCCCCTGCAGGGAGTGAAATAAGCTGCCTGGAAGTGGCACAATCCAACCCTGCCAGGGGGCTGCCACCCAGACAGGGC
This sequence comes from Gopherus flavomarginatus, assembly GCF_025201925.1. Lineage (NCBI taxonomy): Eukaryota > Metazoa > Chordata > Testudines > Testudinidae > Gopherus > Gopherus flavomarginatus. Next base: position 32,776,784 of record NC_066625.1, read on the forward strand.
TGCTGGGGCATGGAGGATGCAGCCAGCAAAGTAGGCACTGTGCACTGGGGCACATCCACCCCCACAGCCGTCTTCCCCAGATGGTGCCATCTCTGGGCAAAGGGCCCAGGCAGGGAGTCAGCCAATCCCCCCTCCATGCATGGAGGTCTGGCTGAGCTGGAGCATTGCTGGTCTACTCACAGGATCCTCTGCTCTGAGCCCAGGGAGCCTATTTCCACTGGGATCCTTGAGCCTAGCCATTGCCCCAGAGATGCAGGGGGTGGGCCTCCAGCCCTGCTCCCAGCAGGCTGCTACACACCCCTGCACCTTGGCAGGCTTGCCCCATATCCCAGCTGGCAGGGCAGTGAGGGGGCTCTGACCCACACCCCGTGGTAGAGCCCAGTTGGCTGCAGAAGCTTCTCTCAGTGAGGGAGGGATGGTCCTTAATCCCACATTGCCTGGCTCTGGTACCTGGCTTTGGGCATTAGCTGGGCAGTATGGCAAGCCAGCTACAAAGCAGCTGATCAATAGGCTCCTTCTGCAGCAGGTGAGGCACTCACCAGCTGTTGGCGGAAAGCTGGGTTTTTCTGACAATCAGTACTTATGTTAAACAGATTTTTCCTGGAGATAACTGGCAGGAAGAAAAGCATCCATCCCAACCTTCTTCTTGCTTCACCAATGCTGGAATGGTGCTTGCTGGCTGCTTTGGGCTGCCCATGGCACACCAGGACTGCACCCGCTAGGAAACGATCTTGTTAAAAGCAACCGATCCCCTTGGTGCACTAACGTGAGGCTGAGAGAAGCAGGACTAGCCCAGAGCACGTTAATGGAGGGAAGAGCTGTTCCCCTCTCTTGGAGCATCCCCAAGGTGCTGTTCTTCTCCAGGGGAATTGCTTTGTGCTGTGGAGATGCCAGGATTACCATCCGGCACAGCCCTACGCGACCCCAAGGCACCTGCTGTGGGGACTTGACCGAGCCTGAAGTTGGCAGGAGGGTCCCTATGTTCAGAAGATGGCTCTGCCTCCCTGAAATGGGCATCATCAAGCCCATTTGCCAGGTCTCTATCCTACCATTCTGTCCTCCCCAGCGCTCACCCCCATTCTCTCCTGTACCTGACCTCTTGGCCCCATCTCATCTAGCTTTTCTTGGAAGAAGGTCATGTCTTCCTCTGCTTCTCGAAGCAGGGCCTAGGTTGGCAGGTCTACGTCCACCAGTACTGTTAATTGTGAGCCCGCTTTGGGAAAGTGATCACTCCAGACCCCAGCCTGCACCCCTGCTAGCAGAGCACAGGGCCAGCGTGGTCATGGGGGCACTAGCACTGCTGAGCTGAACCCTGGGTTTGCCAAGGTGCGTTGGGGTGTTGTGGATAAAGGCCCAATCCCCTCTCTGGACTCTTACAGGCCAGGCTCGCTCACTTGCTCATTGTAGTGGAGGAGCACTCGGCGTACATTTGTGCTGCAATTAAAAACGCATGGAGGGCCTGTGCCAGCTGACTTAGGCTCACAGGGCTCAGGCCAAGAGGCTGTGTAAGAGCGGCGTAGGATGCCGGTGGGTCTGTCTGTGTGCATCAAACCAGGCTGTCCCAGCACAGTGGAACTGCAGCAAGCCCTGGTCGTGCTGCACCCAGGGCGGGGAGGATAGGCTGTGATCTGTGGTGCCTTGTAATGAGCTGCGGTGAAGCCAAGAGATCCCGGCTGGGGCACAGATGGGGCCCGGCCGAAGCAGCTTTGTGGTATAATGTCAACAGCAGGGGCCTTGGCCCCACTCCAGTCCGCTTTAAGCTGAACCAGTGTTGGGGAGTTCACAGCAGGATTATTTTGCAGCCCAGAGACAGGGCCCAGCTGCAGGACGATTACAGCACTTACGTAAGCAGCAGAGCAGGGCTTGTTCCTTGGTCTTCCCTGTAATGCTGTAGGTTAACCCTGCACAGCACGCACCCAGCTGGTGGAGCCAGGGGGCTGGGGTCCCAGTTCCAGCCCACGGGGATCCCAGTATTGAGCGAGCCCATTGGACGCTCCAGCCCCAAAGCGACTCCACATCACAGCATCTGTGCTGCAGGGCCGTGGGATCTTGGGGCCAGTATCGCTAGTGGGGATCGGAGGCAGCCCCCATTATGGGAAGCCTCACCACCAGACTCCCAACGAGCTGGGCTGATCTGCTGGAGGGGTGCCAGACCAACCCCAAAAGTGCTGGCCAGCCCCCTCCTCTCCTGTGGCTACTCCCAGCCTAACCCCACAGAGTGAAACAGACAGACATTAACCCCCAGCACCTGGAAAGCACCAGTGGCAGCCCCCTCCCATAGCCATGGACCCAGCTACTGCCATGGTAAGCAACAGCATGTCAATTTGCACCCATGAAACACTCACCCCCATGTAAACATCCGGCCAACGGTCAATGAATGGGACTTGGTGATAACCAGTCTACCAAGGGGGTTGCCAGGATGGTGGCAGTCAACTAGCCCAGAGTGCCACTAAGCTGAGATGTTACAGGGGAGGATACACCCTCGATGGGGTAGGGGGTTCTCTGGCCTGTGCCATGCAGGTCAGGTGGGGGAGCCACAGGCTGTGCAGCTGGTGCCAGCAGAGCCTGGGGCTAGGAGGCCTCGCTGGCCCATTACACAGGATAGTTGGACCGACAGCGCTGTGAGATGGCGGGAGCCCCTAATTCCTGGCTGCAGGGGAGCCCTGCATCCCGCAGCAGAGTTGGGGAGAGGGGACTCTGCACCTTTGGCCTTGTTCCTCCCCCTGCCCCCTTGGTAGTGTGAACACGGGGCTCAGATTCCCCCCCCCCCGAGGTCAGTAACAGGAAGCAGCAGCAGGTGATAGAACATCTACATATGGAGAGCCCTGCCCATGGAGCCATCCACATGGAGCTGCAGGCCCAGCCCAAGGGGCAGGTGTTCTACCCAAGCTTCCTCTAGCCCTCTTGCCATGTCTTTTTTTCAGCAGGCCTGTGGCAAGCGCAGGTAGAGCCCTGCCCAGGATTTTATTAATCCCGCTCCAGTCCCACGGCGCAATACTCACTCCCGCATTGGTTCTTGCATTTTTATTCCACTCCCACCTGCAAAACCCTTAGATCCTGCAAATCGAATGAGAGAGAGATTCTCCCCTGCCACTAAAAAAATACCAAACCAATAACCCCACGGTTGGTTAATATATTAAATATATAAATGGAATTCAGATACAATTTTTACCACTAAAAGAATAAAACAAATCTTGCTTCACCCATGTAAAAACACTAACTCCTGTTATAATAGACATCAAAACTCTTTCTATCCCTCTCTTAAATTTAAGTACTAAAACCATTTTTTCCCCAATAAACTTGCTTTACGTTGCTGAAATTCTGTCTATGCCAAACTACTGTCATGTGTACATCACACAGAATGTCCAAACAAATTGCATCACGATTTTGCCTTAAAAGGTGCTGGTTTTTTAATGACTATAAATGGTTTTAAAAAACTGGATTTTTTTTAAACTGCTTGAGCACTATTTTTAGAACTCTGGAACATCCCAGTCAAGTTATTTATATGTCAGATTATTGCTTTTTGAAAAACATTTAACAGAAAAACTACTCTCAGCACTGACAGGAAGCTGCTGCGGCAGTGACAGTCTGCATGTATGTGACGACACAGAACAAAACCTGAGGGTGATTCTCTGACCTGAGCTGGTGTATGGTACAGATTCACAGTGAGGGAGATAAACACGTACGGGAAAGAGCAGCTCAGACAAAATAATTAGCAATTTGTCAAAGAGGCGACTTTTGGTAAACTGATGAGAGATTTAATGTTTTCTCGCAAATTACCGCAGTCTAGTTTTTTTGTCACCCACAACAAAGTACATTTTACCCACTCATATTGTGGCAGCGGCTCCTGCAGGACCTCAGTCCCACCACGGGGCTCTAAGTTCAGGTAGCAACCTGGAGGAAGTGTCACTGCAGAAGGGCCTTGGAGAAACGGTGAGTTGAGCTAGGGGCTTAGGAGACAGGGCCACAGAACATAAGGAAGCGGATCGGGCTAAGGCAGGGGCTGGGAGGGAGCGAGTGGAAGTGTGGAGCCAGTCCATGGGCAGAGGGAGCAGCTGCAGGTAGAACAGGGAGAGGGCAGTCTTTCCGTGCGATTACCCTTCTGATTGCTCTAGCCCAGGAGTAGGCAACCTATGACACAGGTGCCGAAGGCGGCACACGAGCTGATTTTCAGTGGCACTCACACTGCCAGGTCCTGACCACCAGTCCGGGGGGCTCTGCATTTTAAATTTAATTTTAAATGAAGCTTCTTAAACATTTTAAAAACCTTATTTACTTTACATACAACAATAGTTTAGTTCTATATTATAGACTTCTAGAAAGAGACCTTCTAAAAACGTTAAAATGTATTACTGGCACGTGAAATCTTAAGTTAGAGCGAATAAATGAAAACGCGGCACAGCACTTCTGAAAGGCTGCCGACCCCTGCTCTAGGCCCAAGAATCCTGATGCTGAGTCACTGGAGGTACAGGGAGGAAGGGGTTGGAGTCTCAGGACTGCTTGGCTTACAGAGCCAATGCTGTGGGGTGCTTCTGGCATCAGTCTTGGCTGGGAGGGTAGAACTTGGGTAATGAGCTCCCAGTGTGAAGCAGCACAAGTGCAGCTGATTATTCACTACAAGCCCCACGGCTTTTTCAGAGTCGCTGCTTCAGTGGTCATAGGCTGAGTTTGGTGGCAGGAGTGAAGTACTGTGGTGCTGAGACAGGCACCTGCTGCCAGGGATGAAGCCACGTCACTCACTGGGCAGACTTATTTGAGTATCCGACGAAGTGGGTATTCACCCACAAAAGCTCATGCTCCGATACATCTGTTAGTCTATAAGGTGCCACAGGACTCTTTGCTGCTTTTACAGATCCAGACTAACACGGCTACCCCTCTAATATTATTTGAGCTCCCCACTCTTCTGTCCATTGTTTAAGTGGGGAAACTAGAGCTGCACCCAGTGCTCCTCGGACACTGTGCTATTTACACAGCCTGCCTTAAACTCAGCCCCTGCCCCAGGCCCCTCTGCCCCAGCACAGCTTGGACTGAAATGGCCTTTTACTGCAATGGTAGATCCAGCGTGATGCTGGTTATTACACTTGCCCCTGTCTCCCTGTATCTGTGACTGCCTGCTAGGCACCCAGCTGCGGATTCCATTTGCTCAAGTGCATCATCTCCCACTTAATATTTAACATCAGTGCAAAACCCTCAGTGTCCAGCCCCTGGGGCAGGTTTAATCTTTTCCTGGGTATTTGCTGCTTACCCATGTGTTAGGCACAGCTGAGATCAGCTGGGTTCACGAGCTCCCTCACAAAACCAACAACAAATCATTCATTTTCACATCACAATGAGTAGAAATAAAAGCAACCAAGGATTCAATAATGAACTGAGAAAAACCGAAAAGTGACTCCTTTATTAGCAGCATAAAATGGGACCTGCAAAGGGAAAAAAATGTGCTTATGCCCCTTTGGGACTTTCAATTTAGCATCTATTGAGCTTCATGACTAATTAACATTCTGGAGACAGGAAGCCCTTGTTACTGACAACACTCCAGGCCCCTTCAGTGAGCAGTGAATGCTAATGTAGATCCACTGAGGTGTCCAATGGGCCCTCCAGGGTGCCTGAGATATCTAAGGCTGTGTCTACTCACTGAAATTGCCCCAGATCAGTTAAACCCATTTAAGAGCATGTCTGTGTGACTATAATTGGAAAAAGAGCGTTCCTCTCCTTTCCCAATAGCAGTGGCTTAACAGCTGACATGGTCCTAGGCATCACTTCATTTCAGTGCACTGTCAAACAAGACCAACCCTACAAACTGAAGGGGACGAGTTTACTACATAAACTACATGCATCACATGACAAGCTGCTCTACTCTGAAATGTCATCAGAGCAATTTCCCTCCTTCCGGGATGAGGGGGGAAGGCTTTCAAGACATGTTTTACAACTTTCTATTATTCTGTCAAACCCAATTCTGCATGTCCTAAGCTCATTAAAGGCAGCAGCAGAAGCAGAGCACCGTTTACAAACAATGCAAAAGAGGGTTTATTGAATCATCACAGTTAGACCACGCCTAGTACAGCAACATTTGCAATAAATTACAGAACCAAACCGATAATCCTAGTGCTAGAAAATACACTGTTCACACAAGCAGTGATTTCTGCTAGTAGCACCCAGAGGAGTTACTGAATCAAGGCACAATTAAACCATTCACTCAATACTGCAAAAACAGTGACACAGGGGGAAAGCAGCTGCAAAGAAACTCTTGCATCATTACGAGGATGTCAGCTGGGCACTGACATTGCTAACAGGAGAACCTGGATTTCCATGTTACCAGGGAATGTATTAACAGAGGAACTTAAAGCGAGAAAAGTCTCCCAAAGCTGAGACTCCAGCTCTCCAGAGGTAACGTTCAGAGTGCCTACTTGGAAGGGTTGTGTCTGCATAGGGGTCAGGAAGGAAGAGGAAAAACTCAAACAGCAAGAATCATTAATGCACAATGCAATCCTGATGCACAGACCACGTCCCCTGCAGACTTGTTCCTTTCGAGGAGGTTCAGCGAGATACAATCTGTAGATGAGAACTATCAGTTCAACAGGCATTCAAGCTGCAGGGTTACCATTTGCCCAAGGCACAGTGCAACCAGCATAGCCAAGCTTCCCGAATCTGAGCTCAAGCCATCAGTGGGTGGGTTACCTGGCATGCTGAACCTGCTATCCTCGCTGACAGCCGCTCAGTGCCACCAGCAGGGTGCAGGCCAGAATCACAGCTGTGCAGTAAGGCATCCCCCAGGTCCAAAGGCACAACCAAGGGACGTGCAGGGCGATTGGGGCTCAGGTCATTCGCATGTCAAGCAAGCGGCAGGCTCCTGAAGGGTGGGCAAATCACGGGAACCTGAGCTACAACAAAGACGAGACTGAGCTCTGCTTCCAGCACTCAGACCATTCAAAAGACCATGTTAAAGAGAAGGGGAATTTCAAGAGAGAAGCCAAGGGAATCCATGGCACAACACACAATGCAGCCTGTAGTCCCTGTGGAGAACACTCTTGAGGGGAGCCCTCCCCAGACATGAGGTGCAGGGAGCTGAGGCATCATCCCACTGACTGCATGATCAGGGGCATCCTCAGAGCAGGGAAACTGCAGCAAGCTGCCATGGTGGGAGATTCGGTCCCCATGATGGCTAGCTCTGCTCTCTCCACTAATTTGCTCCAGTCAAGCAGCTCTGTTCCAGCAGTGAGGGCACTGAGCAGAACACTCCACAACTGTATAATTTCACAAAGGGGTGGGGGGTTGTGCATAGAGGCCAACTTAGAAGCAGAAGTGCAAGGTCAAACACTTGGTTGCTACACCAGCAAACCCCAGCAGTAGATGCTGCAGTTCATTTTGCCTGGAGGATTGTCACCTGTCCTTAGCATGAGAAAGCCTTGCCTGTGCCTGCTGGGGATCAGTTCCCCAACTCCACAGGCGCCACACACTCCTCCCGAGGCCTCGCAGGTCCTGCTCTCTCCACAGGTGAGCGCCACGCCCACTCCGACAGGCCAGCCCTCCGAGCATCCCCCCAGATGGACACAGGCAGAATTCACAGGTTTGCATTGCTTCCAAAGAACCAGGATCCCAGCTTAGCAGTCACCCCACAAGCCTGCAGCACAGAGCTCCAAGGAGCTGTGACGACCAGAGCAATGACAGGGCACAGCCCCTCCCACTGAGCTGCCCCTGTGTGCTGCCTGGCCCCAGGACATGCCAAGGGAGGCCCCAAAGGAGACGCCTCACCACTTCTTCCCCTCCCACTGCTACCTCAGTACAGAGCGACAGCAAATGAACATGACCACACTGCAATGGCAGCACCCACAAAGAACAGCACCCAAGTGTCCTACCCTCCACACGGCTGCTAGCACTGAGAGGGGCAGCGTTACCCAGCCATTAGAGCAGGGGTTTAGGAGGCAGGGCTTTGCAGAGTTCTACCGGCAGCTCTTTCCCACACTGCACAGCCTGACACTGCACAGCCTGTCTCCGTGTCCCTCTCACTCAGTGAGGTAGGCGTGCTCGGAGGACTCTCCTCACAGGGGTTGCAAGGCTGAATTCATGTCTGACGAGCAGCACCCTGGGAACAGCTGGCCAGCCTCCTGGCAAGGAACACGGGCAGCTCCACTCTGAAGAGCGCCTGCAAACAGCCCCGTGGGTCCCATGTATGCTCGTCGGCTGGGAAGATCGAGTGGAGAGCACAAGCTAGCACCATGGGGACTCGGTAGCCAGGCAGGGGCTTGTTCTGGCTCTTGCATCACCTACAAGTGGAACTTCGTTAGCAATTCTGTTCCTGATGAGTGAACCAGAGCTGAGTCAGGTGCCCTCTCGCACAGCTGCGGCAGGGCCAATGGGGGAAAAGCAGCCCACGCGTCTCTCAGTCAGCAGTAGGCTGCAGCTCTGCACCGCGGTACGCAGCAGGAGCAGAAGGCTTGGAAAACAAGAAGCTGCTGTTTATACAAAGACTTTTTTCAGAAGAGAACTGCACTTTAGTCTGTGGCTCTCCGGGGCCAGAGAATATCTGCCATATCTAATACACCTGCTGGGCTCACTCAGTACCCATCTCACTGCATTATCCCTGGCGAGCAGCACTCAGGTATTCCAGTGAGACACCAAGCACGCCGTGTCCACGCCACCCTTTGGAAAAGGCAAAAATTCCTACTCAGGAGAGAGCCCATCAGTCTATATGGACAAACGGGAAAGAAAATCCAACACCACACGCACACACACACACACACGGGAGTGCGCACATACACTCCCTCCTTATCTTGCTCTCACCTAGATGCACACGCCCTCCCTCGCTGCAAACACCCTAGGTTAGAGTAATCAACTCAGGCTTCCCTCCAGCACCCAGACATGCCCTCCCTGGGTCCTAGTTTGGGGCATGTTGGGAAAGCAGCCCCGGCTGAGGTACGCCCTGCAGCGCAGCATATATAGCGTGATTTAGAGAGGGAAAGAGGCAGATCTCCTGGAAGTGATGGCACTTCAGGGACAGCCAGGGACTGAAGCCCCATCAGCTCAGAGGCTGGCTGGGCTGGCAGCCACTTGTGCAGGATTTGGGATGCCCAAGCCCTGCAGGCTCACAGGTGGATTTGCTGTGGCTGTTTTCTCAGCAGCCAACCTTTGGCTTATGGATCAAGAACGTCAGCTTCCCACATGAGTCCGTGATTTGGGTTTAATGAGTCCACTGCTGGAGGAGAGTGCTGAGATGGCTCTCCGGGGTCTCCCAGGGAGCTCACATTTGGCTGCTGAATCGCATCCTGAAGAAGCGGTCCCTGATGTACTGCTCACTGTCCCCTGCCACCTGGCTCAGCCAGATCACCCTACTGCCAGGGATGTCCTCTTTCAGCTTCTGCTTGGCGACAGACACCCAGCCTGGCCCCTCGCTGCTCTGCGGCCTGGTCAGCAACACGTAGCAGGCATGCCGGCTCCGCTCAAACAGAACCGCTGGAACAGAGAGAAGGGGGTTACAGCCAGACCCTTGCCTGGGACAAGGGCAGGTCAGAGCGCTGCAGCCAACCCCGAGATGCCGCAGATTCCATGAGAGACAACAGTGCGAAGGGCCAGCTGCCATGGGCAGCGTCCCCGCTGGAGGGCTCTGGGGAGCAGCACTTACCATCGAAGGCGACTATTTGGTCTGAGCTATTGTTCAGCTCCAAGAGAACATTGGGGTAGGACGGATGGAACAGATACAGATTCTGGCGAGCCGCTTTGGAGCCCTGAAACAAACAGGAGGCATCAAGGCGAGGGAGCACGTCACCCTGCCCAGTTGGGCAGAAGCCACATTCAAAACACCCCCTTAGCTTAGGGGAAATAAGCCAGGTTTTGCCCAACTCTGCTAGTTTGTGCCAGATGGTGCCAAACATGAGAGCCAGGCAGCAGACATTACCAATCCAGCCTGGGCGGACGAGTCCCATCAGTACCAGAGCTGGGTTTATTCACTGGTCTGTAACGCCTCCGTCTATTTCTCATAACATTCCTGAATGCCCCAGGTGCCCATCAGCCACACACAGGGCACAGGGAGGGGAAGGGTTCAGGTAGATGTACCCAGCTGTCATGGGGAAAACACTTAGCAAGTCTGCACACAACAATCAGGCTGAGGTTGGCAAAGGTCCAAGTGGGAGGGCAGCATCACTGCCCCTCACTCAGCTCTCAATGCCCCTTCCCTGGCTGGTTTCCCAGCTCCCAGTAGCTGATGTGCCAGTTGACTTTCCCCATCCAGGCCACTGTATGCCACCGCCACAGAGCTGGCTCAGGGCACGGAGCGGCAGACAATGCTTGAGGGGCACCAGAGAATCCACGGCCTCAAAACAAGTTCTACAGGGGCATTTGCCATAAGTGTGAAAAATCAAATCTAACCCTCCACAGGGAGATCCAGCACATGCAATTTTCTAACAGCTTGGGAAAGACGTGCAGATGCTCAGACCGCAAGTCTGCCGGGCCACCACTACCTCCTGCCGGATGAGCTGAGCTGCCCCCCACTTGCCTGCCCCAGCCAGAGCACACCAAAACCCTCGCAGCCTGGCTCTCGAAAGCCTGGCAAGCGAGTGAGTAAACTTTGGCTTAAGAAACAGCTAGCTGCCCCGCAGTCTAGCGAGCACCATTCACTGCACAAAGCAGAGACCCCTCTGCTCAGCACCTGAGGCCTAGGCTACATCCCCTGCAAAGGCAGCACAGCGCCACCACTCAGGATGGGGATTCAGCCCAGGTCATTGCAAGAGGGGTGTGGACTGTGATCCTGGCCAAGAGCACTGGGCCACATGTGAGCAGAGGAGAGCTTGGAGGGACACACCCAGGTATGCACGTGCACACAGTACAGGACGGGCAAAGTGCTGCTCCAGGGCAAGCAGATTTTGTGGGGGGAGGAAGGGGAGGAAGGGGGAGGGTGTCCTGCAAATTCCAGTTCAAGATCAGAGTGAGCCCAAGGGGCTGTGTGTGCTGCCCCGCTCGCCAGCCCTCACCGTTTCATTGGCCTCTGCCTGGTACTCTCCCCAGAAAAGGAACATGGACCGGTGATCTGCAGTATTGAGCGTGGCAGGCCTTGGACTCCTTGCTCTTGAATTCAGCTCCAGCTCCCAGTGGACTGCTCCAGAGCCACTCTCAACAATCATTATCTGTCAGAGAAGAAAGACCAGAGCTTATCCTGGAACATACAGCACACAGAGAGTCAGGGGCCCAGCTCTACACCTCCCTGCGGGAACAGGGCTTGGCTACATGGGGAAATCAGATCAGGGCAGGCTGGCTGAACCCAGACTCCATGGAACGAGCTTGGCACAGCTGTCATTTGGAACCTGTGCTCCAGTTCCTCCTCAGAGCTACACAACTTCCCATAGCTTCAGTCCCAGGCTCCTCTGACTGCCCCAGCACCTATCCTGAGTGTTTGCTCTCTCTCCAATTTGGGGGATGATCACAGCTGAAACTGACACCATAGAAACATGCATGATGCAGTCACGGAGGGGGCACCTAGGGGTCTTTATGTGTAGTTAGCCATGTCAATGCAGAGTCATATCTGGAGGTGCTGGGAGAAATCAGACCCAGAACTCTGCCTTTGAATTCACCTGTCGTTTATGGTTAGTTATGTGCAGGAGGGAAGAACTCCATACACTGTCTGGGCTGACGGAGGAACCTCCTGGAGAAAGAGCTGCACATCTCAGCAAAGGCGTCTGACATCTATCAAGAGAGCCGGCTCCGCTCCGCCCAGTGCAGGGCTAACTCCTTGTGCACACGGCATTCAAGCCCAACCAAACGCATACTGTAGCCAGCAAGCGAGCAAGGAAAGGGGGATCAAAGCAAAGAGCTTTCAAACCTTCTTCCTGTTGGGTCCAACTCCACTTTCAAGGACTATGTGGAGAACATCAGGTGTGTAGTAACCAAACACTGGCTCGCTGCAAGAGGGACAGGAGAAGGGGACTGAGACAAGGTACCAAGCAGCTAGGGAACAGGCGTCTCAGGCCCAGTGCCACACTCAGCCCACACTCAGCCTGGTGAGAGACTCAACTGATCCCACAATGGCTCAGCATTTGGCATTACTCACTGGGAGAGCTGGGGGTCAGGCCCCTTTGCTCCCTAGGTTGAAAGCTCTGCCAAAGCAGCACCCAGGTCCTACTTCTTCCCTGAGACAGTGGGAGCTTCATCCCCTGAGGCACAGGTAACCAGGCTGGGGCACAGAAAGGGGAGGTTCACGTAGTCGGCGCTGGCCTTCAGAGAAGATGTAGGATGACCCACCTGTCCACGGCATATAAGGTAATAAGCAGGCCAAATTTCTAGCCGCTCATATGGCTACAATATTTGGGGTGGGGGTTGGAGCCAGGTTATTGGGGAGGGGTTTGCAGCAGAAAAAGACACACACCAAGTACAATGACCTTCTCTGCCCTCAATCCCTACTGCGGCTCCCTGAAAGAGACTGCCCCGGAAGAACCACAATACCGCCCTCCACTCCACGAATTGCAGCCACGTCAGCAGGAAATTGACTGACTGAATGAGGCTCTCCCTCACCCTCTCTAGAATCAAGGCAGAGCGTCAAGCTCTCCCCTTTGTGAAGTGATACCAGATCATATGAAAAATGCACTTCACACGAAGGAGGCGCCATGTTTCCCTGGAGCCCAAGTGTCACTGGGTAAGCTCTTGGAAAGGAGCATCTCTCTCCTGCAATGGCAGCATTACCGCAAGATGTGGGAGGCGTTGACAGTCCACAGGGAGTCAAGAGTTTGTCCATTGAGAAGCTCAGCCATGTCTGACTTCACAACCAAGATATTCTCCCCTGATCTCCCGGGAACCTTCACCAGGTAACGAATGTCTCCAGAGCTGAACAAGGAGAGGCCAAGACAAGGAACTAATGAGCTTTCCTAGCTGAGAATACCACTTTATTCTTAGTATGCCCGATGCAGAAATCAAAGGCTATCATCCCGCCAGGAAAAGGAAAGGAACACAAGACCATGCGCCAGGCCAGGCTCTGCTGAAGCCAACATTTGGGGAGGAGAAGCTGCAGGTTGCCAGCTCTCCCCGTCCAACTGGGCACTCTCCCTCCACAGAGAGCAGCTCCCTCTGGGTGCCACATGCAAGAGAAGTAAAGCATTCGCTCTCCCTGCACTCCAGGCGGCTGTATGAGGAAAGCACTCTGGGCTTCTGCCCTTTGTTTCTTTATGACTGACGGATCACTACAACCTGGAAGTGCTCCCCTCCCGCTCTGGGGAATAAAGAGGTTTCCCTGCCTGGTCATTGCATGAGAAAGTCAGGTGCTGTCTAGTGCGTGAGTGAGCAAAAACATGTTCTGGAAAATTCCTTTAGCCTCTGCAGTTATACGTGATTCTGGTACCTGCCAATATCCCGCACTCAGACACACAGCCTGATCTCTGCCCTCAGGCTTTAGCCATGTCCAAACCCACAGAGCTGTTAGTAATCTATCTGACTGTAGTGGAGGGGAGAGTTAAGGTTGTGCAGCTCACGTGGAAATGCGTTTGGGTGTGCAATGTTTAAGTAGCCACTGGAATTGAAAAAATGTCTGTAGTGGAGCTGGGGAGTCAGAGCGCGTGGGGGGAAGCTGGAGAGTTCACACTGCTATGGATTTGAAAGTTCGCTTAATTGGCGATCGTCTCAATTTTGAGAGATTGCACAGACTGGGATTGTGCTTTACCTACAATGCAGTTGGCTGTTCAAGTCTGTGTGAGCGTGCATGCGTTCCGGTTTGTATTGATGGTTTTAGTCTAAACGAATTTGAACCGGAACGCTCCAAAGCCTGAAACCTGGCATAAATCACAGAAATAAAACACAGAGGAGACATTACACCATCCAGTCCATCTCCTTGGGGCCAACACAGGACTGGGACATGCAGGACATTTGATAGGTTTTCTTTGATCTGTCCCGATTGTTGGGCGTCCCACCCCTTCCCTCTGTGGATGATTCCACAATCTGATAGATCTTACTGCCAGGAAGTTTTTCCTGCTATTTAGCCTCAATCCATGCTCTCAAATTAATCCCTTTCGCCCTAGTTCTAACCCCTGTGTGCCACACTCAATACGTCCTCTCCGTCTTTGGTGTCTTTCCCCAACCAACATATAACAGAATTACATCCTCTCCACTTTGTTGTCACTCACTGAGTCAGTCTCCAAAGCCTTCTCCTCATTGTCTGGCACTGGAACATGCTCCTGGACAAGCCAAGAGCAACACTGCTAAGTGGATCTTAGAGACAGCTAAACCACACTGCCACATGCTTCAATCAGTGGATCAGAGCCCCCCAGTTAAATCACAAGGTCAGGAGAATGTAGTGCTGCTACCTGAGAAGAGGTATGTGATGTGTGGGGCTCTTGATCTTCTTCTCCCACTGAGGATCTTGCTTGAGGCTGGTGAGTTTACTTTCCACCCCCGTTGCCATGCTGTAGAGATCCTTCAAGGCGTAGCCATAAAGAGAATTTACTGTGCAAACAAAGAGAAATCAGAGTGACGGAGGAAGCTTACTTTGACTATTGTGCTAAACTGTGCAAATGAGGCCTTCTCTCCTGTCCTTTCCCCTCAGATATTGTGTATTAGATCCTTAGGGAAGCACAGACTAGCTTAGCAACATGCCCTATACTCACTTGGCAACAGTGGCTGTGTTTCAAACTTACATTTCAATGCACTGTCCAAAGAACATGACTACATGTAAAGAGCGCTCTCTGGGTTCACAAGATGAACTCTTATTTTCAGTACAGGGCTCCTTCTGTTGCTTAATCTTGAATGTCACTTCAGAACCTGGAAGCTAGTCTTGTGAGAATGTGGAATACTGTATGACAAGCTGGAAGAGTATTTATGAATTTCAAAGTGTTGGTCACTTCTCAGTACTGGGAGTATCTCTAGTGTTCAACCAGCAAGAGGCCTTACCAGTACTGAAGAGAACGTAGTAGGAACCAGCCTTAGTCACATGCATGAGATAATCAGGCCTTGCACCCAGACTCAGTCTGCCACTGGTTCCGATCTGCTCGCCCTTCTTCCCCGAATAGATGAAACTTTGAGTCTGCAGAGAAAATGAAAACCATAAGAATCAATATTTATTATTAACACCACTGTTGTAGGCTAGAATTCTACTGCTGCTGCAGCCCAAACCCTTGGGGAGGCTGACGGCGTGAGACAGAAAGGTGGCTGCCTGAGCACAGCTTGCACTCTGGCTCTCCCATCTGTGAGGAGCCTTCTCCAAACATCAGAAGACACTTTACATGCCTTAGATCACTTTTTGATGTTGACTTAAGACAGCGGTTTTCAAACTGAGCTCTCGTCAGGGGGTACATGTGAAAAATCTGTGATGCTGAGCAACACATTTTATTTAGCAAGACTTTGCAATCCAATCATAGGTATACTACGACCCTATTCCAGATGGGGGTATGCAGTAGACTACATTATTTGGAAAGGGGTATGCAGCCTTAAAACAGTTTGAAAACCACTGACTTTAGACAATACAATTCACAACACACCACCGATTCACAACATACCCATCTGGCCACTAGGTGTCACTGTCTGGCACGAGCCTCAATCTTTTTGTTGCGCATAATTAACCATAGGACAAGGTTAGGCCTATTAACAGTAACAAAGGTGACTGCAGAACAACTGCTTCTGCGTTTTTGCTGTTGTATTAGGTACAGTAACTCCTCACTTAACGTTGTAGTTATGTTCCTGAAAAATGCGACTTTAAGCAAAACGATGTTAAGCAAATACAATTTCCCCATAAGAATTAATGTAAATGGCGGGGTTAGGTTCCAGAGAAATACCAGACCAAAAAAAAAATATATATATATACACACACACACACACAGAGTATATGTTTCAAACAATTTAATACTGTTCACAGGTCTGATGATTGAAGCTTGGTTGAGGTGGTAAAGCTAGAGGGTGGAAGAGGATAGGATATTTCCCAGGGAATGCCTTACTGCTAAATCAGTGGTTCTCAAACTTTTGTACTGGTGACCCCTTTCACATAGCAAGCCTCTGAGTACGACACCCACCCCTATAAATTAAAAATACTTTTTTATATATTTAACACCATTATAAACACTGGGAGGTAAAGCAGGATTTGGGGTGGAGGCTGACAGCTCGCGACCCCCCATGTAATAACCTCATGACCCCCTGAGGGGTCCTGCCCCTTTTGAGAACTCCTGTGCTATATGATGAACTAACACTTGGCTGAGTCCTCAAGGGTTAACACGTTGTTAATGTAACCTCGCTCTACGAGGCAGCAGGAATGGAGGGAGAGGAGACAGCATAGCAGACAGAGACAGACACACACCTTGTGTGTGGGAGAGAGAAATACACACTGTCCCTTTAAGTAAGCTGACCCACTCTTAAGTGTGTCAGGGACTCTAACCCCCAGACGGCAAAGTTTGTTGTCTGACCGCGAGAGAGACAGGCAACACCCGCAAGGTCCGATCAAAAGCTTTTTATTGACAAGTGCACGCATTAATGAAGAGCAGCTTGTTTTCAGAGAGAACCAGCCCGCTCTTTACATCTTAGTATAAGCTTATATAGACAGTTCCGTCGCGTTATAAATTATTTACTGGAGCAAACCACCCCCTTTTTTTAACTAGAAACTAGACACCTTTAGTATACATGCATGCCTAAAGTTAGAAATGTAGGGGAGTTAAAAACAAACAAAGAACAAAACCAGGGAGTGAAAACAAGGAGGCTGGGAAACTAGGGCTTTTATTAGTTTTTTGAAGGAGCTGCCCTAACACAGCACATTTGGTACTATGCCAGGAATGCAGCTTCTCTCTTATCGCACTTTTTTCCAGCGCTTGTGAGACATGCTGCTGCTTCTTAGTGTTTTTTACTCAGGGATTACCCACAAACCTCTGTTAGCCTGACTTTGGTCAGGTTGGCATACTTGGTTTTGTCTGCTATATCTTCATTCAGGCCTAACAAACGCATTGTCTTTTTAAGTGGATCAGGAAGTTGAGACAGCAGCTGCTGCCCCAGCCTCTCTCTTTCTCTCTCCCTCTGTGTCCCCATCCTGCTCTATATGGAGAAGAAGGGGTAAGGCGGGGAACATCCTGACATTAGCCCCTCCTCTTCCCCCCTCTGGACAGCACATGGCAGTGGGGGGAGGGATAGCTGCAATTGCTAGCCTGCTGGCAACTGCTGTACAGGGAACTTAGAGGAGTGGGGAGCTGATAGGCGCGCCACTGGTCCACCCTGGTTCCAAGCCCCCACCAGCTAGCTGCAACAGGCTGCTCTTCCTGCAAGCAGGGGACAAAGCAGGCGGTTGCCAAACCACGTTAGAAGGGAGCATTGCACAACTTTAAATGAGCAGTTTCCCTAATTGATCAGCAATGTAACAATGAAATAACATTAACCAGGAGGACTTTAAGTGAGGAGTTCCTGTAATGGACATTTAGCTTTACAGGACACTTGTCTTACCAATGGCAACAGAGCGACTGGCCAGGTCTTACCTCACTGGTTTATTGAGAGAATGTCTAGGACACCAGCTTTACTCTACTCTTTCTGAACAAACCAGCTGATCTCTAACATCCGTTTGGCCAGAAAGAAGAGCAGAAGGCACTTCATTTAATGTTCCACAGTCGTCCTCATACCTTCTCAACAGTGTTTTACAGGACCCAAGCAGGACATTTCAGAACCTGATTTCCTGGTGCTGTTTGCATTTCTCTCAGCCTGGGCAAATGGAACAGGCCAGGCAATTGCACTCTTGTTCACTGTCAGTCACACGCTGTGGCTCACACACTAGGCGGGGAAGGTACCATGGCTGGGCTGCAAACTCAGCAGAGGAATAGTTACACCAAAGTACGTTTTTCATTGGGATTTATATTTTTAAAACAGTGAAATATTTCTATTCATTTGAGGGAGCGGTAAACTTTATTGAGCTAAAAGCAGCAAGACCATGTCCCTTCTGGGTGGGGAAGGGCAATGGGACCTGCCCTACTGAAATCTGCTAGTCTCACAGAGGTCCTCAGGGGGTACTTCCTGCTTTAGGATGGCACAGTAAGCAAATCTCCTGTCACTCCTAGCAGTATGTGCAAAGGGTCTACCATGGTTCAAAGTGATGCTGTATGTACCTCATCTCCTGCAGTGGTAAAGATCATCACGTCCTGAACACCGTCCCCATCCACATCTGGTATCTTTAACAAGGGAGTCACCACGGTATAATTAGCTCCAAAACTGTTAAACTGCCTCCATTGAACTTCCCCTGAAAAACACAGTTATTCCTGTTATGAGAAACATTTGCTCAGAATATTGTTTACTGGCTCTGTAGGACTAAGGAACGATTTGCCATTACTGTTACTGTTCTCTGAGATACCCCACAGCCTGACAGCCCATCCTGCATCATCATTTAGCCCTGCACACTGGGGTGTCAGATTTGGCACGTAGTAGTTACAGGTCTTCTTCGCATTTCAATTATAAATTCAAACGTTTCTGGGTTTTACTCATAGACAAAGCTCAAACCGAGCTTTCAGCTGGGGAGCCTGAATGGAAAGGACCTAAAATACAACTGGCACTGAGACAACTTTCCTAATTCTAAACAATGAACAAAAACGTGTCTGCATTGCCTGGGACTGGATCTCAAGTATTCTTGTAGGGTCTGCTCTAGGAGAAAGATTTTTCTTTGACACTCAGAAGCTACTTCTGAGCAAACTCCAAAATGAATGCATGAGCACACTACAGTATGCCACAGCTGAACTCCTGAGACACAGGGGATCTGGGAGAACCTCACCTCTACTGGGGACTGATACCTGCTGATAACAGCTAACACCAGCCCCAAGCAGATAACTGGCATGCGTTGTTCCTTTTCGTGACCTGTAAATTTGATGTGATCTACCGAGGGAAGATCCTGTGTGATTTTTAATCAGACTCCTAAGACACTACATAGAAGCCTAGATTTAAATGAATTAACCATAAGAGCGGCCATGCTGTGTCAGACCAAATGTTCATCTAGCCCAGAGTCCTGTCTTCCGACAGCAGTCAATGCCAGATGCCCCAGAGGGAATGAACAGAACATGAAATCGTCAAGTGAACATCCCCTGTCGCCCATTCCCAGCTTCTGGCAAATAGAGGCTAGGGACACCATCCCTGCCCATCCTGGCTAATAGCCATTGAAAGACCTATCCTCCATGAACTTACTGAATCCTCCATGAACGTATCAAATTAAATTAAAGTAGTCTTCAGAAATTTCTTACTGATATCTTTGCTTTGCACAGAAGCAGATCTGCCAACCTGGATGTTAGGGGACACACAATCACAACTGAAGATATAAACTGTATGTGCCCAACAACTTTTAAAATAATGAAACCTCTGTCAGCATCTTACCCAATTTACCAAGGGTAGTGGTGGATTCCCTATCAGATAATTTTTAAATCAAGACTGGATGTTTTTCTAAAAGATCTGCTCTAGGAATGATTGTGGGAAGTTCTCTGGCCTACAGTATGCAGGAGGCCAGAGCAGATGATCACAGTGGTCCCTTCTGGCCTTGGAATCCATGACTCTCCTGTATCTGAGAAATTGACACACAGCTTGTCTGATCACTCCTTTGCCAATTGTTTTTGTGTAAATGCAAGTAGCGATATTTTGATTTTGTGTTTATTATCCCATTTTATCAGATCAGAAACAGTGAAAAGGGCTTTGCTTAAATTTTCCAAATACAATTCAACCGCTACACACATGCGGTTTCAGACTGAAAGGTATTTTACCCTTCCAGGAGTGCTGGGTAATCACAGGCTCGTTCACATAAGGGCAGCAGTGCTGAATAATAAGGAAACGTTGTGCTGTCTGCAGTAATGCAGAGCAGGCTGCAGCCATGATCTCAGTAGAACGTTCCCAAAGCTTTGAAAACAACATCAGAATTTGTTACTATCACAACAGATTTGGAATGGGAGGGTTCCTCTGGGGAGCAGAGGGTAGTGGAGAATTTTACCCCCACAGATAAGAGCAAACAGACAAGGGCGGGAGAGAATATAAGTTGTACCCTAGTGATACCCTGACTCCAAAGTTGCCTAAGGCCATGAAGGGAAGGCCAGGCGGATGCCTCACATATTTAATTGCAGGTGGTTTTATTCTTTTCTGGGTAGGCAGTGAAGTGAAGCTGGAGGAATGTGTCCCAATGCTTCCAGATGGAGTCTGATTTAGCACAGACACAGGCTTGAGCAATGGCCATTTTACTCCAACACAAGGGAACGTTGGTACTTTCATGCCCTTATTTTGATCCTCATTAAGGATGAACAAAGAATCCAATTACCTCCAGTCTTCTGCTCAGTTGAGGGAGAATTTCAGTGGTGTACAAAGACCTAGACTACAACTGCACTTCCTTAGGGTTTTCAGAGTTAAGACAAGTGGAAGGCAATGAAAAACAGAGATGGAAAATGATACATGCATATGTAGGAAATCTACAACAGAACGTACTATTTTGTCTGCAAAAGAATTGTGAGACTAGATCTTTGAGGTGGTGAGAGCTAAGTCTCGCCACTGATTTGAAAACAACCAGATGAGGATGAAATGTGAGACTCTCCTTTCAGGATGTAGGACTCCCAAGGCAAATACCTTAGAACAGAGATACCTGGGGGGTTAGGACCTTTGTTAAACCATGCAAGCAGGACTCTCGGGGGGGAAAAAACCTTGCCAAATGCTCTCCTGGATTTTACTTCTAGGGTAAACTATCACTGTCCTTTGGTGGCTCTCTAGGATCATTGATTTGTAAAGGGATTATTGGGAAGGAGCTGTTTATTTCTTTGACTTCTAGGCCCCTGAAAAGGTGACGAAGTTTGGAAGGCAAGCACTGCCCTGTGCCGAAAGATATCCCATATGGGCTACCCATAAAACGAACTGCGAGCTTGACATGCTCCACAAAGAAACTGCTGAAGATTTCCGTGGCACCAAAGGCCTGGTGTGGAGAAGTGCTCACTGTATGGCATCAGGACAGAGCATCAAATGACTTACAAGTAGGCATTGCCATGCAGCCATCTGCAGGGGCGCTGGAACAATTTTTACAGTGGGGGTGCTGAGAGCTGGTGAACCAAACTGTAAACCCTGTATATGATGGAAATCATTTTAAGACAGGGGGTGCAACAGCACCTCCTATCACCCCTAGTTCCAGCACCTATGGGCATCTGGCATGGTCAGCAGAACTGTGGGAATCTGAAATTAACCAGTTAACACTGGCAGGTAGCGGGGCAGTTACAAAGCTAGTCATATTAATGTGTTTGTATATTATTGCCATTTCTCCCACCCTTTTATTAAAAAACAAAACAAAACAAAACAAAAACAAACAAACAAAAAAACAAAAACCCACTCTTTCTTTCTCACATAGGGTGACCAGACGGCAAATGTGAAAAATCGGGACGGGGGTAGGAGGGTAATAGGAGCCTATATAAGACAAAAACCCCAAAATCGGAACTGTCCCTATAAAATCGGGACATCTGGTCACCCTTCTCTCACTCTCTCACACATATACACACACACACCTCTCTTTAGGGCAGAGCTTGGCTCTTCATATGCCTTTGTACCAGCACTCAATACATTCAGGGACTTCTGTAAGGGAGAATGACTGGCTCAGTGTTACCAGAAATTTAGACCCTGGCTGACTGACATTCTGGAGTAGGCGTGAGAACTTTTTCTACATTTTGTAATGTACCCATATTGAAGCAGAACTGCCTTGTCTACACAGAGATGTTAACAGGTGTCCTAAATTTTGTCATTGAGCAAGACCAGGGTTTACTTTGACCAGTTAACATGTTGGCTTGTCCACACTAGGATCTTAAAACATATGGGCTGACACTTTTTCTCCTGGTGAAGCCAAGGGCTTGGTGAAGATGACACTTAATAGGGAGACAGCACTCTTTTCGTGCTAGTCTTGCTCAATGGAAAAACATAGGACCTGAAAGCAACTAAACCAGGGGAGGACAAACTATGGCCTGCGGACCAAATCCAGCCCATCAGGGTTTTCAATCTAGCCTGTGGGATTGCCAGCCCCATGGCGCACCGCAGCTAAGTCAAACTCCCTGCCTGCCCTGGCGCTGAGTCGCTCCTGGAAGCGGTCAGCACCATGTCCCTGTGGCTCCTGAGGTGGGTGGGGGCCCAGGAATGGGAAACCGCAGCCAATGGGAGCTTCAGGGGTGGTACCTGCAGGTGAGCCACTGTCAGACATGCTGGCCACTTCTGGGAGAGGTGCAGGGCCTGGGCAGGCAGGGAACCTGCCTTAGCCCCGCTACGGCCGCTGCCACTCCAGAGCCACTTGAGGTAAGCAGTGCCGGGCTGGAGTCGGCACCTCAAACCCCTCCTGCACCCCACACCCCAACCCCCTGCCTTGAGCCCCCTAACCCCCTGCATTGAGTCCTCTGGCGCATCCCAACCCCCTCCCTCGTGCCCCTCAACCCCCTGCCACACTCTGCACTCCCTCCCACACCCCAGCCCTACATTCATGGCCCTGCATACAACTTCCCCACCTAAATATGGCCCTCAGGCCAAAAAGTTTGTCCACCCCTGAACTGAACCCAAAATGGGCATGTAAATAGCTTCCATTATGTCCACAGATAAACAGAGTAAAATTGATTTATTTGGGGTTTGGATCCCATTGGGAACGGGGTGCTGGAGACAGGAGTACTTGCTGAGCTGTGTGCAGTTAAGTCTGCAGCTTTTGGGGTGTGTTTCAGACCCTGGGTCTGTGTTGCAGCAGATTAGCATGTCTGGCTCAAAGAGACAGGGTTCTGGAGTCCCAAGCTGGCAAGGAAGACAGGCTCAGAGGTAGTTTCAGCACATCAGGTGACAGCTCCAAGGGGTCTCTGTGACCAAACCCATCACACCTATTATATCAATATCCTCATTCAATACCAGGCACTCAAGTTCATCTATCTTAATATTTAGAGTTACTGCATTTGTATACAAGCATTTATAAAATGTGTTAAAATGTAGTTGTCTGCCTTCATGTGATGTAACTGAATGGGACACTTTCATTTGCCTATTCCTCTTCAGTTACTACCTGTTCTTGATCAATCATAGAATCATAGAATATCAGGGTTGGAAGGGACCTCAGGAGGTCATCTAGTCCAACCCCCTGCTCAAAGCAGGACCAATCCCCAGACAGATCAATACATATCCTCTCCTGTTTACCAAGATATAGAATCAGGCTGTTAATAAATCTGCCATGAGGGATGTCTCTGTCTGAACCATGTGTTCATCCACACCTGTTGGCTTTCCCCTAGTGTTTAGTTTATTTCCACTAACTTTTTAATTTTACCTGCCAGCAATCTTGTTCTATTTTGGTTTAGGTGGAGCCCATCTTTCCTATATAGGCTCCTCCTTTCCCAAAAGATTCCCCAGTTCCAAATAGATCTAAATCCCTCCTCTCTACACCACTGTCTCATCCACCCATTGAGACCCTGAAGTTCTGCCTAACTGGCCCTGCGTGTGGAACTGGAAGCATTTCAGAGAATGCTACCATGGAGGTCTCGGTCTTTAACTCATTGTCCTCACCTGGACTGCTGGAGGCAAAGTAGCTGGGCTGTTCTCCCTTTGGAGAAAGAATCTCCTGAATGGGAGCTGTGAAAAGGCTGCCTGGTGCATCTACAGTTAAAATCTCCAGGCTACTTTCTGTAGTAGAATAGGCTGGGAATTCTTTTGAAGAGATGAAAACTTGATTAAGAACAAATTCATTCAGCTCTGATGAATCCTTAAATGAGCTCGATGATGGCTCCTTTAGACATTAAATTCCATCAAAGGGAGCCAGGGATGACTAGATTAACTTTAATGGTGCAATCGATATTCAGAGTTTTTCAGTATCTCAGGCAACTGCACTGGATAACAAAGGCCTGGAAAACAAGCATGTCAGGCCACAAGCTGCATCATACACAAACAGCAAAAAGACTGTAATGATTCTAGCAACTACCAGGGCCGGCTCCAGGCACCAGCATTCCAAGCTGGTGCTTGGGGCGGCAATCTGCAAGGGGCGGCAGTCTCTGTGTTTTTGCCCCCAAGCAGCGCGCCAAATTGCCGCCGCAGATGGCGGGGGCAGTCCGTGTGCCCTTAGGGCGGCAGGCGCATTTCCGCTGTGGCAGGCGCGTTTCCGCTGCGGCGGCAACTTGCAGCAGCTTCTATGTTTCGCTGAAGCCACCGCGGACAGCTAAACATAGAAGCTGCCGCTGAATTGCCACCACCACGGAAATGTGCCTGCCGTCCTAAGGGCACACGGACTGCCTCAGCCATCCGCGGCGGCAATTCCGCACGCTGATTAGGGTGGCGAAAACTGTAGAGCCAGCCCTGGCAACTACTTCTGATTATGGACTCAAAATCTCTTGAGAGGGAACTTCGCTGTCTATGCTGTTTTTGTGAAGAGGAATTAGGAACTTTAGAGTCAATGGCAGAACAGGAGAAGGAAAAGCGTACCAGATTTCTCTGTGAATTCGGTACCCTTCTTTGTGTGTTATGAAGGGATATTTCCCCCGGAATGAGCTAATTGCGGGGTGGGGGAAACTGCTGATTTTATGGCCTCAGAACAGGAATGCCAGCTTAAGTGGAGCTTCAAAAAAGGATGGAGCATCAGAATTCTCCAATCACAAACATGTTTTTAACCTGTCCATCAAACTATTTCCAGTGTAGATGGGAGAGAGGGCTGGGGAGAGGAGGCACACAGGAAGTTAGAACGAAGGCCCAATGGTATGAGAAGGGGAAAGGAAATGAGGGGAGGAGAGGAGGCACACAGAAGGGGGGAAGAGGAGCTGGGGGACACACAGAGCCCCTGGCTTGAGTTTAACAAAATACACTTTGTGCTGACCATGACCCCCTTCTGGTTTCCCAATTTTCCCCAAAATCAATAGGGTTCTGCTCACTGATGACTAGAAAGTTTGGAACTGAGCGGATTTGGTGTTCCAAAGTTATTACATTACACACAGAGAAATGTCATCCAGATGAACGTCAGAGCTTGCTTTGCATCCAACAAAGTGGGTATTCATCCATGAAAGCTCATACTCCAAAATGTCTGTTAGTCTACAAGGTGCCACAGGATTCTTTCCTGCTTTTACAGATCCAGACCAACACGGCTACCCCTCTGATACTGGACCTTGCTTTGCTTGGTAAAAAGTACAATTATTTGAGCGGCCTTTCCTAGCAAACTAGTAATCTTTAAATATAAGTCTGATACCATCCCTGAGATGCAGAAAAGATATACTGATACATAGAGGTTACTTTGCCAACACTGAAATGCAGCCCTCGTGAGAGTGGACATAGCAGCTGTTGAAAAATATGCACAAAACTAATTCAGAGACTCACAAAGTTTAAGCCCTGAAAGGGACCGTTAGATCTCCCAGTCTGACCTCCTGCATAGAGCAGGCCATTACATTTCATCTATACTGAGCCCAATAACTTGTCTTTGGCTGAAGCGTATCTTCTAGAAAGGCAGCCAGTCTTGATCTGAAGACATCACGGATATGTCTACACAGCAGCTTCCCAGCATGGGCAGACAGACTTGGGTTAGCCCTGCCTGCTTGAGCTAGCACACTAAAAAGAGCAGTGTGGCCACAATGGCACAGGCAGCAGCTTGAGCCAGCCACCAGAGTGTGCACCCAGGGGTGGGCAGATTTGTACTCGGTGTGGCTATGGAGGCACAGGCCAGCCACCTAAGTATAAACCCACCCAACCCCCGGGGGCACCCTCGGGTGGCTAGCCCAAGCTGCCGCCTATGCCACTGTGGCCACACTGTTATTTTTAGCACACTATCTTAAAGAGATCTAGCGCATCTGTCTGCCTCAGTGGTTCTCAACCTGTGGCCCAGTCATCACACAGCTGCAGCCCAAGTGACATCCTCAGGCCATACTAGTAGTACATATATTGCGTAGCTGCAGCCCACATAACACAGAGAGAGCTGCGTATGCAGCCCACAATGGTAATTAGGTTGAGAACCACTGGTTTACCTGCACTGGTGGTGATCATTGCGGAGCCCCACTAGAAACACACCCATTCAGAGAGGATTCCCCATTGACAGCTGCTTTTCGAAAACTGTTGGTCAAACCATTTAATGTGTTCTTTACTGATACTATACAACGCTAATCAGAATGTCGTGCAATACTAAGTAAAACCGCTTACAAAATATTTGGTATATTACAGCTATGCACTGATGCCAGTCAATATAGCTTCATTATATTCCCGTTCCTAAGCTCTTTATTAATGAAATCCAGTCTCAGGTTTTCCATTATTTTGCCTGGTATTGATATCCAAGCTAACCAGCCTCATTACTCTCATAATCCATCTGGCTCTTTTTTAATATTGACAAACCATTAGCGGGATTTAGCTATAAAGGTGAAAAAGCTGCTTTGGTGGTATAAGCTGCATCCACACTAGGAGCACTCTGCCAGTGCAATGTACCAGGACAGGTATAGTATAGGCAGAACACTGGTATAGCCATACAGGCAAAACATTCCTTGTTTACTCTTGGCCTATGCAATTACCAACTTCCAGTCTAGTGGCATATTCATCTCTACCCATCCTAACTAGAGTTACCCAGTGTTGGGAGTGATAACCTTTGTGTTAGAAAATTATCTTCTATCATTTCAAGACACTCTAATGATGTTTTCCTACTAGCTGCAGAAGACCCCCCAGATTCATCCCCCAAACTAAGGTCCCTCAAAACGACACAATTTCTCTCTCCACACATTACAGACTGGTGTTTTGGGAGTAATTCATCCTCTTCTCTGGTTTGATTTGGGCGTTTGTAACAGAGCCCCATGCATCCTTCTGAGCTTTGTTAGTCGGCACATCGATCCATGTACATTCAAGTCCGTGCACTTCTGAGTTCCCAATAAATCTAAAACAGGTAATGGTGTCTAATGTAGAGTGCCTCCCTACACACACACTTATTTTAACAACTTGGTCCTTCTTGAACAGGTGATAAGCAGTGATTTTAACATTCCAATCATGTGAACAATCCCATCAGGTTTCAGGAATGCCAATTATATCACATTTCTCCTCAATGAAAATTCCCAATTGCTTTTGCTTGCTACCTGGACTCCTAGCATTGGTATATAAGCAACTGAACATTTCTTCTCTTCATATCTGACACACACACAACACGCATGAGAAATATTCACAGCTAGGGCTGAAAGTTTCTTCTCATCTCCCCCCAGCATATCTGAGCACTGCAGAGGGATGTTAGGGACTACAGCACAGATAGTACCCAACACGCACAGCAGGACAAAATGGCTGCTTCAGAACCAAATTGGCTGGGAGCATGTTGGTTTCTCACAGCCTTAGCGATGTCTGCAACGTGGATGCATTGGCTATTTTCATGCTGATGAAATACCTTGCATTAGTCTGTACCTTATTCATAAACCAACATACCATCAGGGTTCCCCTACCGCCAGGGGACAGAAGGGATAAAAAGCAATAGCAGAGGTGTGAATCCCCTGTGGTTCTGCCCCTTAGCTTACCTGTGTGAGGGCTGATTGCAGTTAGTAACTCTGGGTTCCCAATGACAAGACAGCCTGGAGACTGAGCCCCACCCAGCTGCTCAATGGCGCACTCCATCCACAGCAGGTCTTCGGTGACAGGCCTCTCCCAGAGTGTGCTGCCGTTGGTGCCCGAGACAGCAGTAACAAAGACACATGGAGCGGAAAGGCCTGAAGAAAGAACACATAGCAGAGGGAAGAGTATTGTCCTCCCCTTTACCTGTCCGTGAACACAACCAGTTCAGTGGGGTAACTTGTCCCCCCCTCCCATCCCCAGATGGCCAGCGTTAATGTTTCCCCTTTATATTCACACTGTCTCTCTCAATTCTCCCTCTTTCTTCTGGCTTGGTGAATAGTGGTTCCTGCTTCAGGACTGACAGAAGACAGCAGCACGGCTAGACACGTGCTGCACAGACATCGAATGCTAGTTCCTTGGGAGATTTATTCCTCATCTCTGTTGAGGACAACTCCATCCACCCAAGGGGTCTCTGTCATCGCAGCATTACTGACCAGCACTAAAAAGAGAAAGCACAGCCCTCACCACTATGCATCTGTTTGTTCCTGCTTAGAGTCACAGTTACCTTCATCTGAGCAGGATCTGTTAAAACTGCTGCTGCCATTGGTATCTTTGAAAACGAAGATAACATCTTGCACTTTGTCTTCGTTCACATCTTCTACAGCCAGAAACTCGTAGGTCACTGCAGAGAGATCACAAACCGGATGCTAGAAAGCAGTGCTTGGATCAACAGGATTGAAGGGCACAGTGACAATGCAGGTAAACTGGAGGAAAATGCATTTTCTTAAAAGCCTGATTGCTGCCCCCTCCTTTGTTCTTTGGAAAAGCAATGCCAAGATAGATCAGCACTTTATTTATACTAGTGTTTAAACAGTGCCTAACGGGGGATCTCTGGTCTAGGATGGGGGTCCCTAGGCACTACCACAAAAATACAACAACAGTTGTATCCAGCAGTAAATATTAGGAAACCTTATGCAGTTAGGGGAGTCAAACAGTTAAGAATTTGATTATCTCTGAAACTGTGCTAATGTAATACACTGCTTTAGGGCATGCAATTGGCTCTCTCTAATGGCTGGCACTTGCAGCTATAACAGCCTGGTACTAGCTCGCCTCTTAGGCCATGGCTACACTCACACGTCACAGCGCTGCAACTTTCGCACTCAGGGGTGTGAAAAAACACCCCCCTGAGCACTGCAAGATACAGCGCTGTAAAGTGTCAGTGTAATCAGGGCAGCAGCGCTGGGAGCGCGGCTCCCAGCGCTGCACGCTACACCCGTAAAGGATGTGGTTTACGTGCAGCGCTGGGAGAGCTGTCTCCCAGCGCTGCCGCTCCGACTACACACACACTTCAAAGTGCTGCCGCAGCAGCGCTCTGAAATTCCAAATGTAGCCATACTCTTAGTCAATGGAGCTCTCCTTTAGGTCAAAGGGCAGAGGCCAGTGCTTATAGTGCTGGAAGCACTGGGTTTGATCTCTGCTGATGTGCGTGATGTCTGTCTAATGTGGCCATGGTTTGTTACCTCAGGAACACACAAGACAGAAGCGCTGCTCCTCCCCTTAAACTGAAGGAGGACGATTGAAGTGGCATAGCAAGCTGTAAGGGCAGAGAAGGCTGTAGTGTCAAAGGTCTGGCATACAATGGAGCTCTACCTAGCTTTTCACAGAAGAGTTCAATAAATGGACATTTCTCTTCAGAATTAAGCATGAGAGTAATTTACAAGAAAGACACAATTCTCTTTCCTCACTAATCCAGTGACGGTAAGATAGAGGTACTCATTTCTGATGGAGGAAGGACCCCGTCACTGCTCTTAAGTCTCAGGTCAAAGGCACTTAAAGAACATTTTAAGTTAAAGTTCAACCACAATACATGTCAATTAAGTAAAAACATCCTCTCAAGCTTTGCCCAACCAAGGGCCAATCTGTTAACTTTCTAGTGCTTGAGCGCAGCACTAATTTGCCTATGTATAAAAGATTTCAAACACCTATCAGAAGGCCACTCCAATTAAGATAGGCCATTGCATATCAAGACCTGGGATATCTGCAGCGCACACTCTCATGGGCATCATCCTTGCAGGCCCTAG
Organism: Gopherus flavomarginatus; assembly: GCF_025201925.1. Taxonomy (NCBI): domain Eukaryota; kingdom Metazoa; phylum Chordata; order Testudines; family Testudinidae; genus Gopherus; species Gopherus flavomarginatus. The sequence goes on from NC_066625.1 coordinate 32,806,279, forward strand.
ATGGGGTAGGCAACCTATGGCACGTGTGCCCAAGGCGGCACGCAAGCTGATTTTCAGTGGCACTTACAGTGCCCGGGTCCTGGCCACCAGTCTGAGGGGCTCTGCATTTTAATTTAATTTTAAATGAAGCTTCTTAAATATTTTTAAAACCTTATTTACTTTACATACAACAATAGTTTAGTTCTATATTATAGACTTCTAGAAAGAGACCTTCTAAAAACGTTAAAATGTATTACTGGCTCACGAAACCTTAAATTAGAGTGAATAAATGAAGACTCGGCACAGCACTTCTGAAAGGTTGCCGACCCCTGCCCTAGACTGAGGCCACACTTTGGCCAGGGTTCTACAATCCTGATTCTGATGAGCACAGGAAAATGAGCGCTTAGAAATACTGTTTAGTCCATCAGACTCACCCGCACGGTCATATTTCCTGTTCCATGTCCTTTGTGAAACAGGCCTCACTGGACACGGGATGATGAACGAAAAGGCAAACACCACAATCAGGCACAGGAATAATGAGAGGAAGAAGGCAGCTGTGCGCCATCGGGAGAGCTGAGACAAGCGGGTGGGCTTCCTGCAGAGTCCTTCTTTCTCTGCACAGTTCTCATGGTTATCTGGAGCTTTCCCATCCTCATTCTTCAGAGGGTGGATCTCTGCTTCCAAGTCCTTGTTATCCATCACAGAATACTCGTCAGAATTCATCAGACAATTTGCGTCACCTGCAGTAGCAGAAAGGATGGTGTTACAATAGACTTCGGAATAGATCAAAGAAAGCAAGGCACAGGATATTCAGGCACTACCTCAGAGCTTCGGATTGGAAAGCACTGAATTATTAACAGTGCCAGAGCAGGAAAAAAAAACTATAGGTGTTAAATAGGAGCTAAGCAAACAATATCACATGGCCTCAGCACAGCTTCATGTGAAACAGGAAACAACGACTAGTATTAGAAGATTCCCACGCTGCAAGGAGGGGAGAAAATGTGGATGAAGAAATATAGCTCTGTTGACATTCACCTGCAAAACTCAGTACGGGATACAGCTGAAATAGGGAAGATAAAGAAGGGCCACAAACACTTCAGTATTCTAGACCGGAGGGCCCTGACAGGAAAAGCGTGCACTGCAAGCTTTTCACTGGCACACTGATCCTTGCCGTGTAATGTAGATTTCAGTACAATTCCAGGGCGATAGAGGCGGAGGGAGACTGTGAGCTTCATACGCTGACACAAATCAGTAAGTCATTCCCTAGTGTAATGAATACAGGAGTTTTCCCAGGAGAGAGAAAAGCAAACACTGAGACATTCTACACAGGAGCTAAACAAACCCATTAACCCCGTCTCTGAGAAACCAAAGGGCACCCGACACTGCTACACACCAGTTCCAGCCTCAGGCAGGAAAGCAAGGGGGTGGGCTAACACACTGCAGCATCTGGGGACGAAGACTCCTTCCCAGAATAAAATGAAAGATAGGAGCTTAAACTAGAGTCAGCCAGTAATATTTGTGGTGCTTTTCTATCAGCAGTTGAATAAATTAACTCAGGCATTAATTTTCCTCCCTTATTCATCCAATTTTATAGACAGTCAAAACAGTATGTGTCAAAGACATGACTTTCTTTCTGGCAATCAGCAAGTAATTTATAAGTAGCACACCATTATTTGGGCAGCTTACTGAAAACCTCTCTTTCACGCATGGCAGAAGAGAGCAGGCAGTGCCTTGCTGGCATTACCACTGGCTCCAGGGAGCAAAGGGAATGCCTGGCTTTATGTCGGCACTGCAAAGTGCAGGACCCGAAGAGCACTAGACCCTTACTTGGGAGCTTCCTACCTCCCAAGTGAACTCACAATCCCATGATTCTCATCAGCCAGTCCCAACCCTCAGTAAAAAGTGAGGATCATAAGGGAAATAAATGAAAAATAGTAGATATAGATGAAAATGAGCTTGGGTAAACGCCTTCCTTTGGGTCTACTAAGGCATCTTTGGTTTCTATGTCTGTCAAAACAGAGTCACATTCATGAGATCAGTACAGCTCATGTGACACGTAAGCAAATAATCAGGTTGGTTTGCTTGTTAATTTATTCTAAAAGCCACAAGTAAAAGCTTTAAAAAAAATCAGGCATGTTACAGAAACCCAGAGCTTAAAACCTACAATCATAATAAAAATCAGCTTTACACCAGGTTAGTTTTCAGGCCTCATTAAACTGTTAGGGGAAAGAGAAAGGAAGAATGAAAAATATAATGTTCCAATGGCCTTGAACAAAAGCTGCACTACAGCTTGTCATAAAAGATTGTTTAAGAGCCAATAAACATGATGACAAAGTCAATTTTCCAGAGCCATGCCCTCAGCAGTCACATGCCCAATTTCTGTCTGAATAATTTACCTCTCCAGGAGTCTCAGCAGCAGATCTCATAGACTTTAAGGCCAGAAGGGACCATCATGATCATCTCATCTGACCTCCTGCCCATTGCAGGCCACAGAACCTCACCCACCCACTCCTGTAATAGATGCATAACTAAGGCTATGATTTTGGCACGGGTATTTTTTATTAAAAGTCATGAACAGGACGCAGGCAATAAACAATAGATCAGGAACATATAAACAAACCTGAAGCCTGAGCCCCGTCACCCGGGGCTGATGCCCGAGTCCTGCTGCCTGGGCTTCATAGGGCCCCCCCGGCTTGGGGCTCCGGACAATTGCCCTGCTTCCTACCCCTTAATGCAGGCCCTGGAAACAATGGCGCACGAAATAGGATTTTTGACACTTGTTTTAAAGGAAATAAGTGATTTGTCATTTTTTTCTCAAATCTAATGCTTTCATTGGAATTTTCAAGAACACAAAAACATCTCTTTGTATCATGGAATCTTTGACCTCCATGACAGAATCGCAGCCTTATGCATAACCTCTGCTGAGTTACTGAGGGCCTCAAATCATGATTTAAAGACTTCAAGTTAGAGAATCCATCATTTACACTAGTTTAAACCTACAACTGACCTGTGCACCACACTGCAGAGAAAGGAGAAACCCCTCCAGGATCTCCGCCTATCTGACCCGGGGCAAAACTCCTTACTAACCCCAAATATGGTGATCAGTTAGACCCTGAGCATGTGGACAAGATTCACCAGCCAGAGAGAGAGAGACGCTCTCACACACACTCTTCAATGTTAAAAGGAATCACATATGGTCATTACGGCCTGAGGCCACTGGTCCTTTGGAGCAGATACTGCATGAACAGAACTGCTTCCTCCCTCAGACCTGGATCAACTCTTATGCTGCATTTTTTCCATCTGGCAAGGGTGAGTAATAAGAATCCTATGTGCCTAATGGCAGGGCCGGCTTTAGGAAGTGCGGGGCCCAATTCGAACATTTTCGGTGGGGCCCTGGCAGGGATGACTTAAAAAAAAAAAGTAGAAAAAAAAAGCCTTTCATTTCTTTCATGTGTTATTTACTTTCCATAACTATATAAATAATAAAATTATATATTATGTACATTGCATCATATATGCTGTCGATTGGTTATTAATGACTGCCGTTTCACATGTGTGGGTCCCAGCTGCTCAATGAGGCAGGTCCCCCCTCAATGAGGCAGGTGTGCAGGGTTACTGGCCTGGGAACTGCAGGGCACAAGTGGACATGGGGCTGGTTCGAGGCAGGGCAGGGGCTGACTGGAGGTAGGGTCTGGCTGCAGGCAGGGCAAGGGGTGAGGGGCTGGTTGGAGATTGTGGGGCAGGCTGGCTTCAGGCAGGGCCGCAGGGGGATGCAGCAGGGGTTGGCAGGGCTGGAGACAGAGGAGTGAGAGACTGGCTGGCTTCAAGCAGGGGGGTGCAGCAGGGGTTGGCTGGAGACAGGGCAGGGTGTGCAGGGCAGGTGCAGGCAACAGTGTGTGTGGGGCTGGCTGGCTTTGGGCAGGGCCACAAGGGTGTGTGACAGGGGTTGACTGGAGACATGGTAGGGGGTTTGACAGGGACTGGCTGTGGGCATAGGGTGCAGAGCTGGCTGCAGGCAGGGGGAGCAGGGCTGGTGTGGGCAGGGCAGGGAGTGCAGCAGAGGCAGTTGGAGCCCCAGCCCTTTAAATTGCCCCCAAGCTCCCTGCTATCCCAGGGCTCTGGGGGTTATTTAAAGGGCCAGAGGCTCCCCAGCTTCTACCCCACCCTGGACCTTTTAAATAGCTGCAGGAGCCCTGGGGAATGCATGGGGGTGGCGGGGCTCTGGCTGCTATTTAAAGGACCGGGGTGGCAGAGGCAGCTGGAACCCTGGCCCTTTAAATAGCCCCAGGAGCCCCTCACTACCCCAGGGCTCTGGAGGCTATTTAAAGGCCCGGACCTCCAGCCGGGAGAGCGGGGCCACAGGGCTTGTTGCGCTCCGGCCGGGGCTCCAGCCAGGAGAGCGGGGCCTCGGGGCTTGCTGTGCTCCGGCCGGGGCTCCAGCCAGGAGAGCGGGGCCACGGAGCTTGCTGTGCTCCGGCCGGGGCTCCAGCCAGGAGAGCGGGGCCATGGGGCTTGTCGCGCTCCGGCCAGGCCTCCAGCCAGGAGAGCGGGGCCAAGGGGCTTGCTGTGCTCCAGCCGGGGCTCCAGCCAGGAGAGCGGGGCTTGCCGCGCTCCGGCCGGGGCTCCAGTCAGGAGAGTGGGGCCGCGGGGCTTTCTGCACTCCGGCCGGGGCTCCAGCCAGGAGAGCGGGGCCGCGGGGCTTGGTGCGCTCCGGCCGGGGTTCCAGCCAGGAGAGTGGGGCCACGGAGCTTGCTGCGCTCCGGCCGGGGCTCCAGCCAGGAGAGCGGGGCCATGGGGCTTGTCGCGCTCCGGCCGGGGCTCCAGCCAGGAGAGCAGGACCGCGGGGCTTGCTGCGCTCCGGCCGGGGCTCCAGCCAGGAGGGCGGGACCGCGGGGCTTGCTGCGCTCCGGCCGGGGCTCCAGCCAGGACAGCGGGGCCACGGGGCTTGCTGCGCTCCGGCCGGGGCTCCAGCCAGGAGAGTGGGGCTGCGGGGCTTGCCGCGCTCCAGCCAAGGTTCCAGCCGGGGCCGCGGGGCTTGCCGGGCTCCAGCCTGCGCTTCGCTCAAGGGAGCAGGACCACCCGGAAGACCCTGGAGCAGATCGCAGCCAGGGACCCGGGGTAAGTTAAAAAAAAAAAGTGTCTAAGGCGCGGGGCCCTCTTAGGCGCGGGGCCCGATTCCTGGGAATCGGGTGAATCGGCCTAAAGCCAGCTCTGCCTAATGGTACAGCATAAGATGGTGCCTAGCCCTCCAATGGAAAATCCCAGATAAAAGGTGGACAAAGCCGCTTCAAATATCTGATTAAAGAAAAGGAAAATTGAGACGGCCTTGTTGATCAGAGGTTGTTTGCATCTGGGTTCCATTTTATCCAAACTAGCAAAGTAAAGTGGGTACAAACGAAAAGACAAGCACACCTTAGCATGGGAAGATCTGCTGGAATCTAACACAACTTCAGTGTTTCTGGAAGCAAACTGTTTGTCTGTGGAGAGCTTACCGCTCCATTTCTATCCCCATAAGAGCCATCGGGGAACCGGGGGTGGGGTGGGGGATGAGGAGGAGGGGACTGCAAAGTGGTGACCGAAAACAAAGGGCCTTGAAGCAGAGGAATGAGAGCACTGAGAAAACCATGGTGCTACCAGAGCCAGTGGCAGGTGCTCACGTGGACAGCCAGTAGTGACTCAGAAGGCGAATGAGACTGGCCAGCTCACCCATCCACCTACTACATTTTATTAGATTTATACAAATGTGTTTTAAGCAGCATAAATCCCTGGCAATTTTTTTTTTAAATAACATCATTTTGTACCAGAATAGAGCTCCAATAGATATAACTGCCTCCGTATTACCACAAGAGTCAGCAATAACTCGGGGGGAGGGATAGCTCAGTGGTTTGAGCATTGGCCTGCTAAACCCAGGGTTGTGAGCTCAATCCTTGAGGGGGCCAGTTGGGGATTGGTCCTGCTTTGAGCAGGGGGTTGGACTAGATGATCTCCTGAGGTCCCTTCCAACCCTAATAATCTATGATAATTTAAAAACCTCACCTTTTTCTACAGGCCCTGTCCACATCTAGTAAATCAACCTGCCCCAGAAGTCAGAAAAAACTGGGTAGTGGACTAGGGTTGCCAACTTTCTAATCAAACAAAACCAAACATCCCTGCCATGCTCCTTCCCTGAGGCCCTGCCCCTTCTGAGGCTCTGCCCCCACTCACTCCATCCGCCCTCCCTCTGTTGCTTGCTCTCCCCCACTCTCTCTCACTTTCACCGGGCTGTGGCAGGGGGTTGGGGTGTGTGGGGGGGTAAGGGCTGCGACTGGGGGTGCGGGCTCTGGGGTGAGGCTGGGGATGAGAGGTTTGGATGCAGGGGGCTATGATCTCTGAGGGTGCAGGCTCTAGGTGGGACCAGAAATGAAGAATTTATGGTGCACGAGAGGGCTCTGGGCTGGGGGAGGGGGTTGGGATGCAGGGGGGTGCAGCCTCCAGGGTGGGGAAAGGGATGAGGGGTTGTGGGTGCAGGAGGTGGCTCCGGGCTGGGACAGAGGGTTGGGATGCAGGAGGGAATGTGAGGTCCTAGCAGCACTTACCGCGGCTCCCAGGAAGCGGATGCCAGGTCCCTGTGGCTCCATGTGCTGCCCTCACGCCTGCAGGTACTGCCCCTGCAGCTCCCATTGGTCATGGTTCCTGGCCAATGCGACCTGCTTACCTTGCACTCAGAGTGCAGGTAGCGCATGGAGCCTCCCTGGCCACCCATGTGCCTGGGAGCTGCAGGGACCTAGCAGGACCTAAAGCCTGCCTTAGCCCTGGGCCCCTGCTGTGCTGCTGACCGGACTTTTAACTTTTCAGCTGGATGTTCTTTTCAAAAACCAGACACCAGGCAATCCTATGGCAGACACAACTTGCTTCCTTGTGACATTGGGTGCTGCACATCCACCAGCTCTGCTGGCCAGAAACTTGACATGGGAAGAGTCAATGCTAGGAAGCATTCCAACTAGGAATGGAACAGAGGAAGGAATGGACTTGCATATAGATTTCCCACTCAGATTTGGCCATTTTGCTGGTTTGCCACTTTCTCCTCCTTGATCATCTGTCTGAGCAAGTGAACCAGGTATCATTTAGTTCTTGTAGCAGGAGGCCCTGGCAATACAGGTAATATTACACTGGTAAGCACCAGGAAGGGAGCCCCGAGCACCAGGACAGGTTCTTGGGATGATTCCCCAGCCATAGGCTGAGCATCCAAGTAGTGCTGCTCATTGCTACATTAAGCATCAACTGGAAGCCCTAGAGTAGCTCAACCCAGCATGTCCGCACTAGGAGCTGTGCTGTTATGCTCCAACCATAAAGCTAGAGCAGCTTCTGACATGATAGAACGCACCCATCACCCATAATTAAACACGCCCCCTATCCTACCACAATAGCAGGAAAGTGGATTCTCCACTGGACTTGGTTTGATGATAATGCCCCAAACCTTTCTGTGAGAAGTTATTTTTATAATGTGATACAAATCACTTCAAAGTCATTTAAGGTTGGACAAGGGTAATAAATTCTGGGGTAATTATACTGACAATCTCAGCAACTTTCCCTTCATTTGCAACAATGACTAACTCAAAAATATGACCCACAGCATTTGTTTCCCTATTTGGGCAGTACTCAGGGCAGGTCTACACTACAGAGTTCCAGCTGTACCACAGTAGCACTTCTAGTGCAGATGCTCCAAGTCAATGAGAGGGAGCTCTCACACTGACATAGTGCTGTCTACACTAGCGTGTAGGTGTGAGGCCAGGTTTACATTACAGACTTATATTGGTATAACTATGTCGCTCAGGGGTGTGGATTATTCACACCCGAGTGACGCAGTTATACCGAAGTAATTCTGCAGTGCAGACCAGGGCTAAGGGCTCATCTTCACATACAACACTACAGTGCTGCAGCTGCGCTGCTCTAATCCTTTAGTGAAGATGCTCCTACACTTATGGGAGAGCTCCTCCCACTGGCATAGTAAATCCACCTCCCTGAGAGGCAGTAGCTATGCCGATGGGAGATGCTCTCCTGCCAACTTAGCGCTCTCTACATGAGCGGGTTAGGTTGGTATAACTACGCATAATCCACACCCCTGAGTGACATAGTTACACTGATTTAGGTCTGTAGTGTAAACCTGGCCTCACACCGCTGGAGTAAAGGGAGAGTTGGAGTGCCCATTTGGAAATCCAATCTGCTGGTGATTCAAATGCAGCTGGAAAGCTCAGACCCTGAAAATGGCAAAGAACAGCCCAGCCCTACCCCACACTGTTTGTTCTTTGAATCACAAAGAAATCTGGTCATTAGTTTTCCAGTCGTCTCTAAACAAACAATAGACCCACTTTCAGATGTTTTCTCCGGTCTTTTAACAGCTGATGTTTTGTCTGCCAATAGTATAGAACACAGGTTACTCCCATTTGCTAAATTAATCCAAAACAGGTGTTCAAATCTGGTTAAGTATGCAATTATGTAATTAAACTCAGCTGTGTAATCAGCATCTTAACTCCCACTGACTCAGACTCACTGCTCAAAAGTGGTTTCTTATTTGAAAAACCATTTACATGCTATTACTTGCTGGGATTCCAAAGTATATGTACCAAAAGCTTGAATGAACAGCAGTTGGACTGTCACTGCTGTATACCATAAAGTAGACTCTCTCAGCCCAGGGGAGCCCCAGGCTAGTCCAAGCAGTGCAGGCATAGAAGAGAAAAGCTCCATGGCCTTGCAGTCAGGAGATCCCCTCTGCAAGTACGCTTCTGCTCCTGTGGGTAGTGGTAGTAGGTGGCTCCCCATGAAGCTCTCTCTCAAGGATGCAGCTTTCTGGTGAGTGAGGGGATGGGGATGGAGGGCCACCAGGGAAGAGGCAGTCACCAGGGGAAAGGAGCTAAAAATGATGACAGAGAATAATACCAAAAAAGAACAAACACGAAGGGGGGGGAGGGAGAGAAAAGGAGACACAATGGCAACTGCGCAGGGCATAGCACAATGGGACAGGCACCAACAAATCCGCACATCCCAAGAAGGGCTCCCAGGCAATAAGGCTGGGAACCAATTCCTTAGCAGAGGATTTCACACACTTACCGATTTAGTCCACGTTACAAACTGACCACCTTCAAACTTCTAAGATTATTCTTCTTTTCAGTGGAGATAAAAGATTAGAATCAGTCACACGTCAAAGTGAAGAAGGGCGTGGAATGGAATGTATTTATATGCTTTCCATACAACAGGGTAGGTTGCAGGGTCGCAGCTGGAAGACACATTCACTCACCGTTGTGGGATTTGACTCTACTCCTCTGCTGCAGCTGCACTCCTGTGATGTAAATGTGAATGAAACGTGCTATTTAAATCACTAAAATGTTTACAATTAACTCTCTGCTTTTCATCAGTTCATCCCCCATCTTCTCTCCAGGTTTTCTTCCCTTTAGTCTTTAAGAAAGCAAGGTACCACTAAATTTCATGAATGACTAATAACTCACTCTGTACTAGGTATAGCTACCCTCCAAGCTTCTCCTTTCAAATTACCTGTAGAGCAGCTGTTGAGCTCAAACCTCTCACTTGTTCTCATGTCACTCTGCTGGATGGATTAGCTCACTGTCCATGGTCTGAAACACTGAGCTGAAACTACCTACAGTAATATCCCACATGATGCCAGTTTTACCTCATCCCTGAACAATGCATCATGGGCAAGTAACTTTTTCTAGATCTGAGGCTAAAGTACAGTTTGTTTACATCTTTCCCAGATGGATAAATCTGTCTGAAACACAACTTGCCATTTTAAGGAACTAAACACAGCGTTTTCACATACCTTAAGGGTGAAACATTTCTGTATGCCAGACAAAATGTTTGAAACTATAAAACGTGATTGACGGGATGAAAAAATAGACAGCTTCCACAAATTGTTCTCTGTGTAAAAAGTTACATGCTCTTAAGCAGCATTCCTTTCACACTTGATGTCTCCCACAACCACCCATGATCTGCTCCCATTTTTTCTTGCGGTTTTGCTACATTCTACATGTGTCTGTGTGGAGCCTCACTGAACTCACTAGGGACCCATCTGCAGAATCAGGGCCTGACTGGGCCAAAGTCTGCTCTGCTGATGTCAGTGCTTGGGGAGCACCAAGTACAGTCAACTTGAAATCCGGAAGAAACTTTGCAAAAATCAAAAAGAATTTTTCCTCTCCAAAAAGACCTGCAGCATTTTAAACAGCAAAGTCACTTTGAAACACCCACAACACTAGGGCAGCACTAAACCTCTGCTCTGAATAGCTATTTGGCAAAAGCCTAGAATTTAGCTTCAGCCAAATAATATTTTGAATACATACTGGAAGCCAAATAGTCACAAGGCAAAACTCCATCAGCCACTTTAACCCATCTCCCTGTCAGTTATGATGATAGCTCAGCATGGCGAGGAGGAGGGTGGTTCTGAGGAGACACTGCCCCTTTTTGGCCCCTACGTGTGGCACGAGTCCCTTCTCACCTCCTTATTGTCAATGTGCATCCAATTGCCATGTCCATCGCCCCCTCACTGGCATTCTGTCTCATCTTCCTTGCAGTATCAGACCATGCCCCAAAGAGAACTCAGGACCCTGGCAGTGCATTAAGCTGTATCTATAGCTTGTCTCCTGTGAGGTTGTTCATTTCTCACTCTTCTCATTTTGCCACTGGCACCAAACTTCTCTTGAAAGCAGCACATATCTCATCCAGGAGACTTATCTTAACCCTCTACTGCAGGTGAACAACATAAACCAGAGAGCATTCAGAGCAAGTGCTTTAAGCTTCTGAGTGCTGTTCCACTTCATATCTTAGAAAGTAACGCATATGCCATTTCGTAAGAGAACAGTCATCCTGTCTGGAACAGTTCTCATTATGATCATGAGTTCAAACTGTGAGACATTTGCTGTTTTTTCCCTGAAGGGTGTCAATGGGCACAGCAAGTTATTAAAAGTAAATAGGAATGTAGCATTAACTCAGCTGGAATATGAGGGTAACTGACTACTGGTTATAATTACTAACTTCTTGATACATCGAACAATCAGATGTCATGCACGCAAGTGCCATTTACTGCCCTGCAGACTATGCAGCTTCAGTCCAATGCCACTTGTTTGGCTGATTAGTTTTTTTAGTGTGAGTGGTCTATCTGTAATAGTCAGCAACTTAACAGTATCTGTACTGATTACTGCAGAAACTATCCAGCTCACACCTCATTCATCCACAGGTGGTGTAATCTGCAATGAAAGCGTAGTGACTTCTCCAAACTTCCCAAAGGTTAAATAGCAGAGGTTTCTGCAGGATCTCTCATTACTAAAACAAGCTCCTTGTCAAAATACACTGTGGTGCACTTATTAATACATTAAATATGATTTTAAATTAAAACTAAAGCTACAATTGGGGGGGGGGGCGTGTCACATGGCATATAGAGAAGGTGGCTGCCTGACTCCTGGTCTCTTCAACTCCCCATCCCACACTAATACTCATCAATTAAGGGTTCCCAGGTATATGAACCATAAATGTCTCTGAAATATATTAATTAGATGAAGGGGACCCTTTTTGTTGTGTTACTGGGGAAAAATCAGTGGGTGCTCTGAACCCATTGGCAGCCAAGCTCCTCTCACCCCCTGCCTCCCCTCCTCCTCCGCTTCTCCCCCGAGCGCACAGCGTCCCTGCTCCTTCGCCTACCTCCCAGCGCTTCCCCCTGGCCGGCACCAAACAGCTTTTGGTGGTGTGGCAAGCTCCGGGAGGGGGTGGAGGAGCGGGAACATGGCACGCTCAGGGGAGGAGGCAGGGCCAGGATTTGGGGAAGGAGTTGGAATGGGGCAGGGCAGTGGTGGGAAAAGGTGTGGCGGGGCAGGGCCGCATGGAAGTAGTGGAGTGGGGATGGGATCGAGCACCCAGGGGAAAGTGGGGAAGTTGGCGCCAATGTTACCATGGATCCAGCTGGGAAAAACAAATGCCAAACGACCCATGCCAGCTAAGGCCAAGGAAACCCAGCTGTTTCTCACACTGGACTTTGCAGCTATGAGGACTTTGAAAATACCAAATTCGATTTTTTTAATCTCAAGACATACATGAGCTTTCTCATGATGTGGGAGAAGTCAAAGCTCGTTTGATCTATTTAGATCATGAAGAAAAAAGAACTGCCATAGAAAAGAAGGAAATTAAAATGGAGAATACTTCATTAAGGCAAAGAGTAATCCGTCTTGAGGAGAAACAAGAAAATATTGAAAACAGATTACAAAAATAATTTGTGGTTACTAACATAGGCATAGTTTGACTTCTATATTTGCAGGGGGGGGCACTCATATCACGCCAATGGAGCTGCATGGGGGTGAAAAATTCCATGCCTGCCTGAGGCTTGTGGGGGGCATTACCCTCCCGACCTTCCCCACAATACACCCTGGGTACTAGGGGTCCTTAAAGCATGGGGAAGGGAAAAACCATCAGTTTGCTCCAGAACATAATCGGAGATACTAGATTTGGATCCCAGTTTGCCTCCCCTGGACACTGAAAGGGACATTCAATGGCAGGGGCCAGCAGGAGAGAGACCAAGAGACCAATAATAACCACAAGCCCACCCTCTTTAAACTGCAAAGATTTAATGACAAAGTTAAGCTGATGACTGCTCCCAGGCAAGAATGAACTCTTAAGTATAAGGATTTTAAATTTTCTTTGTATCCAGACTAGTCTATGAATTTAAGCAAGAAGAGAGCACCACCAAATAGCATCAAATGAGCTCTTCTGGGACCAGATATTACATACATCCTCAAATATCCTACAATCTTCATAATGAAGCTGACACACACACTGTGAAATACTTCAAAACCCCAGCAGACACTTGGCAAGCACTATAGGAATTAAGAGCAGATCGCGCTACAGGTATCAGCATGATCCTCTGATAAAGGAAAATAAATGGAGATTATAAGCCCTAGAGAAAAGGAACTGTGATTGGGAAAACTAGGCAACTCAAATACACATATTTGACATATTTGATATATTTAATAGTGTTACAGGGGTATAATTATCTTTAGTACAGGTAGATAATAAATAGTTTCAATATACTGATATGCCAACAAATAATATATATGTTAATAACTATATTACGCTTATCTCCTTATACTTATAGCTATATTTATAAGTCAACTCATATGTTTATAATATATATGTATGAATATATTGGCACCATAACTGTTTACTTGCATGTTAGTTGTGATATATGGCCACTTGCATATTTATTGTTATGTTTCTACTCGTACTTAAAGTTTATATAGTTTAAAATATGTGTATGGTGGTAATATTTTCAGATTTGTTTGCAAACATATCATTTATGTCACTTCATGTTCATCTTTTTCTATTAGCCTACTGGCATATTTATATACGATGTCCATATTGGTATTTATATACTATATGCTATTACTTATGCATTCGTATCTATGAAGTTATAGGTTTAATTCATTTATACACCTTGGCACATCTAAGTATTTTGGTAAACACGGGTATAGTTCTGGCAGATTCCTAATTAATTCATATTGTAGAGGTGCGGGAAAGGGTGGGTGCAGGCATACACTATGTGAGATCTGAACATGCTTGTACTGGAAATCTGGGATGTCATGGGTAAGGCAGGTAGTATTTGCATGGAGAGGAACTCAGAGGCTGTCAATCTATTGGGCATCAATTAGCATCTAAACAATCACTGATTTTTCATGAATTCTATTAAGTTTTGTTCCTGGAACATACTGGGGGCTTAATGGACCCTCCAAGATAATCAAAATTTTGATGCACGTAATCAAATGGATGTCATATAGCTTCCCTTAAGGAGATCCATTTAAGGAATGAAGATGCAGACAGATATAAAAAACTATGGGTGGGGAATTACTATCACACCTCTTTCTGAAGCAAGGGAGTTGTGTTACTAATCCACAAGAGCCTAACTCTTCAATTTAGGGCTTGGCTACACTTGCAAGTTAGAGCGCATTAAAGCAGCCCCGGGTGCCCTAACTCCTGAGGTGTACACACTGGCAAGGCATGTAGAGCGCTTGGACTCTGCAGCTGGAGTTAGAATGACCAGATAGCAAGTGTGAAAAATCGGGACAAGGAATGTGGGAGGGTGTAATAGGAGCCCATATAAAAAATCCCCAAAATATCAGGACTGTCCCTATAAAACCAGGACATCTGGTCACCCTAGCTGGAGCACTCCTGATAATCCACCTCCATGAGAAACATAAAGCTTGCTGCGCCCCGGCTGAAACGCCCGGGCATCAATGTGGACGAAGTGTTGCATTTCTGCGCTGTGACTGGTCTCCGGAAACGTCCCATAATCCCCTGAAGTCAAGTGGCCACTCTTCTCATTGGTTTGAAATCAGCTTCAGGCATGCAGATATTCCCTTTCAAAGCCCCGTTTCTGACAGCCAGCATGCTTATCTGCTCCGAGACAAAGTAAACCATTACTGTGGGATGCTGCTGCTGTGAGTGTGTGGGAGGGGAGGGCGAGGTCTGCTGCTGTCTGAATTTGCAAGACAGCATGCTGACACGCGCTCAGCCCCCCAAAACACAGTATCTCCCCCTACATACACACAACACACTTCCTATCACACTCCACCCTCACCACCCATTTGAAAAGCATGTTGCAGCCACTTGCACGCTGGGATAGCTACCACAATGCACTGCTCTTTGTGGCACTGCAAGAGCTACTAATGTGGCCATGCCAGTGCGCTTGCAGCTGACAGTGTAAACACACGTCAGCGTTTTCCCTGCTGCGGTCTCTGAAGGCTGGTTTAACTCCCAGCGCTCTACCTCTGCAAGTGTAGCCAAGCCCCTAGTCAGTCACAGTCAGATCCAGAGGGTAGGTACATAATAGCTGAAAGTATTTTCAATACTAAGAGGATAATTTGTGGGGAGTGTATATAATCCTAGTAGTGGGAACGCCCCCTTTATCACAGAAATAACTGACATTATTTCCACAGAGCTGATGGCCCAGTGGAGCTAGGAGGAGATTGGAATGCTGTCATGGATGATATCAGAGACAAATCTGTGCTCCAGGTGAAAATCTCAGGCCAGTGCAAACCATCCATTATCTCTACTGAAGTATATTGGACTAGTGAGTATTTGGAGACTGAAGCACCCTACAAAGCGTGACTACACATATTTCTAGACAGTTCATGCCTCCTATTCCAGATCTGATTTGTTTATGAAATTTAAGGTGCTAGTTCCTGCATGTCTGGAGGCTCAAGTCAGTAATATCATCATCTCTGATCATGCTCCAATTTCTCTTCACGTAGATAGTGGTCATAGCGCTACAAGAGCCTCAAGGTGGAAGTTAAACACACATCTCCTTAATAAAGACCCTACATTTCTTCAGATGATTGAAACTTCCATTACCAACTTCCTGAAGGAAAAGACAAATACTGTCTCCTCTACTCCAACTTTATGGGAAGCACTGAAGGCTATCTTAAGGGGAGAATGCATAAAATTTGCACCTGAGAAGAAAGGAATAAATTACTTAGTTCTTAACAGAGGAGGCTGCTAAGGTTTTGTGTACACTGACAAGTGAAAAATAAAACTTTTATCCTTCAGAAGTGTTAAAAAACAATACAAAACAAAAAAAACCCCACGCTCTGAAAGACAAAAGTTTTGTCTGAGGACAAGCACTGGTGTGAACAGGGCTTTATCGGCAGGAGGACTCTCCTGCTGACAACGGTAACGCCACTCGCTAAGGCCACTCATTGGAGGTGGAAATTTTTTGTCGATGGGAGAGCTCTCTCCTGCAGACAAACAGCGGCTACCCTCTGCACCTTTTAGCAGCACTGCTGTAGCGGTACAGCTGTGTCACTAAAAGCTGCGCAGTGTAGACACAGCCTAAGTGTGGAGAAAAAAACCAAAGATGATCCTTAGAATAATGAGCTGCTGCACTCTCACATGACCTCAGAATACAAATACATGAATGTATGTCCACCCAGATTGAATTCATGCTTAATAGAATTAAACAGAGGCATTAAGAATGCGGGGATAAAGCAAGCAAACTTCTGGCGAGGAAAATTAAAATGGCTTTATCCAATGACACTACATCCTCTTTGCTACAGGACAACAGTCATTCTGTACTAGAACCTGATAAAATTCACAGTATAAAGACTTTTATGCACCCCTTCATACATCTCACAGTAAGTTCAATTCCAATCTATTTGACCAATTCTGACAAATGGTGTTATCTCCTCCACTTTTCAGTTAACTCAAGGAATGTATCTGGGGTACCTTCTATTGCGTCTATTATTTGATATAGCCATGGAATCATGAGCAGTATATATCAGACACCCACCCCTCCATTGAAGGAATTACCATTTGGGGTAAAGAGTACAAGATCAGCCTATACCTGGATGATATTCTGCTCACTCTCAAAAATTCTTCCTCTTCGATTCTCCCTGCAGTAACCTACTTCAGCGAGATCCCAGATTTTGTATAAACTGGAACAAGCCTCAAGTGACGGACATTTCTTGTAGACCAAATCCATCTCAAATACAATCATTCTCCTTTCATTTATGCAAAAAGATAACCTATTTAGGCATCAGGATATGTTCTGATTTATCAAAGAACGCAATGCCATCCACAGCCTCAGAAACCACCCTGACATTATCATCAAAGAGGCTGATAAAGGAGGTGCCGTTGTCATCATGAACAGGTCTGACTACCAAAAGGAGGCCGCCAGACAACTCTCCAATACCAAATTCTACAGGACACTTCCCTCAGATCCCACTGAGGAATACACTAAGAAACTACAGCATCTACTCAGGACACTCCCCACACTAACACCAGAAGAAATCAACATACCCCTAGAGCCCCGACCAGGGTTATTCTATCTACTACCCAAGATCCACAAACCCGGAAATCCTGGACGCCCCATCATCTCGGGCATTGGCACTCTCACTGAAGGATTGTCTGGATATATGGACTCTCTACTCAGACCCTATGCCACCAGCACTCCCAGCTATCTCTGTGACACCACTGATTTCCTGAGGAAACTACAATGCATTGGTCACCTCCCAGAAAACACCATCCTAGCCACCATGGATGTAGAGGCTCTCTACACAAACATCCCACACACAGATGGAATACAAGCTGTCAGGAACACTATCCCTGACGATGCCACAGCACAACTGGCTGCTGAGCTCTGTGCCTTTATACTTACACACAACTATTTCAAATTTGATGACAATATATATCTCCAGATCAGTGGCACTGCTATGGGCACCAGCATGGCCCCACAATATGCCAATATCTTTATGGCCGACCTGGAACAACGCTTCCTCAGCTCTCGTCCACTCACGCCCCTTCTCTACCTACGCTACATTGATGACATCTTCATCATCTGGACCCCTGGGAAGGAGACTCTGGAAAAATTCCACCATGATTTCAACAGCTTCCACTCCACCATCAACCTCAGCCTGGACCAATCTACACGGGAGGTCCACTTTCTTGACACCACAGTGCAAATAAGTGATGGTCACATTAACACCACCCTATATCGAAAACCTACCAACCGCTATGCCTACCTTCATGCCTCCAGCTTCCATCCCGGACACATCACACGATCCATTGTCTACAGCCAAGCACTGAGGTACAACCGCATCTGCTCTAACCCCTCAGACAGAGACCAACACCTACAAAATCTCCACCAAGCATTCTCAAAACTACAATACCCGTACGAGGAAATAAGGAAACAGATCAACAGAGCCAGACGTGTACCCAGAAGCCTCCTACTGCAAGACAAACCCAAGAAAGAAACCAACAGGACTCCACTGGCCATTACATACAGCCCCCAGCTAAAACCCCTCCAACGCATCATCAAGGATCTACAACCCATCCTGGACAATGATCCCACACTTTCACAGGCCTTGGGTAGCAGGCCAGTCCTTGCCCACAGACAACCTGCCAACCTGAAACATATTCTCACCAGTAACTGCACATCGCACCATAATAACTCTAGCTCAGGAACCAATCCATGCAACAAACCTCGATGCCAACTCTGCCCACATATCTACACCAGTGACACCATCACAGGACCTAACCAGATCAGCCACACCATCACTGGTTCATTCACCTGCACATCCACCAATGTAATATACGCCATCATATGCCAGCAATGCCCCTCTGCTATGTACATTGGCCAAACTGGACAGTCTCTACGGAAAAGGATAAATGGACACAAATCAGACATTAGGAATGGCAATATACAAAAACCTGTAGGGGAGCACTTCAACCTCCCTGGCCACACTATTGCAGACCTTAAGGTGGCCATCCTGCAGCAAAAAAACTTCAGGACCAGACTTCAAAGAGAAACTGCTGAGCTTCAGTTCATCTGCAAATTTGACACCATCAGCTCAGGATTGAACAAAGACTGTGAATGGCTTGCCAACTACAGAACCAGTTTCTCCTCTCTTGGTTTTCACACTTCAACTGCTAGAACAGGGCCTCATCCTCCCTGATTGAACTGACCTCGTTATCTCTAGCTTGCTTGCTAGCATATATATACTGCCCCTGGAAATTTCCACCACATGCATCTGAAGAAGTGGGTATTCACCCAGGAAAGCTCATGCTCCAAAACGTCTGTTAGTCTATAAGGTGCCACAGGATTCTTTGCTGCTTTTACAGATCCAGACTAACACGGCTACCCCTCTGATACTTATCAAAGATAGTATCTGCAAACATGAATGTCATACTCAGAGAAGTGACAAAAGACATTGAGAAATGGCATTCACTACCAGTATATTTATTGGGAAAGGTAGAAGCTATTAACATGAACGTAGGACCAAGATTAATGTATGTGTTTATTTTAATTCCACTTAAATTTCCTGCTTCGCCTTTCACAAGAATAGAATTGTACAACAAATTTTATGGAATACAAAGATACCACGGATAACCTACAAGATACTTAAGAAATCATGGCAAAATGGAGGGCAGGAGATTACCTGATTTGCAATTTATATCACCTGGCTTTTCAATTAAGGTTTTTAATAAGATTGTTCTGTCCCACCAACTCCTCCCAATTCCCATTGTGAGTTAAGATTGAAGACAAATTAGTTAACCTCTTGGGTGCTCTCTCTCGGCACTTCCATTTTTAAAATGGTTGCTTGCACCTTTAAGGAAAAACACAATATTTACCTCATCTGGGAGTGTTTTTCAGAAAATCAAGTTGATTGCCACTTCTAATCTCACCAACTCTCCATGCAGCAGCAGCTCTATGTATTTTGCCACCCCAAGCAGGGCAGTCAGGCGGCTTTCGCCGGCATGCCTGCGGGAGGTCAGCTGGTAATGCGGATTCGGCGGCATGCCTGCGGGAGGTCCGTCGGTCCCGCGCCTTTGGCATACCCGCCACCAAATTACCACTGAAACCACGGGACCAGCGGACCTCTTGCAGGTATGCCGCTGAAGGCAGCCTGACTTCCACCCTCACGGAGACGAGCAGGCCGCCCCCCGCGGCTTGCCGCCCCAGGCACGCACTTCGGGAGCTGGTACCTGGAGCCACCCCAGCTTCCATGCCAATCTGGAATAATCCTCATTTAAATTTGCTAATAGCTCAAAACTCAAATCTGCCTGGTTAACCAAGGACATATTAACCATAAAAGATATTGCTGAACACACAATTTTAGCCTTCTTCACATATTTTAGGCCTTGGCTACACTGGCGCTTTACAGCGCTGCAACTTTCTCGCTCAGGGGTGTGAAAAAACACCCCCCTGAGCGCAGCAAGTTACAGCGCTGCAAAGCACCAGTGTAAACAGTGCCCCAGCGCTGGAAGCGTGGCTGCCCATGGGGAGGTGGAGTACATGCAGTGCTGGGAGAGCTCTCTCCCAGCGCTGGCGTTGCGACCACACTCGCACTTCAAAGCGCTGCTGTGGGAGCGCTCCCGCGGCAGTGCTGTATGGTTGCAAGTGGAGCCAAACCCTTAGGGCTTGGCTACACTCGAAACTCCAAAGCGCTGCAGTGGGAGCGCTCCCGCGGCAGTGCTGTACGGCTGCAAGTGGGGCCAAACCCTTAGGGCTTGGCTACACTCGAAACTCCAAAGAGCTGCAGCGGGAGCACTCCCGCGTGGGGATTAGCTGGCAGTGCTGGGAGGGGAGCGCTGGGGCACTGTTTACACTGGCGCTTTACAGTGCTGTAGCTTGCTGCGCTCAGGGGTGTGTTTTTTCACACTCCTGAGCGAGAAAGTTGCAGCGCTGTAAAGCGCCAGTGTAGCCAAGGCCTCAGTGATAAATGCCAGCTACCAATAGAACAAGGTCCTTTCTACAATAAAGTTCAACTCAAAATTATAAAGGAGCTGGAGAATGGCTGGCAGGTCACAAATACTCCACTTGAATTGCACCTTAAAATGAATAAGAATGTTAGCCAAAAATATTTTGCAGGTAACACATACAAATGGCTGAACTCCTTAATCGGAATATACAGTACCATAAAAGAACAATGGAAAATGAAGCTAAAAATCTCCATTTCTTCTGACAAGTGAGATAATATCTGGCACAATGTACCCAGAACATGCAGTTCTTTGCTTTTGGGTTTCTTTCTGAACAAGTTTACAAGCATTACTGGACTCCTGGGTGACTGCGATAAAGCTGGACTCTCTCCACACAATAAATGTTGGAGATAAATAAATTAATGGAGGTCACTGAGTCCAGCCCACTGCCTTTTCCCTAGCAGGACCAAGTACTGACTTTTGCCCCACATTCCTAAGTGGCCCCCTTAAGGATTGAACTCACAACTCTGGGTTTAGCAGGCCAATGCTCAAACTACTGAGCTATCCCTCCTCCTGGAGCTATGACAGCTCTAATGCAAACCTGCCTTACACTGACCATACAAAAACTAAGTATATCCACACTTTGGGGGAAAAAAATGTGTGGTGTTCTACCGAAGGCAACTAGGGTAAGGATTTCCCTTAAACCAAGCCTCTGTGTTTTGGGCATTCTCAAATCTCTACTCTTTTGAGTAATGCTAAGAAATGGACTACTGCAGCACATATAGTGGCCAAAAGAGTCATTTTGCAAAAACGTAAACCTGCTGTTCCCCATCACATTCTTCAAGCGAGCCAATATCACCCTCATGGAAAAAATGACATTAATCTATAGAGGCTTAAGATCCAACTGCGAAGACACTTGGTTGTTTATGAGAGCTTGACAAATTGACTCCAAGTACATTGAGCTTCTGTTGTGCCTTTTTTGAGAGTGTGGAGATGGGGGGGGTTGCTATAATGCTTAGGAGTACTTATCTGTGAATATTAAAATACTGTGTTATTGTTAAATGTGTACTCGTGCTGCGTTTTCTTTGTCACTGTACTTCAATGTCTGTATGGATTTATTAAACTTCCGAAAAATAAAATTAAAAATAAAACTGTTAAAATCACCAAAGTACATTTTCTGATGCAGTCTCTTTGCTCTATCATTTTCCTTCATTTATTTGATCATTCAAAAACTCCACAATATGCACTAAGTCTCTCAGTCATTAATTTACAGAAATGAGGTCTTCAGCTGTGTTGAATAAAATGGACTTATTTCACTGTAGTGAGGCAGTGTGGCTCCCCTCAGGCCCAGAGGAGGAACCCACCCTCCACCCCAGGCCCCGTGGACATTTTTATCGGGCCCCTGCCCCGTGGACCCAATCGGCCCCCTCACCCTTTCACTGCCAGCCAGCTGCATGATCTGCAGCCGGTTCTGTTCCAGACCGCGCCACGGAAACATCTGTACACGCTCGTGCTCCATACCCTTCACTACCTCACCCTCGCATCCCGCCCCAATACCAAATGGCGAGACCTCCTGCCACCTCTCGAGGGTGGGGAGCCCTGGTGGGCCAGTTTGTACTCTGCCCTGGTCCCGAGGCCCGCCGGGAATATCAGTTGGCGGCTCCTTCACGGGGCCGTGAGCACGGGCGTGTACTTGGCATGGTTCACATCTGTCCCTAGCACCTGCCCTTTCTGTGGTGAGAAGGAAACCTTGGCGCACATTTATTTGGAGTGCGCCAGGTTGCAGCCCCTGTTCCGGCTCCTCCTGAATATTTTCTTGCATTTTTGGTTGCACTTTTCCCCTCACCTTTTTATCTACACGCTCCCCATCCGTGGCCCCACAAAGTCGCGGGATCTCCTTCTCAACCTCCTTTTGGCCCTGGCCAAACTGGCCATCTACAACACCAGGGAGAGGAGATTGGCCGACGGGATTTCCTGCGACTGTAGGGCCTATTTCCGTTCCTCCGTCTGTTCACGCATCCGGGCAGAGTTCCTCTGGGCGGCGTCCACTGGCTCCCTTGACGCCTTCGAGGAGCAGTGGGTCTTGTCCGGGGTTCTCTGCTCGGTGTCCCTATCTGGTTCCCTTCGTTTGGCCCTATGACCTCACTCCCGATCCTGTTTTTTCATTAGTTGCCCCCCGTAATTACTTGGTGTCCCAGACCTGTGGGTCCTCCCCTTAGGCTGGGGGGAGGCCCTTTAGAAGTGGGCGGGCTTTGCCCGCCCACCCCCGCTGGATGTCAATAGGCCCAGAGGAGGAAGAGCCCAGCCGGAGTGGGCGGGGCTAAGGAACTTTGAGCCCGCCCCTCAAAGGGTCAGATGCTGACCTGGAACTATAAAGGCCGGCCCTCAGAGCTCAGTCAGGCTCCAGCAGCTGGAGAGAGCAGATGTCCTGCAGGGAGTTTGAGACTGGGAAACTCCTGTGACCCAGGCCGGCTGCCCAGACTGGCCTGAGCTTCCCCGTGCCTGCTACCTGGAGGAGTCCCCGGAACTTCCCCGTGCCTGCTACCCGGAGCAGCCCCCAGAGCTGTCCTGGCCTGACTATCCGGAGGAGTTGCTGGACCTACCACGCAGCCCTGGCTGTGATGAGCCCATGCTTGTGGACCCTGCAGAGGCTGATGTTAGGACCCAGGTAGATCCGAGGGGGAGTTTGGAATGGGCCTGGGGGCAGCTGACCTCAGTCTGGCTGCAGCCTTACCAGAACCTATGTCAGTGTGTTGCAGTCAGGATCCCCACTGACTGAGCAGTGGATTGTTAGCAGCTGCTAGGGCCCCAGACTGGGATGCAGTGGAGTGGGAGGGCCTGTGTCCCCCCTGCCACCCCTCCAGGGGTGGCAGACTCCCCCTCTCCCTGGCCTGAGGAGGCTGAACCCGGTTATTGTTGTTCAGCCCTGCCCAAGGGCTTGAGCTTCCTGACTCAGTGTTTGCTGCCCCGCCCTGACCTAGCCTGAGCCCCTTGCCCCACAGGGCAGGCGATTGCCACGAGGACTGCCGGGCCAGTTTCCCGGACCCACCGGTGCATAGTGGGCCAGCATGGCTCCTCTCATCTCCCCCCCGACCCCCCCGGAGAGGGTCGAGCCCTGGCCGCACTCATGTACATGCACCTATTCTTGTCTTCAGAAATATGATCTTCCATTTCCACAAGATCATTTGCCCACTCTCTCCCTCGATGGCTTTCCCTAGAAATAACCCACTTCTCTGGAATGAAAGTTTGTTTCCTTCTTTCCTACACTTTTATGCTGGAGACCCAGATAAAAGAAATATCAGATACTTTATAGAACATTCAGCGTGCTGCCACAGGACCCAATCTTGTGAGATGCTGAATGTTTTCAATTTCCATTGACAACTCGAAACCCCTCAGGATATAGCCCTCATTCCTGTGGATTGTCTGTTAACATTAAAGCCAACCACAGTGGACAAACCCCATTAGCTGCCTGTTTCATCATGAAGTGTACATCTGTTCTAGCACATGCAACTGCTCTTCCGGTAGGAAGGCAGCAACCTTTTGCAGCGTGCAGTCATGTGTTCCTTTCAGGAAAGTTTTAGTTTTTAAAAAGAATTAGTAAGAAGTTGTGATTTCACACATACAGGTCATTTCTTAACATGTTAAAGCAGTGGTCCCCAACACGGTGCCCACGGGTGCCATGGTGCCAGCCGCGGGCACCCACCTAGTGCTCAGCAGGGGAAGAAGCTGCAGCCCTGCGTCTACTGGGGACAGAGAACTCCAGGGCTGCGGGTGCCGGTGCTCTCTGTCCCCAGCAGGTGCGGGGCTGTGGCTTCTTCCAGCCCCGCATCTGCCGGGGATAGAGAACTCCAGGGCTGCAGGCGCTGGTGCTCTGTCCCTGGCAGATGTGGGGCCTGCCTAGTGCCCAGCAAGGGAGAGATGCGAGGACCCCCTGCCTGCTGGGGACAGAGTACTCCAGGGTTGCAGGCTGTGCAGCTTCTCTCAGGTTTCTCCCTGCACTGCCCAGAACTGCTGCCAAAAAAAAAAAAAACGCTCTGCCTCTGCAGAATGGACCGAGTGCTGCCCCATAGCACGTGCTGACACAGGCACCTGCTTGCTCCACTGGTGCCTGGAGCCAGCCCTGTATGTGAGTATTCGTCCTGCACTGATACTGCTGTTTTCTTGTGCTTTGAAATTTATTTTTTTTAACATTTTGCTCCAAAATGAGTGGCTCAAATAAGAGACAACGTACATATTATTTCAACCCAGAGTGGGAAGAATATTAAGTATGATTTTCATATTTAATGTACAAATACAAAATAAGCCTTGAAAAATTGTTGGCGCCCACCACACTCTTCTGAAAACATGAATGCGCTACTGGCCACAAAAAGGTTGGGGACCACTGTGTTAAAGGATTTTTCTCCCTGTTAGAACCAAGTCTGCAAGTGTCAAGTTGTAAAAATTAAATTGATTTTGGTTATCCATTTGAGGGAGGAGGAGCTCAAAACCCCTACCCCTCCTCCCAATAAAATGGCCAAATAGAGAGAGAGTGAATTAATGAAAATTTATTTTAAACTGATTTTTTATTTTATTTAAATTTTCTCTTTTTTAAAAATAAACCTGCTTAAACTGAAATCTGAGTTTAATACAAAATGTTAAGGACTAAACTTACTATATATTAAAACATTTAAATAAATATGCTGAATCCATGAGTATCTACCCTGAACTCTAAGAGTTAAAGGCTGCTTGTCTAGATAAAGAGAATCTGTGGAAAAACATACAACTTTTGAGGTCAAACTTTATAAATAATGCACAATAGGTCAGCCTAAGTTACACTCATTTTCAAGAGACTTAGGCAAGTAAGAATTTAAGCTCCAGTTAGGAGCAATGGAAGCTCCCTAAAAGTGTGTGTGTGGGGGGGGGCCTACATCATCCCTTCCCCTGAACCCCTCCCCCACCACCCCTTTCTCCTGAGCCCCCTGCTTGCAGTTACAGCCAATAAAAAGTGATGGGGCCATGCCCCCTGGACCCAGTCACTTTCACATGGGTATACTTAAAATTTTTCTCAGGCTGACTTGAAATAATCCTTTTAATTCACTGATTAGTTAATCCCTCTGTTCCTTTAATAACTCATTTAGTTGTAAATGTTAAACATCTTCTGGTAAGAAGTTTAAATATGCAAAACATTTAAGATTGTTTTGTTTAATTAAATTCCATTTACCATCCCTAATGTAGCTTGACACAATTTACAAGCAAAAAGTTAATTAGCTAGTAAATGAGCAATATAGCATTCACTATTTTCTAACATACTAAAAATGTGCAATTAATAAGAATTTGAAAATATTAAGCGATAATTGCTTAAATCAATGTAAATAGCATACCTCCTAAGTAGCAAAAAGATTAGCAAATCTAGTGTAAAGGCACTATTTAGCTGTAAATCAACGTTTTAATGGTTATATCAACCAAGGAGAATGCACCTTTTTCTAGGCAATCACTGAACTATAAATGGAAATGTTGATTACAATCAATTATTTAAATAGAGGCTTTCCACTTGGTGATTTAAATCAATGCACCCTGAATAGAATGTAACAAACCAGCCAGAAAACCAAGTTTTGAGTGCTAACCAGGGTTTTTTTCCAGCAAAATAGAAAGCACTTGGAGGCAGTGGCTTACAAGGAAAGTGCCTCCTCAGCATTGCTATGTGACAGTCATCTAAAAAGAATGAATTCATCTGAGGGGGGGGAAAAAAGAGGATTAAATACTTAAAAAACTGGAGTACTTGTGGCACCTCAGACTAACAAATTTACTTAAGCATAAGCTTTTGTGGGCTACAGCTCACTTCAGATGTAACACGAAAGCTTATGCTCAAAAAAATTTGTTAGTCTCTAAGCTGCCACAAGTTACTCCTGTTCTTTTTGTGGATACAGACCAACATGGCTGCTACTCTGAAACTTAAAATTGTGACTTTGCAGTAAGAAGTAAGAAAATGCGATAAACTGACTAATGAATGCTGATAAGCTGGGAAGGTGTTTAACATCCTGAATTCTAACACTGTGAGCTTGTTGTGTGAACAAGGCAATTTTTTACTGAACCCTCCCCATCGCCCACTCCAAACTCCCTTGGCCAATAACCAAATGGCTGAGGCCATCATGCAGCAGAAAGCAGGAGACTGAAGGAATTGTTTTGGTTAGAAATCACAATCACAGTAGGTATTAGGGAACCTCTCTCACAGAGGAGTAGGGACAATTTGGGAAGAGAATCTTCATCTTTAACATATGGAAGTTCAGCCCATGGAGATGAAAGTTCCCAGTACTGCAGTGTTTCACCTTGCGCTGAACAGCCTTGTCAAGATGGACCTTAATTAAAGACAAAGGCAACTGCAACTAATCTAATTCATACCAGCTAAACACAGCCCTCAGTTCCCTGGTCAGTTGTCAAGTGTGGCCATCCACTGGGCACGTCGTCACCAATTTACCATTGCATCCTTTCCCTAGAACAGTGGTTCTCAAACTTTTTTTTCCGCAGACCACTTGAAAATGCAGAAGGTCTCGGCAGACCACTTAACAATCTTTCCAAATGTTTGCACAGTTAGTTAATTATTGTAAAGTTGTTAAATTGAGGCTCTCCACTTGGTGATTTAAAGTGTGTGCTTTTATTTGTAGAACAAAAGTTAATAACTCATATTTTAATATCAGTAATCTTACCTTTCTAATGAGATGGATGTGCCCTCTCCCTCCCCCTGTGGCAGCCCCCGAGCTGGGACTAGGAAGGGGTGGGGTGGGGAGAGCTCCTCTCTCCCACACCACAGCATCCCCACAGCTGGGACTGAGAAGGAGGGAGGTCTCTCCCCAGCAGCCATAGCCCTGGAGCTGGGGAAAGTTGCCTCTTTCTCTTGCCACCGCAGCCCTGCACGTCCCAAATTCTCCCCACCCCCTCACCTTACATGTGCATCTTCTCCAGGGTCCAGGCACCTAATTAGAGGAGCAAAGCCTGCACGGCCCCACTAATTAGCTAGATGGCCTTCATTCACTTGTGTGAGGCCGCCCAGGTGCACACCTTAGAGGGAACTATCCGTGGACCACCTGAATGGAGCTCACAGACCACAGTCTGAGAACCTGTGCTCTAGAATCAAATCTATTCCCTTCTCCAGGTGTGCAGCAAGCACATTACACAAGTAACATTGCTACAAGGAGTGCTTCCTTGTATGCACACAAATCCTTCCAATCTCATCATTCAAGCCATTTTTTAAAATCTAGGAACAAAAAGTCATCGTTTTGGCCTTCTGCTCCAAAGATCTTTAGTGCATAACTTAAAAACAAGCTGCCACAATTTGTATTAGACATTAGCTGCACTGGCTTGATGGAATTAAATGAACTATTCTTGGCTCCAAAGTCAATAAAACAGAGCTTCCAGACTTTGGTTTCAGAGCATGCAGCTAAGAACAATTTATCTAAATCATTGCTCCATGTGAGGGGAACAACAAGCTGCTAACACACATCACTGCACTAATGGCACCTTTCCACAAGCACTGAAAAGCCCAGGCCTGGCTGTCATTATGCAGTCATTTAAGCGAGTGGACAAAAGGGGACTCATTGGCCCTGTGGATTACTACCATAGGCTTTCGCCCATGTTAGAAGAGAGCTTGCCAGCAGAATCCTAGCCAATAATGCACATTTGAGTAAATAAAAAAAAATTACAAAATTCAACACAATATTCAAGAGACCTGGAACAGCTGGGAACTTTGCAGGTCAGCACTGCAGTACAAAAGCAGAGATACAGTTTAAACAGGTCCTCAATTTCTATAGCACCCTAAAAAAAACTACACTCAATATTACAGTTGCAAGCAATGCCCTCAAAAGCCAACAAGAGCAAAGCAGATCAAAGCAAGCATATCTATCACACTGAGGAGATTTAAACTTCAAGACTCCTTATATGAAATGGAAAGGGAGGTGGATATTTGCTGTTTTTTAAATTAAATAGGCAGCTAATATTGTGTTAAAAATTATGAAGAACAAGTTTAAGCTTTGTTGTAACATGCGCTGTTTGCCTGGACTGCTCCAGACCTGAAAGCTTGTGTAGGAGGAACTCTGAGTTGGCTTCTTAAATATCTTCATGCTGTTTCACATCTGGTGCTCCTTGATGAAACATACGAGCCTTGTCCTATAACAGGTTTATTCAAAGTGATACAAGCTACAAAAGTGAGATCTTGGAAGAGTTTCTATTTTCATAAAGTAATAAAAATACTGTAATGATAAATAAGTGTATAATAAGCATGACAAAACAAATTTTATATTTCCAAGATCATTGCTTTTAAAACTTTTACTCAGGTAAAGGAGAAAATCCCTTGAAGTATTCATTTTTTAGCAGGTGGTTTGCAAGACTTGACATTCTAGCGAAAGGGGTTCACAAATTGTTAAAGTTTGGGAACCACTGGGCTAGATGGACCTTTGGTCTGACCCAGTTTGGCCGTTATGATGTAGGGTGGCTCTTTCCTTGCATTCCCAAAAATGGAAAAACTAAGTAGTCTAAAATGTTTGTCTAAAATCACGTTTTTCAACAGTGAAATGTAGAAGGTTAGTTACTTCAGTATGTGCCTCAGAGCACATAGCAAACTAATGTAAGAATTTCATTGCCTGTCGCTGAACTGGAGTTACTTTGGGCAGGGAACTCAAGCGTTGAACTTGCACATAACACAACAGTTTAAGCCGTACTCCTCTCACATTACATTTGAAACTACCTGGAGAATGTTGGGGAGACTGATTTACATTAATCAAGCTGAAATTTGGCAAGGAGCTTTGGGCTAACACCTTCATTCATGTGAAAAGTTTTAGACCTCAGTTTTGGATGTCATACAGAAAGATACCTCCAGTTGTAGCATACTCTGTCAGCCCCTGCTGAGGAATTAGAGAGTATCCGGAGATAAAAGAATGAATAAGTGCAGCTTGAAGTTCTGCTCACCGTATAGAATACCACTTTCCACATATCAAGCCAAAAGAAACAACTCAGTTAATTTTGTGTGGTTAGAGGATATCTTTGAAAGTAGTTCTTGTGAGTTGAACTGTACTAAAAATAAGCGAGCAATACCAACTGTTTGAAATTCCTGAAATGAAAACAGTAATGTCTTGGGGCCCGATTCCACGGAACATTCACCTGACATCTGGGTGGAGGCATAGTGTGCTTGTGCAATACAAACACTGGACCCAGGTTTATTCCCTTCTGATTTTTTATAAGTTGACTGTAAGCGTTAGAGATCAAAAAGACATACTTAAGTGCAACGTAAGTGCATATCCAAATCCATTGTCACCGAACAGTGTTCTCTTAAGCTTTTATAATACTTTGCTTTAGGGAGTGTGTTTTCATGGTAGCATTCAGTTTACAGAAAATGTTAGCAGCAGTCTTGTAGGTTCCATGTCAGTTCAGTCTGAGATAAAGGGCTGTGCTCACTACAGGGTGAATAGTTGTTGATTTCTGAACATCGGGGAAGTTAATCTGAACATCTGTGATGTTAGGAAGTACTTACTATTTATTTGTATTACCATAGCAACTAAGAGTCCATGCCCTGAATCAGTACCCCATTGTGCTAGGTGCTGTATAAACACAGAATAAAAAGACCTTTCCTGCTCCCAAGGGGCTTACAGTTTAAGTATAAAACAAGAGACAACCGCTATAGATAGATGGGGGAGCATGAAAGCAGTGAGAGTACCGTTCAGCATGATAGACTGTGGTCTCAGCATACCAGCAGACTAACCGCTATCAAGTTTATTGAAGACATCATGGCAAAGGAGTGTGTCAAGGAGGGCTTTGAAGGTGGATACTGCAGAAGCTTTGTGGATGTTTACAGGGGCACATCCCAAGCCCGGACCTGAGGAACAGAGGCTCAGTGACTCACCTAAGGTCACACAGATAATCTCTGACTGAGCAGGGTATTGAATCGGGGTCTGCCAAGTCCAGGTTAGTGCCCTAAGCGCTGGGACCTCAGAACATAAGAACAGCCATACCAGTCAGACCAAAGATCCATCAAGCCCAGTATCCTGTCCTGTAACAGTGGCCAATGGCAGGTGTCCCAAAGGGAATGAACAGACAGGTTATCAAGTGATCCATGTCCTGTCACCCAATCCCAGCTTCTGGCATACAGAGACTAGGGACACAATTCCTGCCCATCCTGGCAAATAGCCATTGATGGACATATCTTCCATGAATCCATCTAGCTCCCTTTGGAACCCCGTTACAGTACTGGCCTCCACAACACACACTGGCAAGGAGCTCCAGAGGCTGACAGTGTGTGTGAAAAAATACTTTGTTTTAAATCTGCTACCTTTTAATTTCATTTGGTGGCTCCTTGTTCTTATGAGGAGTAAATAACACTTCCTTATTTACTTTCTCTATACCACTCATGATTTCATAGATCTCTATCATATCCACCCTTAGTTGCCTCTTTTCCAAGCTGAAAAGACTTATTAATCTCTCCTCATATGGAAGCCATTCTATACCCCTAATAACTTTTGCTGCCCTTTTCTGAACCTTTTCCAATTCCAATATATCTTTTTTGAGATATAGTGACCATATCGACATGCAGTATTCAAGGTGTGGGCATACCATGGATTTATATAGGGGCAAT
The DNA here is from genome assembly GCF_025201925.1 of Gopherus flavomarginatus. Taxonomy (NCBI): domain Eukaryota; kingdom Metazoa; phylum Chordata; order Testudines; family Testudinidae; genus Gopherus; species Gopherus flavomarginatus. Next base: position 32,837,075 of record NC_066625.1, read on the forward strand.
ATGATATTTTCTGTCTTATTTATCTATCCCTTTCTTGATTCCCAACATTCTGTTCACTTTTTTGACTGCCGCTGCAGATTGAGTGGATGATCTCAGAGAACTATCGACAATGACTCCAAGATCTTTTTCTTGAGGGTAACAGCTAATTTAGACCCCATCATTGTGTGTGTGTGTGTGTGTGTGTGTGTGTGTGTGTATATATATATAATTATATAGTTAGGATGTTTTCCAATGTGCATTACTTTTCATTTATCAACATTGAATTTCATTTGCCATTTTGTTGCCCAGTCACCCAGTTTTGTGAGATCCTCTTGTAGCTCTTCGCAGTCTGCCTGGGACTTAAGTATCTTGAGTAGTTTTTGTATCATCTACAAATTTTACCATCTCACTGTTTACCCCTTTTTCCAGATTGTTTAATAATATGTTAAATAGGATTGGGCCCAGTACAGATCCCTGGGGGACACCACTATTTACCTCTCTCCATTCTGAAAACTGAACATTTATTCCCTATCTTTTAACCAGTTACCGATCCATGAGAGAACCTTCCCTCTTATCCCAGGACTGCTTATTTTGCTTAAGAGCCTTTGAGGGACCTTGTCAAAGACTTTCTGAAAATCTAAATATACTATATCCACTGGATCACCTTTGTCCACGTGGTTATTGACCCCCTCTCGAAGAATTCTAGTAGATTGGTTAGGCATGATTTCCCTTTACAAAAACCACATTGACTATTTCCCAATAAATTACGTTCATCTCTGTGTCTGACAATCTTGTTTTTTACTATAGTTTCAACCAATTTGCCTGGTACTGAAGTGAGGCTTACTGGCCTGTAGTTGCCAGGGTCACCTCTGGAACCCTTTTTGAAAATTGGCATCACATTAGCTATCCTCCAGTCATTTGGTACAGAAGCTGATTTAAATTATAGGTTACAGATGACAGTTAGCAGTCCTGCAATTTCAGATTTGAATTCCTTCAGAACTCTTGGGTGAATACCACCAAGTCCTGGAGAGTTATTACTGTTTAGTTTATCAATTTGTTCCAAAACCTCCTCTCCTGACACCTCAGTTTGGGACAGTTCCTCAGATCTGTCACCCAAAAAGAATGGCTCAGGTTTGGGAATCTCTCTTACTTCCTCAACAGTGAAGACCGATGCAAAGAATTCATTTAGTTTCTCCGCAGTGGCCTAATCGTCCTTGAGTGCTCCTTAAGTATCTCGATCATCCAGTGGCCCCACTGGCGGTTTAGCAGGCTTCCTGCTCCTGAGGTACTTCATATATTTTGCTATTACTTTTGGAGTGTTTGGCGAGCTGGTCTTCAAATTCTTTTTTGGTCTTTCTAATTATATTTTTACACTTCACTTGCCAGAGTTTGTTCTTTTCTATTTCCTCATTAGGATTTATCTTCTAGTTTTTAAAGGATGCCTTTCTGCCTCTGCTGCTTTTACTTTTACCTTAATTTATGTCAATGGGAACATCTACACAATAAGTAGAAACCTATAGCAGCAGGTCTCACAGCCCAGGTCTACAGACTAGGGCTCCCCCTACAGCATTAACAATAGCTGTGTAGACATTCAAGCATGGGCTAGAGTTTAGATTCTGAAGTCTAGGGAGGGTGGCAGGCTGCAGAGCCTAAGCCTGAACATCTATACAGCTAATCTGTACACCTGGCCTCTGAGGCTCAGTACTGTGGATTTCTGTCTACCATGTAGGCGCACCCAGTGCGACTGAGATGTAAACATGGGCTTCAGTGTGCAGGTTGTAAGGTGCAAGGAGAACATAAGAATGGCCATACTGGGTCAGACCAAAGATCCATCTAGTCCAGTATCCTGTCTTCCGAGAGTGGCCAGTGCCAGGTGCATCAGAAGGAATGAACAGAACCGGTAATCATCAAATGATCCATCCCCATTGCTCATTCCCAGCTTCTGGCAAACAGAGGCTAGGGATACCATCCCTGTCAACTTTGCTAATAGCCACTGATGGGCCTATCTTCCATGAACTTACCTAGTTATTTCTTAACCTTGTTATTGTCTTGGCCTTCACAACATCCTCTGGCAGAGTTCCAAAGGCAGACTGCATTGTATGAAGAAATACTTCCTTTTGTTTGTTTTATCTCAACTCAAGTTATGAATAATCTGTTCCTGGCCATGATCTGCAATTTGTAGCCAGATGAGCAATATGGCTGGGGAGGATGGGAAGAGGGCGTGCATACACACAAACTGGCAATGAAATTAGCTAGAGTGCTTTTAATTAGACTCTTATTATTTATGGAAAGTCTGTAAGCAGACACTCTTATTGCAAATTAAACAGGTTTATTTCAATTTAGTTACACTGAAATAAACCATTCTTAATCTGAGCATCAGTGCCCAGAGCCACACAGATAGGAGCAATTAAAGACGATTCATGTATTTTAGCCAGGCAAGTAATCACACGTTCAGGCATGAAAGGCATATACACAACCTGAGTGTTACAGGGTTCCCTACAAACTGCTGAAGCCTGGTGATGGGTGGCTGTGGTCACTTTCCAGAGAGCCCCAAAGAACCAGCTATCCATGGCAGTCCTGCCACTCCCCAGCACATGGGGCACTGTGGGTACTGCTTCTCCCCACCAAGCCCCATACTGGTAAATTTCATGCCCTCCAGGGCCCTGGTGTCTGGGAAGGATCCTGCATGGGAGGGTCACCAGAAAGGGCCCAGCCCCATACAGGGGAGTCATGGGAACCTCCTTCCCCCCCCCCAAAAAAAAATTGTAGGTGATGGGGGGATAACACCATCCATTCCCCCCCCACACACACACATATACACAAAGTCATAAAGACCAGTCATGATGAGTACAAGCCACAAGGCGCGGGGGGGGGGGGGAAGAAGACTACATACAGGAACCCCCCAGTACAAGCTGTAAGGGGCGGGAGCTAGCCCTACACTAAGGGTCCCTCCCCCCAAGTACAACCTGTGGGGTGTGGGACTAGCCCTACACTCCCCCCCCCCAGGGACCCCTCCCAGTACAGGTTGTGGGGGTGGGGCTAGCCCTGCACACACACACTCTGTACAACCAGTGGGGGTGGGGGTAGCTCTGACCCACACACACAGTCACGTACGCAGGCCCCCGGCGCAGATTAGGGGTGGGGGGCCCCGTACCCCTCCGCGCACGCGCACGCGCACACACACTCACCCTCCGCCACTTGCCGGCCGGCCTCCCACCAGCTCCGCTCCACTCTCTTGACTCCGCCCCGGGGCGTGTCTCCGCCGGAAGAGAGGAGGCAGCGCAAGCACCACACCTAACTCCGCCCCGCTGAGGGCATGACGCCATTTCCGCTTCTGGTCTCCTTAGGTTCTCTGCCCGCGGAGTTCGTTACCAGGTGCGCTTGCGCGAGACCGGAGTGGCCCGCTGGCGGCCGCCACACGAACTTGTGCGCATGCACGGGTGGCTGCTGCTCCGGGTGCGAGCGTAGGGCTCCCTGGGGCCTGGCCCGAGGTCTGGGTACAGGTGCCGCTCTTCCAGCCGTGGCGCCTAGGGCCGCTGGTGTGGGGCAACCCTCCAGGATTAGCCTGGGGTCTTCAGGAATTAAAATTATACCTTGTGATGAAATCTCCAGGAATACCTCCCACCAAACCTGGCAGCCCTCAGCTGGAAGCTCCTTGGGCGCTGGTGGTGCCTGAACAGGAGCCTGGTTAGCATCTGCATCCACCAAGCTGCACTTCATGCTCAGGCACCTTGGTCGGAGGGGAACAGCTGGGGCAGGCACCACAAAGCAGCAACACAGGTTGGCCCAAGCTGCTGTGAAAGTCAAACTATGTTTTTCCCACCTGTGATTATCCTGCCACTTGGCCTAAGAACCCTCTGCCCAGCGCTGCAGAAATCTTGGCCCCAGATTAATAGCAGTTTAGGAAGCAGGAATGATTTTGGAAATGTGTGTGTCCGCAGTGCAGAGAACATGCAGCATGGTGCTGCAAGAGAACTGACCAGTAGTGCAGCACTAACTACACCCTACCCTCTACCTGCTACCGGCCTGTGATTAATTTAAGGGCAGCAAGTCACCCCAGAACCCTTTCAAACCAATATTTTTACTTGAACCAGAACTAAATCTGAATCAAAATTCTGTCAGTAAAACAAAATTTGGCTTATGCTTAAAATATTTTTAAGCTCACTAGTTTAAAAAAACACTGTGATCTTATTTGCTTTATAAAATAAGAAAGTGATCTAAGAGAGAGACACCTCTGAATATGTAAAATCAGTTATTCTTAAAGTTGTTGCTATATATGGAATCACTCCAAGGCACACATGTTGTATTACAGTAATGGAGCAAACGTAAGGACCAGGAAACTGAAGAACAAGCATAACAAATTCAAAATAAAGGGGAAACACAGAATTTACTCGTCAGGGAAGCTGCTCAAGAAGATACAGACCAAGATTGAACTGATTTGAGTCATGTGGTTCAAGAAGCTAAACTTAGGAGGCAATAGATGTAATATTGCAGGGAGGTCATTGTTCTACCCATGCACTGGCAGTTGAAGACTCATTGAAGGAATGTGCAATTCTACCATAACTTGTAAAGCTTGATATCTAAAGAATAGAGAAACCAAACAATATTGGTAATCATTAGATAGGGATAGATAATATGATATATAGAGGCAATATGATATTTTCTAAATCCATGGTTCGCCCACATCTTGAATATTGTGTACAGATGTGGTTGACCCATCTCATATATTGGAATTGAAAAAGGTTGCCCTTTTCTGAACAAAAATGATTCAGGGTATGGAACAGCTTCCATATGAGAAGAGATTAAAAAGACTAGGACTTTTCAACTTGGAAGAGACAACTACTATGATAGAGGTCTATAAAATCATGACTGGTGTAGAAAAAGTAAATAAGGAAGTGTTATTTACTCCTCATAACACAAGAACTAGGGGTCACCAAATGAAATTAAAGGCAGCAGGTTTAAAACAATCAAAAGGAAGTATTTCTTCACCCAATGCAGTCAACCTGTGGAACTCTTTGCCAGAGGATGTTGTGAAGGCCAAGACTATAACAGGGTTCAAAAAAGAACTAGATAAATTCAGAGAGGATAGGTCCATCAATGGCTATTAGCAAGGATGGGTAGGAATGGGGTCCCTAGCCTCTGTTTGCCAGAAGTTGGGAATCAGCAACAGAATGGATTGCTTGATGATTACGTGCTCTGTTCATTCCCTCTGGGGCACCTGGCATTGGCCACTATCAGAAGGCAGGATACTGGGCTAGATGGACCTTTGATCTGACCCATGATCGAACATGAACTGTCTATGGGTGATTTTTATGATACGGGGTTAAAATGCAAACTAGAAACATCAAAAGTATCTTCTTTTTACTGTCTTCAATGAAAAAACAAGACATCTTTTTTGAAAATTATATTTTCTCTCATTTATGTACCTTGGCCCTAGTGATCAACTCCTGTCAGAGGTCGACAAAATCAAGGCAACATTTAATTTACCCAAAATGTGGACAAAAATGGAAATGTTTCATTTCTCAAGCTCATGGAGCACACAGTGCCCACTTTAGATCACCTTTTCCAGACAGCCTGGCCTCCTGCCAACATTGCAATAATGGTGTCGTGTAATCAATGTCAGACACATTTGAAATATCTGATGATGATTTGGAACTTCATAAAGCTCATGAAATCTCCAAAAAGGAAGAGCTATCTGGACAAAGGAAAGTGCAAAAAAGGGACTGGGACAGTTCTTGGTTCATTTACAGATGAGCCATGTCTCAATAAGAAAGAAAACATATTAAACTACTGGGGACATCATAAAAATGGCATGTCCAGGCTGTATCACCTGTGAAACTGTGCTGGCAGTTCCGGCAACATGAGTGAGTGCTGAAAGAATGTTTTAAGCTTCCAGTGTATCCTTTCACTGCAAAGATCCATTATGAGAGAGCAAGCATTGTTTGCAGTGTTGCTGGAGTCATGTTGGTATCAGGATAACACACACAAGGTGGGTGAGGTAATATATTTTATTGGACCAACTTGTTAGTTATAGAGACAAGCTTTCGAGCTTCAATCTATCAACATCCTTGAATTGTGGGTATCACAACTGGACACAGTTCACTAGGGACTTGTCTAGCTGAACACTTAGTTCATGGCAATCTGCGTTGTAAATCTACCCTGCACTGGCCTGCTGTGCACCAATTATCTGCATGGACTCCATCACCCTGCACTAGAAGTCCCACCGTCACTATAATATATATTGCTTTGAGTGGGAGTAAATTAGAGCACACTACGGAACTCAGTGAACAACCGCCAGGTCCACAGGGACAGTTAATGTATGGCTGGCTAGAGCAAGTTAGATATGTACCCCTAGGGTGACCAGACAGCAAGTGTGAAAAATCAGGATGGGATGGGAGGTAACAAGAACCTATGTAAAAAAAAAAGAAAAAAAAAAGCCCACAAAATCAGGGCTGTCTCTATAAAATCAGGACATCTAGCCACCCTAGCACCACTGCTTGCTGCAAACTAAGTGCATAGACAGAGCTTATGTTAAAATGCCCTGAAAAAGGGGCAGTTGCATGAACAAGATGAAATAAGTCTCAGTTCTAGTCCCATGCTAGATAGTACCAGAAAGCTTAAAAGGCAGGCCAGATTAGTCACAGCTGAAGATCGATTCCTCAACCACCTATCATGGGGGGAGGTGGTAGTGATGTGGAGATTTAGGCTGCTATCTTATGTTTTAACCCCTTCAGCAGTAGCCACATGCTTGGAGCTGAGAGGGTGAGAGAAGAAAAGTGGAAGTGCAGCTAAACACACTGGCCAGGAGAACAGTATGCAAGTCATAGCATTGACACTTGCCTCAGTGTTTCTAGCAGAATCCTTGCTCAGTGTATTTGATAAGCTGCAGTATTTGCACGGATTTGGTAGTTTCAACCATGATGTCATACCATATACAGGTACCAAGCTAGTTAGTAAGGAAAAGTATCAGCATTACTTCATTTGCTTAGTAAAACATCTGAAGTGCCAACAATTCCCTCCTTTTATTTATAGGTGAAGTATGGTGCACTTGGTGAATACATTGGCACTGAAAATGCAACACAGTATTGACCAGCATATGCTGTAGAAAGGCACAGGAACAGCCCTTTTGGATGGGGTAACAGCAACAGGTAGGTACAGAGACAGTTCTGGCCAATGCAATAAAGAATTGCCTTGAATTGCAATGAACAGAGTCTCTACCCATTGAGCACTCACTCCAGGAGGTGGCAGTAGCTCAGCATTTGGAAATGCACCATAAAGGAAGCTGCACCTTTCCCTATGCAACAGCTTGTTTTCACTCTTATCAATTTCCAAATATTTAAATATAAAGGCAGCAATGGTTTGCATACATAAGAGGCATTACATTCCCCATGACATGGAGCAGGATCGCTGTCGGTACTGGTCTCCAGAATGATTGTGCAATGATTTTTCCAAAATTTATAGTGACCCAGTAATTTGCAGAACTTACTGGTCAGATAAATGGCTTTGGGATCCATTAAAAGGGACCATGTCAGTGCAACATCAGCAGAGTGCAGACACTAGACTTGTACACAAAAGCCGGAGTACCACTCCAAGCCACAAACATAAATCTTTAATGTGAGTAAGACTGGCAAGAGAACAGCATATTTTACTTACATTTTTATACTTAGACCAAAACTCCTCATAAGCAAAGGTGCTATAAAGAACAAAATGCTCCAACATGATAAATCGCAACATACAACAAATCAATGCATGGTGGGTTCCTTTCTAACACTCCATTACACTTGTGTGATCAGCTTTAGAGTTTTATTTGTTATTAAAGCCTTTGTGTTCCTAGAAAGGAAATATGCTGGGCCAGGCCCTGCTCTAAGCAACATGTACATCCCTGCCATTGGCTTCAACAGGAGCTGCAGGTGTAACTGAAGACAAGAGTTGAGCCCAGCATATCAATCAGCTGCCAACCTGTGTGATGTTCCCTCATCACAGGTTAATTTATTCTAATGATGACCTTGTAAATAAGAGCCCTGAAAAGCAGGAGCTCACCAATTGTGATACATAGAGATTACAAAACAATAATTAAAATGCAGTATTAGTTGTAAAACAAAAAGGAACTAGATTCCCCCGCAATACCTAAACATGCATCTAGAAGACTAACACACCAAGGAAAACTCCTGCACCTCTTCAAAAAACAAAAAACCCCACTCCCTTGCAAATTAAAGGAAATTGAAGAGTTAAGTGAATTATCAGAGGCTCAGCAAGGAAAAAAAATGGCTGGAAAACCCTAACACGCTGGCCACACTAATGCAATAGTATTTACAAATACCTTAAGTTTCCACTACGGGAAAATGGTAAGATTTAACTGTTAATTTCAGATACCTGCCTAACCTAATTAATGAGTAGGTGGGAAGTCAAAACTGGGCAGCAGTGGCTGGAGTTACATTACTTTAGTTCATGATTCTGCACATACTAACTGCTTCAGCTAAATTATTCTGTGAAAAGTCTCACAATAGCACGATCCTTGTGATCGCCACTGTGGCTGGCACAGTGAACTCAGAGGAAGTTTTTCCTCCCTAATTTTAAAATTCATCTAGTTACAGGTATTTGATTCTTCCCACACTGTGTTACAGTCCAGGCTCCTTTCACCTCAGTTGTAAGCACCAATGAGACAAGTCAGTTCAGTGTAAATTCATACACACAAAAACCAGGCCAAGGGCCCACCCTTATTAGGCAACCTTCTGTCTTAAGAGGCCATAGCTCACGGTGCCATTACATGTACAAAGTACAATTCTGCTCCACCCTGATTGGAAGGCTTCCTCCATTAAGCATGACTGAACTCCGTTACGAAGAGATCAATCCAGATATTGTGTTTCACTTGAACACAGGCCTTTTTATAGTAGGTATGTGTAAATATTACTAGGGATAGGCCCAAGTGTATCTCAGTATTGTGCCCCAGGTACTTTGGTCATCGTCATGAAGATGAACTAGAGTTGTTTAAGAGGGAAATTAGGGGCTAGTTTTGTTTGTCCTAAATTAGCTGGAATACAGAGATGTTTCTCAAACACTGGAAACACAAAATGAGTTGCTAAGCACTTAAAAAAAGCAAGAAAAACCTTAAATTCCTCTGAATGTGCACAAACCAAAGGAAAAATGTGAACTGAGGTAGCACCAGTGCTACTGATGATCTCAAACTCGAATTGTGTGAAGGGGCAAGTGGACATTCCAAAAGGGCATCAGTGTTACAAATGATACAGCAGGATACGTTTCCAATCACAGCACTAGCTCTAATTGCTGCATTCCTTGGGTCATGCCAATCAACACATGTAAATCACTGACCTGTGTTGAAGTCAATTCATCAGATTTATTTATTCCTACTAAAACAAAATCCTGGTAACCAGTACGTAACTCTGTATCTCTACAAACTCACAGCTATCTGCCAAATAATACAAATTCAAAACTACAAAAGATGAGTTGTGTTCAGTAAATATAAATGGGAAATTTAGGCTTGTTGTAGAATGTTTATCAGACTATTTACAATGCAATACAGATCATTGGAGTTCAGATCTCGCCAGCTTCTCTCTCTTCCGATCTCTTGGAACGAGATTTGCCGTTTGTGCTCTCATGCCGTCTTTCAGAAGAGCTCTTCTCTTTTCTCTCTCTGTCTCGTGACTTTTCTCTTGAAGATCGGTCTCTAGAGGATCTGAAGTACAAACCAAACCACTGTAACATTTTGCCTCAAAAAGCATTCATGAATGTGCACTTGATGGCAAAGAGCTGTTCCTATCAGGAAATAAAGTATGTCTCAGGAGGTACATGCACAGATAATGCTAGGTCAGGACTACAGGTCACCCTGCAGTGAACTGAAAGATCAGACAGTCTCCGGTGAGCTTTGTGTAACAGCCACCATCATCTGACTATTTGTAGAAGTCAAGGAACATTTCTCAGTGGTAAAAGAGACGTGTAGGCTTTGTCACTCTTCCCTTAAATAGCTTGACACAAGAGACTCTTTAGGGTGTTGCCTACAGGGCAACAGTAGAAATGTGTATGGTTCCTCTCACTTCAGCTCTATTTCAGGTTCTCTTACAGCACTTTTGGCGATACTTTGAGACAGTGGCTTCATGCCTAGAGTGCTCCTTTACATTAAATTGACTCTCCTTCTTGGACTCAAATGTTTGTGTAGTCCTGGGCTTTTGGTACTTTGCCTCTTGAGAACTGTCAGTTTTGCCAGCATCCTCTGTTCAAAACATAGCTGTAATTTTGGACTCAGGGACCACTCTGCTAGCACGTTATCATGAGGTAGCTAGGATTTTAATCAAGGCTTGACTACTTCAGCCTAGGCAGAATTAAGTCAACTAGCTTCCTTAGGCCCAGTCTTCCAGTAGTGACCTATGCTAAGAGTCAACTAGTCATCGAGCAGCCTTCAAGAGGTGCTATTCCCATCAGGTTCCTTACACCTCCAGTACCTTCAGAGGGCATGGGAAGCATTTTATTCTAGAGCTCCTACGATATAGGAACATTTCCTTGAAAGTCACAAAAGGTTGGCATAGGGTTTCATTTACACGCAAGCTTCAATTACTCTAGAAAGTAAGGCTGAGACACTATATCAAACGCTTTCATAAGAACCCAGATACATCAAAGCCACCATTTTGTCTTCATCTCTACTTCAGTCATTCAGCCCCCAAAACAAGCTAGCCTGTTTGAGAAGGTGTATTCTTTAGCCCTTCCCCTCAATGGTGCCTCTTGCCCATAATTCCATTAGTTTCGAGATGTTTGGAGAGCTCTGCTTTGCTATGGAACAGTAATTGTCAGGCTCACTAATTCCTTTTTAGAAAATGGAATTGCCACCGACTTTTCGCCAATCTTCTGGAACCTCCCCAGTTCATGAGTTTTCAGAAATGCCTGTCACTGGAACAATAAGTTTGTTAGCCAGTTCCTATGGGGCACATGTTATCCAAGGGGGCTAGTTTGTATATGTTGAAGTTTTCCGAAGTATTCCCTTACCTGCTCTTTAGCAATAGTTATTACAGGGTCTTCCTCACTTCCTAATTGTCCAAACTTCTTTTCTTTATTTTTCATGTTCAAGACAGATTTAAAAAAGGACTTTAGTATCTCAGCCATTTGTGAGTCAACATTATTTTCATGCCCCCCCTTATTTATTAACAGGCCTACTTTCTCTCTGTTGATCCTTTCCCTCCCCCTTCACATATCTGTAAAAACCCTTCTTATTCCCCATAGCTCCTGAGCTAGCAGTCGCACAAGCACCATGTGTGCATAATGCATTGTATATCATTTGCATTGTACTGAGGTGGGTTCAAGAAGGGGATGCAGTACTAAACACAGCTTCCTCAAGCTGTCCAGAGCACCGTTAGAGCATGCTATGGCCGACTTCAGCAAAAAACCTGGTGACATGCGTGCACACACAGGATCAGCATTTAGGTCTTTGGCTTTTGGTCTTACAAGTACTGCAAGGGAGCATGCTCATCCCTTGAGGTGCAGAGTATTTAATATTACTTAGATGCCTTCTCCCACCCTTCCAATAACCCAGGGACTGTTTTAGGGGCCAGCTCCCAAAGAGACACATCAAGCTCTTCTGTAATATGGGACCTTGAGGGAAGAGAGAAGTAAAGGGGAAATGCCGTAACTCCTGCAGTCCCCTTGCCCTCCCAAAACAAGAGAATTCCTAGAGAACCATCCATCCCTCCTGCCAGAACATGCCAGAGACCATCAAGATGTAGTCCAGGCTCCAGCAAAAAATATACCCCTTTCCCAATGACAACCCACCAGAAAAGAACATGTGTCTGAGACCCCCTTAAATGCTGAGATGATATAGAACCATACCAGGAGGCAGCTGTGCAAGCAGTAGCCAGCCAATGGCATGCTGATGCTCAAACATCCCTTTTGTACTTTGCTTTTAGCAGGCCAAGAGGGAAGTTCCAGATTTGCCCCAGCAGGCTCTTTGGCCTTTTTCTATAGAGGCGTGAGTGAGGGAAAGGTTTCCCTAGCAGCGGACCCTCGCGTTGTGATTCAAAAAGGAAAGCAAAGGTTCTCCTCTAGACACACATCTCTAAGCTGGGACTCCATTACACCAGTCATGCCTCAACTTACTCCCTGGCACCATCATCTGCAGATGACCATGGGGAAGAACGTCACAGACTTGGGGGTTAGTCACAGTTCTTACAGAACAGTGGTTTTCAATCTGAGGGTCTGCAGACCATGTCTAAGATTTCCAAAGGGGTCCACACCTCCATTTGAAATTTTTTAGGGGTCTGCAAATGAAAAAAAAGGGTTGAAAACCACTGTCCTACATGCTTTAGTTCCTAACTTTAAGGTTAGCCCCACTACATCTGGGTGGAAAGCCATTCACAACATCAAGGACTCCCACAGAAGGGCTCCCCCTGCTGGTGGTGTTGTGTGAAAGGGAGTACATACTTGTGTTTTGAACTCCTGTCTCTGGAACCCCGGCGGTGACCTCTGCTGTGGCTGCGTGAGCGGCTCCGATGGCGTCTGTGTCTATCTCGCTCTCGGGACCTGGAGCGGGACTTCCGTTTCTCACGGGAAGCGGATCGTGAGCGCCTTCGTCTCCTGTCTCGAGATCGTGACCTGAGAGAACACACAAGCTGTTTCAAACCCCAAGGTTCTGTAAACGTGAGACACCTCCCTGTCAACATGGTCAAGACAGGGGCATTCCAGAGTAACAGTGCATCTGAAGAGACAGCAACAGCCAACTTCAGTTGTGCTTCACTATACATCCTTCCTAACATAGAAGGCAGCCCAGCCCAGGGAGCACACACCAGCCTGGGATGGAGGGCAATCAACCAGAACCCAAAGCTGGTAAATTCCAAACGGGAAACCAGCTGGCAAGCTCCTAACCTCAACATCCATTCAAACACATGCTGATATAGCACACAGCTACAGTGCGGCAGTCAGAAATGGGATCCACACATTAAAGGAAAAGAAGCTGAGGAATAAATGGCTATGGGAAGTGCCATGCAAGATCTTTTGAAGGACTGCAAACGAACTCTATCCTATGAAAATGCTGCACTTTAAAAAGTAAACTCATTTCAATCTGTCCTAAAACAAGCAGCAGAGGGTGACAATATATTTGTAAGGAAGTGGGGAGAAAAGTTAAATGATCACAAAGTTGTTCCTGGCACAGAATGCCATTGTACTGGATGTGCCAGGGACATCCGGAATCCATCTACAGTTGCAGGAATCTCAACAACTTTGTACTTACAAAGCGCATTCCATTCAGGGACTGCAAAGCTCTGTGCACACAAACGATACAGACATCTATTGCAAACAGGAATCCAGCACATTCACTTGTTTAAATGCTGGAGTTAATGTGCGCCATGCCTGGATGTCTGGAGTAGTTGACACTTCTTTTCTCTCAAGTTACCACATTCCTCTGCCCGCAAAGATCACTTTTAGAGACTAGGGAAGTGTAGGGTCCTGAAAGTGCACTTGTGGCAGTTCCCATTTTCATTCAACGAGGGCAACAGGTGGGTCTGGGAAATCACAGCAGCTACTGAAAGTATTACTAGGCTTCTGATTACCATACTCAGGAACCAAACACAATTAAACTAGGCAGGAACAAGCATATGCATATGCTGCATTTGAAGAAGCCTTCGTAAGATTTACATACTCACCTTCTGCGATCTCTATTTTTGGAGCCAGACCTAGAAAGAAGAGCAAAGTTTATTTCAGAGAATGAACAACAAAGACATCACTATGGGTTTTCATAAGATCCTCCATTCTATAACATCGCTGTTCTCAAGGACACTGCAGCACACTGAGTAACTTGGCCCCTCAACTGCGGCCACCAGTGTAGTGGAAATCAGATGTACATCAATGGCTTGTTCAACTCCAAAAAACTGCACTGGTCCAACTTGGTTTCGGGTGCTCCACGTAACAATAATTAAATGCAAAACCAACACACCCCCATTCGCTGTAGTGTTAAGTATGCACGCTGCCCTCTGTTATGTACAGTCTTAACATCTCATTTGTCTACCACCTTAGACCAGTGGTTTTCACCCTGTGGTCCGTGGACCTGAGAGTCTGCAGACTATGTCTAAGGTTGTCATTACTATAGAACAGTGGTTTCGAACCTGGGGTTCGTAGACCTGAAAGCCACTGCCTTAGACACATGTAGCTGAGATTTCTTGGGACCATGAATTTTAAAGCTATCTAAGGAGTTGCACAGTAGTTCAGACTTAAGGTTGCATGTTCAACCTTTAATTCTGCAATAACTCCATTCTGGCAGTTTAACCTTGCACACATCCATTAACAGAAAATTACATGAAAGAAATGTTGAGTGAAGGGTGAAGTCTTGTTTTAAATGGACATTATTAAACAAACAACACTTGGCTAAGAGAACAGAACCCCATACTCAGGAAGAGACTTTACTGAGAGGGTGCATTTACTGAATGAAGTCAGTATGTATCATGACTTAGCCACAAGGAAACATTATTAGTTAATTACAGCACTGGAAGAGAAAAAGGGAGCTAGACAGATTGAGCACATGCTGACAAGCTGGGCTTAAGGTACAGCTGATACATGAGAAAGAAGTTAAATCAATGTTGTCTTGCTCCCATGATGTAGCTCAACTTGACAAACAGAACAGCAGAGCCTTCTTATAGGCAAGCAAGGTTTAAGATAATTTTTGGTGTTCCCTACTGTATCTTCAGATAAAAATGTCACGCTCTAACAGGTATGGAATTTGACAGCTTTAGGAAAAAAATGTTCCCTTCAAAAGCACTGACCACTATCCGACTCTCCAGAAGAGGCCTGAACTTTCAGACGGGTGGGAATGTGTGCTCTGTATGGGTCAAAGGCTGAAGTAGGGCTGTGATATCTGCTCAGGCAAAGCCATATGGGGGGCCTGCAGGTACCAAGTGAGGTTCCAGGCCAACAGTTTAAGCACTTAGCATGTATAGCGTTGTGTATGTCCAGAAGCATCACGCTCAGCTGGCTCTGGCATGGCATCCAACACTAATAGCTGGCACACCAGCAATCCCACACCTAAGGAGCCATTAACCTGCATCTCCCTCCTGACCCTCAGGAACCAGGCTTTTGGAAGGATATAAGTAAGGAGGAGCTGAGAAGGGGCAGCCTCTGGGGGAACTGAGCCAGCATTGTTGGACAGTCTGACCAAAGAAACTGAGTATTTTCTCAAGGCAGCCAGGTCAGGTTTGGTGACTTTCTGGCAGAAACAAGCTCCACAGTTGAGAGGCTACCATGGAGAGGACTCTCCTTAAATAGACAAATGACAGCATCCAGGCATGCTATGACCGTGAGGTGGGTCAGAGAGAGAGAGGCTACCAGGAGGCAGCTGGATCGTAAGCCATTTAGGGTTTCATTTTTAGGAACCAGCACCTTGCATTTTTGTGGGTTCAATCATGGCAGCCAGCACAGTGACCTCATCCACCAGCCACATCAGTGCCTGCTGGGCAACCCCCCGATCAGTCCAAGGTAAAGCACATTGTAGCAGCATTTCCTAGATGCCACAAAGGCAGGACGACTGAAGCAAGGTCTCTGATGAGAGCAGAGAGCTCCGTTTTTGGCCATCCAAAGGCAACAAAAGGATTTTCTGGACACCATGTTGGGGGTCTCGTTGCGGAGATGTATGCAGTAATGCCCTGAGACTGTGGACAATTTTCACAATGAATGGGGAGATGCTGCCAACTGATAGGGCACTCAGATGTTGCCAGTTCCCCCAGAGGCTGCCCCCTGCGAACAGGCACGATCGTGTCCAGGCTGAGCTTAAGCCAGCTGGTTTCCATGCAATATCCTTGTCTGTCAGTCACACTGGTGGAAGCAGGAAGAGCGTTCTTTCTGGGTCACCAGCATACAAACACGATAGCTCACGCTGTCTCACTCTCCCCTAGGGTATCTACATCCACACTGAACAAGAGGCAACAAGAACCACCCACAGCTGAAAGCCACCACGAAGAGCAAACATCCTCTGGGATTTCTCAAACAGGAATGAGCAGAACCATAGCAGGAAGATTCCTGGCACTCCTGTTGTGTCCAAAGGTAAGTCAAAAGCACCTCACTGGTAAGGTATGAAAGGCTGCTGAAGAAAGGGATAAATAGTAAGACAAAATATAGTATTGCCTCTATATAAATCCATAGTATGCCCACATCTGAATACTGCGTGCAGATGTGGCCACCCCATTTCAAAGAAAGATATATTGGAAAAGATTCAGAAAAAGGGTAACAAAAATGATTAGGGGTATGGGACAGCTGCCATATAAGGAGAGATTAATAAGCCTGGGACTTTTCAGCTTGGAAAAAAGACAACTAAGGGGGGATATGATAGAGGTCTATAAAATCATGACTGGTGTGGAGAAAGTAAATAAGGAAGTGTTATTTACTCCTCATAACACAAGAACTAGGGGTCACCAAATGAAATTAGTAGGCAGCAGGTTTAAAACAAGCAAATGGAAGCATTTTTTCCACACAACGCACAAAACCCGTGGAACTCTTTGCCAGAGGATGTTGCGAAGGCCAAGACTGTAACAGGGTTCAAAAAAGAACTAGATACATTCATGGAGGATAGGTCCATCAATGGCTATTAGCCAGGATGGGCAGGGATGGTGTCCCTAACCTCTGTTTGCCAGAAGCTGGGAATGGGCAACAGGGAATGGATCACTTGATGATTACCTGTTCTGTTCATTTCCTCTGGGGCACCTGGCACTGGCCAGTGTTGGAAGACAGAATACTGGGCTAGATGAACCTTTGGTCTGATCCAGTATGGCTGTTATGTTCTTAATTAGTGAAGATGGCTGCCATCTGCTCCTTGCCTCGACATCTTCACTCACAGATTGGTGCTGTTTCACTACAATGTCCTCACCTGAAGTCTGTTCATGGAATTAGTGCATGGCAGGAGCTATTTGAGCAGACCCAGCAGCACCTTCTTAGTAATTTCAGAAGGAGAGAGACTGGGCCATAGCTGAAGCCGTGCGTTCAGAGTTAGTTTCTTAAGCAGGGGATAAGCCACCAAATGCCTGAAAGTTCCTAGGAGCCTCTAGCTTTCAGCAATGCAGCTGAAGATTTAAAAAATAAAAAGAAAAAGTCTATGTAGTGCTTTTTTTCTTAATCAAGTGCACTCCTAGGAGCTTACACAGGGTCAACAACTTAGCCCTTAATGACACCATTATTTTGGAAAGGATCCGTCTGTCATTTTCAGGACTCTTATAACAGCCACAATTAGGAGAGCTGCACTCTTTTACAGCCCATCCCTGCAGAAGGACTCATTTGCTTTCACTCACCGTCTGCCCATTCTCTCCTCTCTCTCTCTCTCTTCTCTCCGCCTCAGACGATCTTGGTTTCTTTTCTCCTGTTTTTCTGCCACCATTTTCTAAGTTGAGAAAGAATTCACACACGGCGTTAGACACACAACAAGGGAGTAAACTAAGACAGCAGGAAAACCTTGCAGTTGGAGGCAAAACGCGGTAATTCAATAGATTTGTGCAACATTTGCCTTTTCCAACACATCATGTCATCTCTTTATTGGTTTGAAAGGGATTCAGATTCCAAGGCCACAAGGGACCACTGCGATCATCTTGTCTGACCTCCTGCCTAACAGGCCACAGAACATCCGCATAGACTCCTCATTTACAATTTCACTTTGAAACCTATTAGCTAGCCAGCTTTTAATCAATTTGATGTGTGCCATGTTAATTTTTTATCACTTGAGTTTTTTAATCAAAAAGTGTTGTGCGGCATCATGTCAAATAACTTACAGAAGTTGCAGTATATTATTACAGTAACCCTACTACCTTTATCAAACAAATCTGTAAATCTCATAAAAAAGACATCAAGTTAATCAGACAGGATCTAATTTCCACAAACCCATGCTGATTGACATTAATTATATTATCGTCCTCTAATTCTTTATTAATTGAGTCCAGTATCTATTACATTGCCCAGGATCGATATCAGACTAACAGGCCTATAATTACCCATGCCATCCTGTTTATGCTGGATGTGAGGATATAAAGAACTGCTTATGAGATGAGACAAAACATGGATGGTACAGACTTTGTTACAGATTATTTAACACCTCAAAAGCAATTGCTTACTTGCCTGCCAAGACCTCTATTCAAAAGTCCTGTGTTTCCCCTAAATCCGTTGAAAGCATCACTAACATATACCTGTGCAAGGCATACAGCTCTGAGTGCCTGTGGCTGTTAGCAGTAGCATTAGCGGTTTAGGCTGTAGGCTGTATGGGGCAGGGATTGTCTCTCACTGTTTGTATGTAAAGCACCTAGCACAAGGGGATCCTGATTTTGGTTAGTGCCTCTAGGCCTCATTATAATACAAATACTCAATCATAGCACAGAATGGAGAACCCTGATCCGAGCAAGCAGAAAGCACCAGTTCACTTGTAAGGTTTGTGAAGTGACTGACTTGGCTGAGTGTCAGTTCTACCATTCACATGAGCCAAGCTACTGTCTGTGAATCCAACTTCACTTCAAGCTCATGTTTTGAAAATCCTTCCATCATCAATACTTCAGCTTCTGCTTCACTTAGACCTTCATTGTCTGCACTCTGTAAACACACTCTGCAGAGCTACAGCATCTCACCAGTAGGTCTGAGTGCTTTATAAAAACACTAAAAGCCAAAAAATATATGTATCATTTTTAAAACAAATGACAGACTTCCCACTGCAAATTGTGGCCCAGTCCTATGGACTCCAGTTCAGAACATACCAAGAGCCCCATTTATGCAAGGAGGAAGCCAGTCTAGTGTAATTTTTTGCCCTGTTCCTCTATGGGTACAATTTCAGTTACGCAGACATTACAGGGCTGAACCAGAAGTGAGGTTAGGCAAACCTCCACTTGGAGTTTCATCGATCTTGAATTCAGCGTGTTTCAGAACAAAGACTGTGTAGAATTTCTATACAAGCCAAAGCCAGCAGGTTACAAAACAAATTAAATGAATAAGTATTCACAGGAGAGCTGTCGGGCCACTGCTGGCCAAAGTGGAGGGATGGGGTTTAAAATATAACTGATTACCCTCAGCTGGTCCAATTTTTCACGGATCTGAATGAAGCCCAAGTGTAATTTGCCTCCAAAGTGATCAGCGAGACGCCGGTCGTTGTCATGGAGACCAAGATACGCTGAGCAGACCTCACAGACGCGCAGCTTCTGCTGCTGGAAACTGGATGCGGGCATGGAATTGCGGTATTCTTCCTGCGGAGAGGCAGACTGAGCTCAAAACCAGAGGAAACCACCCTAACACATACAGGACACATGCAACCCTCAGAAAGCTTGGAGTGAGTATTTTAAATTTAAACAGGAATCTCATTCTCAACATTTGGACCACTTCTAACGCTCCAGTAAAATCTGTGCAAGAAATTACTATTACTGTGCAACCTCCTGCTTTAATAAAAAAAAGACCTAAAAAGCACCCACTAATAAGAACACAGGAACTGCCAGATTGGATCAGACCAATGGTCCATCTAGCCCAGTATCTGCTCTCTCATCATGTCTAGTACCAGCTGCTTCAAAGAATGAAACCCTGCAGCAGGCATTGTTAGATGGATGAAAGCTTAGAGCTTCTTTCATTCTTTGAGACCAATCACTTGCTAGCTCACTGTGCAGCTGCAGAGGGGAGGCTGCCCAGCTGGCTGCTATGTGCTCTGTTTACTAATTCAGTTCACCATTACATAAAACATCGGAACACAATAAGTGTTGATATTGGCAAACCTCTGCTTCTTTCTTCTTTGCTCGGACCTTCTCCACTTCCATCAGGATCTTTTGGGATTCATCCACATTTCCTTCAGCTCCCAGCTGCTCAGCTTTAGCCAGCAGTTTTCCTATGTCTTCATTCAGCTCGTGAACTTTTTCTGCCTAAAGACAGGAGTTTGCTTTTAATAAGACAAAGAACCCTGTAAAGCTTGTGGGATTTGCAGACAATGAATCCTTCACTTGCATTCATAGCTACAGATACATAGGGACCTACAATAAACTATTCCATCGCCACCATGACCCAGGGCTGGTTCCAGTGACCTGCAGTCCCCCCACAGAGAGGGGAGAAAACTGTCCTCTCTCTCCAGATCCCAATTTCTATCCCTTGTTGTTCCTGCCTGCCTCCCACCACTACCAGGATCTTTTAACGATGACTGGAACTTCCTTCAGGCCCACTCCCCCCCCGCATGGATGACAGCTTCCTTGGGGGATTCCCTCCCTAGCATTTGCTAACACCCCCGCCTGAAGTTTTAACAAATGGGATGGAACAAATAATTACACAGGGAAGGGCCCAACATCCAGGTGCTTGAACCAGCCTTGCAAGTTTCACTGATCTCTCCCCAGCCAGGGCAGCTCTGGGGCTGGGGCCAGGGAGAGGCACCTCTCCCCATCTGCGTGGCCCTTGATAGCCTGCTGTGCAGCACGCAGCTTAGAAGTAACTTAGATCTCCTGTTTTAGAAATCACATTTTACCATAGATAGGCCTAGTCATAACAATGCACACAGGCCCTCAAAACAAATGTTGAACTGAAGAGTGATACCTTTGCAGACACTTCAGCACTGATCTCCTCTTGAGTTTCGGCCAGACGTTTCTTAGCCAGCTCAGTTCTCCGGTCACACTCTGCGATAAAGGACTCCAGGTGATCCATAGCCTGTGTGTGTTCAAACCAAGAACTGTAACTATGGATGCTTTTTGCTATAAAAGCACCACTTGCTGGGCTCTGGCTCTCTCACTAATAAGAGCCAGCCAGGAGGATTCCTTTACGGATCACAACCCACCACACAGCTTTCCTTTTTTACCCGAGTGGATGTAGGGCAACATTTTCAAACTGGGATCAGACGGCCCACTGACCTGATCCAGTACAGCAATTCCTATATTCCTCATGCTAGCAGCACCCACTCTGGGGAACACACACTTGTAAATGGATGGTGGAGATTAGCCTGTCTTTTTCCCTTCATCTGTTAGTCTTTTGAAGCAGTGATACAGTTGGGATTTGAGCTCCTACTCCACAAAGGAGGTTGTGCTCAGCCCTAACACCGCCTCCCCCCCCATATATATATTTTTTAACTCAGTGTCATTTACTCCTCTAAGGGGCCAGGATACAGTGTTTCCTCAGGCTATGTACACACTACCACTTACTGTGGTATAATGTACATCACTCAAGGGGGTGAATAAGCCACCATCTTCCCCACCCCCTGAGTGACATAAGTTATGCCAACCTAAGCGTCAGTGTAGACAGTGCTATGTCGGTGGGACAGCTTCTTCGGCCGACATAGCCATCACCACTCGCGGGGACAGGAACAATTAAGTTGACGGGAGAGCTCTCTCCTATTGGTTTAGAGCGTCTGCAGTAGAAGTGCTGCATTGGTGCAGCTGAATTCACAGCTGTAAGCTCTGTAGTACAGCCATAGCCTTAGTGTGAGGGAAGAGAGGTAGGATGCGAAAGGAAAGGTAACTAGGAGACCAGGATATCAGTGATCTCATAAAGGGGGGAAGGGGAATGGCAGGGTGCCAGTAATTAATGAGACAGTTGAGAAGACAAATTTACAGGTTTAGCTAGAAAAATACTGAGCTAATAAAGGAGGAGGAGATAGAAAACAGTCAGCAGAAAGAGCATTGGGTTCTGTTATTTCAAGAGAAATGAAATTAGGGCAGGGAGCAACAGAATCAAATGCCAGACTCTTGTGACACCAAGATGAGGCAAATTCAGAGTCAACAGCTGCTTGAATGCTTAGGGAAGGGAATTTCACTGACCCTTGTCCCCCTCCCCACCTTTCCCAGGTAAGTAACGACAGCAGGGTCATTACACCTTATTTTGAACATAGATGTGAACAAAGAGAATGAAGACTGCTCTGAAGAGTTTCTGATCTGGCTGTAACTTGACAAAGTCTCTACAT
Source organism: Gopherus flavomarginatus (assembly GCF_025201925.1). NCBI lineage: Eukaryota > Metazoa > Chordata > Testudines > Testudinidae > Gopherus > Gopherus flavomarginatus. Next base: position 32,858,919 of record NC_066625.1, read on the forward strand.
TCTGAGATCTAGCAGGGGATTCACACTTAGATGGCAGATGTGGTGCACTGAAACACCACTACATAGAGAACTGGTGCACACAGATATGCCGGAGTAGCCGGGCTGGGAAAGCTAGCATTGATTTTACCCTTGAGCAGCTCCAATGCACAAAATCAATGTGGAAGCACAGGCTGACAAAGGTACGATTACACAGAGCAGGTTTCTAATGTTAGAATTCACCTCTCTTCGCAGCTCATCAGAGCATGATATTTCCCGCCTTGCTGAGGACAGTGGCAGTTCTGAGCAGGAAAGGAATGCAGCCTGTTTTTATTCTTAGGTTTTGCAAATGCCGTAATTAATTTTAACCTTTCAATTCATCATCAGGCTGACATGGGGAAAGGGACTACAAATTAGCAAATAGTACAGTAAACAGAAAGATGAGCAGAAATGTCAGCTGGACTCTGCTGCTCTGATATCAGAAGTTACACTGATCTGTTTACACACAAATAAGTAAAAATCACAATACTTACATCCAGCTCAAAAAACAGGTCCCTCTCTTTACTTGCAATCTCATAGTCTGCTCTCAGCGCCAAGTCATGGATCTTTGTACATTCTCCCAGGTCCATGCGCTATGGGAAAGTAAAGATAAGGTCAATGTAAGAACTTTCTACTGCTGCAACAAGCACTGATATTTAACTGCTGACAGCTGTGTAAATGCTCATTTCATGTATCACACCCGCAAAGGCAATTTAGAAACCGATTTTCTTTCTTGATTTACCAATATGAGAAGTGGCCACAAGAGACATGTTTGGCTGGATTATTCTTCCAGGTGCTTCTGAAGTAGAACTATTTGACTATATGCAAGCAAAATATATCATTCAACAGTCAGAGGCAGATAGAATGAACTAGTTATCTGACTCCTAATATTAAAGGGCAACAGGAAAAATGCATGGGGTTACTGAGAAAGCGTCCAAGGAAACCCAATACAACCCCACAGCACTCAGGTGCTGCTTCCCAGTTAAGAGTAACTCAGTCTGAAGGTGAAAGGATGGGGCCAGTGACCAGTATGTCCACATGTCTGCTAGCAACTAACTTGTGGAGTAGTATTAAGAGTTCCATTGACAGCTACCTTGCACAGGGTTAGCCCAATGCAGCTATGGATATGAAGTCCCGCTGGACCAACGCGGTGGCCTCTTTTGCACAAGCCCATACGAATGACCTGACTAGCAAGCAGGATTGATAAAAATAATAAAAAAAAACACTACTTAAATAAAAAAAGTGTTTTAATTTAAATTACACATTTAAAAAACCTATTTACAATTAAATTTAAAATTGATAAACTATAATTATTAAAATCATGTAAATTAAACAAAAAATAGTATTAAGGAGTATGTGTTTGCTGACCAGCTTTGAAGCAAGTCAAACCACTGAACTGGTGGAAATCACTAGCTAAGCACCGGGAACCAAAGTTTGTTGAAATGCTAAACCAGTTTTTGACAACAGTACCCTTTTCTGCAAGTGGAGAGAGAATATTTTCTTCACTTCAGTTTATTCAACTACTTCAGGCCCATGACTAGTTAATTTGAAGTTAGGAGTTGAAAAAGCAGGAAAGCTCTTCCAATCGATGAATAAAACTAGGTATGAGAGGGTGACATCTACTAGTTCTAAAATGTTGAAGGACATGGTGACCAGGAACAATAAGGTCAATTCAACTAATTATAGGTAATACTTCCTTAGTTTTAAATGCCAAACATGTTTTGATAAAAACTCTTTTCTTATGCATCCTGCATATTTAAAGGAAGTTTTATGCAATAAAAATGTGAAATGCTGTTTGTGTGTGTTTTTCATTACATTTGAATTACAATCCAAATAGCGCTTGACACAAATCAACAGTTAAAAATTAGTTTAATAAGAAATGCATCAATCCCCATTTTCTAACATAACAAATAACGTAAAAGAATAAGACTAAGAATATATATAAGCGGAGTTATACAACTGCTTAAATGAAGGTATATAGATATAGTTTACCCTCCTGGTTAGCAAAAAGAACCAACAAAATAACCACCAAATTTAGTGTAAAAGACTATATTTAGTTGCAATCAACATATGTTAATGGTTACCAGCCAGTGAGAATCAACCTCTCTTTAGGAAAATAACTAAAAAGTAGAAACACAAAAAAATTAAAATACGTGATTTAAAATCGCATTGATTTAAAACTAATCCGCCTTGCTAATAAGAGACTAAATGGGACTGCCTCCTTGCCAAAAGAGGCTTCAATCACTTATGCCATCTGTTCCCAATTTTTAAATCTATTTCCAAGGTTATCAACCAAAAAATTAAGGGGCTTCAAGGTTTTAATTAAAATATTTACAACTGACCCCTCTAGTTTCATCCCTGCGTTTATCAGCATCTACTGCCACGCACTTGGGTTGTTTTGTTTTTTAAAATGGAAAAAAAATTTATTTACTATCTGGAGAGCTCCAGAGCCAAAGGCCCATTTAGGAATGGAGAACAAATTCCATCAGAGCTTATAGAGTCATGCCGCAGAGATGTGTATGTATGTATCTATACTCCCAGATGATTAGCGGGGTTGAGCAGGACTAAGGTTAAAACTAAATATCTCTAAATTAGCTAGCCAGTAACTGAAGAAAATACCTAGAGAACTGCCTACAAATGTCTGATCTATAGGGAACAATCTTGGAGCAGCAGCCCCAAGGTGATGGAGGACAGCTCCAATTTCTATTATTCTGCAAACAAGAGAGAGCAGTGCAAGTCATGCGCACTAGCAGAACAGGTACAAAGGAGGAGGGCGGCTGAAAGTTTCAGAATGAAGCAAGCACATTAACACAAAAAAACAGACTACACAGAGATGAAATATCAGTTTTAAAATGATTACTTGTGACATCAACATCATTGTAGTTATTAACAATGAAACAACTGCTCTAACTGACTTATCAAGCCATTTACTCTTAGTTTGAGCTGCCAAATGGAGACATGGCTGTGGCCTTTAAATACAGCCACCACTTCCAGGAGCAGCCTTGTTCCAAGATCCCTTTAACAGGGTAACATTTGGATTAAGTCTCTAGAAAAAAGCTCTGAAGGACTAGTAAGATATTACGATCGTGTCGAGCCCAAATTTCTCCAAGGGAATCTAGAGTGGCTTCAGGTCAGTATTGGTAATTACAGCTTTCAGCAGTATCAGACCGGCGAGTATCCTTTCACCCCTTTTGTTCTGTGGGGCCATTCTAGCAGAATTCCTTTCCAACACCAGCCAGAGGAGGATTTTCCATGAGATAAGGAGGTCCAGTCACAACCTAGAACCATCTTCTCCTGAAAACAAGGTTCAACATTTTTTGCAAACAGAGATAACACTTCTCCGATTTGATAGGCAAGCTCTCAGGCTAAAGACCTCACTTTCAAGAAGTCCCCCAATTCATTCTACACTCTTCCCTTCTCTCTCCAGATCTCATGAAAAAGCAGTGCATCTCGGAACTTATCTCCCTTGGGGTAATCATCCTGCTTTCAATCAGCAGAAAAGCCTTGATTTCTCTTCCACTTTTTTTTTTGTGGTAATCTAGATGTCTAAAGGTTTTCACAGAGCCCTTTACCTCAGCGTACCAAGCTGATTTCCTGTTAGAACACTGGCTTTTCTGATCAAGAAAATCTCTCAGAATTTTTCGAGTTCCACAGGCCTCAACAGGCTTATCTTCATCTGCCAATATTACCCGGCCATTAAACATTTCTATGCTATAAGGGATGACCACTATCAATTAAAGGCAATGTCCTTTGGACTATCATCTGTTTCACGGGTGGACTATGCAATTGATGTCTCAGCATGGCTACCAAAATGGATAACAGGGCACTGATATTTACCCCCTCCCTATCTTAACAACCTACTGATTGCACGGTCACCACACTTGCCTAGCCATCCAGATCCTAGGGCATCACATGTTTCTAAAGGAGCTCTTCTGCAGATTCAATAACTCCATCACAAGAACTCTTAACCCCAAAGAGCATCTTTCAGAACTAACTTGGATGCTATGAGTTGCCCAAGGAAAAATTTAACCAAATTCAGGTCCTCATGGATGAGATCTCTGCCATGCCACAGGTTTCATCAGCTCACCACTGTTTCTTGCTAGCAGGCACAATGGTAATTTGTGCCAATACAATTCTCTGGGCGACGCTCCACCTCTGTCACTCTCAAAACTATACGATCAGTTCATAGAGCTACCCAATTTAGGAAATATTACCAGCCGACACTTCCTCCAGAAGTGCTGCAGTCCCTCCACTGGCAGAAATACTGCCATTGTTTGTTCCACAGCAATCTGTTGGCAGATCCACCATCGATCTAGACAACCACCAGGCCAGAGCTATCTGCATTCACTTCAGGACAAGTAGTCCCTCAGAAATTCCAGCTAAGCACCAGCCTCTGGGAGTGCAATAGTCCACCTCCCTCCTCCATGTTTCTCCACCTGATTGGTTGCGAATTCTGAAGGGTGACAACAAAACAACTGTAGCTTGTCGCAACCCACGAGGTGAAATGGACCACAAAAGCGTAAACAAAGTCTTCTTCACTGGGAAACTCTGTACCGGCTCCCTACGCCACACAGGTCTGGAACCAGGCTCAGCAGTCATGAGACAGCAAAAAAGAGAATGGAAGCTGAAGCTGAACCAACAAGTCTGATAGATTGCTGAGAGGTGGTTTCTCCTGCCAGTGGATGGTTAACAAACCAGCCCAATGGGAAGAATGAAATTCCATCCTGGCATTGGCATTCGCAAGCCTGGTGAGTGGACATCCTGTCCCCAGGATAATGACTTTTCATGCTTCCTTGAAATATCCATGATGGCCAGATAAATCTAACAGGAGCAAGCCACAGTTGTTACAGGAGACAGCCAGCTCTGCTATAGTTAAGGTGAGAGCACCTTTCTGTTTAAAGGTTAACTCTTGTGAGTGCTCTAAAATCTGTATGGTTACTCGAGATGCCTTGACATTTGGTGTGCCTCATGGGGTTGCCAGGTGGGTTTAATGATCCAAATTTTAGATCCTTTCGGCAAAGGATTCCCAAGGTATATCCATCCTGAAATAAAGCACACTAGCTTTTCTTAAGTTGACAGATTCTACCAACTTTCTTTTAGCAGACCTAGGGATCAAACTAGGTCTCCAAGAGTGGTCACATGGTCTGATTAGCTGGACTTTTAACCCCCTCGGTAGTGCATGGGACCCACCAACACAAATGTGCACATAGGGTGCTTAAGAGGTTTGCTAGCCAGCCACAACTCATAGGACCTGCACAGCTCAAGAGGACATATTACAGCCATCAAACCTGAGCAATACTGAGGCACTGTAAATCCAAATCCAACTCTGGGCAAAAAAACAAAAAAGAAAGAAGTAGGCATGTTGCTATAATATGCCCCTGTCAAAGGATTTGGGGGGGGGGGAGGGGGAGAAAAATGGAGGCGGAAATCTGAGTACAGCAGAAAATTCAGAAGGTGCTCAAATTCTGTCTGAAAAGATGATAGATTAGACATGTGAAAGGGGAGGGGAGACAGAGGTGGGTGGCAGGGGAATTGGGATAGGCAGGGGCATTGGTTAGACTCACATTCTCCCCTCTAGGGGTGTCTGAGCCCCCCTCTGTGCCACCTCATATGTGCCATGATCTAGGGGGCCTTGCCCCTCTTGGGGACGTCCAAGACCCCCTTCGATTCTCCCCATGTGAGCCAGCACCCTGGATAGCTCTGCCCTTTTGAGTGAGGAGTTAAGAATTCGCATGTTAGGAACATACACAAGAATATACAACATGCTGAAACTGGGGTAAGGAGTTGAGACCAGGCATGCTTGATGTATATCACCCCCCTCTTAAGTACTAGGGAGGAGGTGACGAGAACACTCACTGACATGAATGGGGCAGATTACACGTCTCAGTTCTATTTTTTCAGGATGTATTCAACTCCATGGGGTGCTTTCAATCTGCTGACACCATCACATTGATATGAACTGAGCCTCCTATGTATTCAAGATTATACTGTGTGGGGGATCTGGACACAGCAAAGCACTTGCTGATGATTAATTTCATACAATTATTATAGCAGAGAAGACTGTTCTTTTAAAGGACGATTTTTTAAATGCTCTAAAATCTGCATGTTTACCTTGAAATTTGCTGTGCTTCATCGGGGATGATCCAAATTTGCAATCATTTGGGCAAGCAGTTTCTAAAGCAACTCCTGAAAATTCTACCAAAATTTTCTGTATATACCTGGCTTCTAAAAAGTTGATGGCTTATTAGGATGGGAAGTAGAAGTTGAACTAGAAATGATGGCAGGATTGGAGGCAGTGATGAGAGAGAATGTCTTTTCTCACATGCTTAAAGTTCCTGTAACCACCATCTAACTGTCAAATTTTGGGGACACAGACCATGTTTGACATTTCCCTCACCAGCTCTCTTAACAAGTCCAGGACCTTCAGAGTAGCATTCTCTGAAATGCTTTCACTTTCTCCATGTGACAGGTTGAGCGTTCTGGAGGGTGACAACAAAAGAACTGGAGGCAGTCAGACAGAACTGCAGGATCTCAAAGCATGGATGAGAGGGTGATTTTTGGAAGAGGGATTTAGATTTATTAGGAACTGGGGAACCTTTTGGGAAAGGAGGCACCTATACAGGAAGTAAGGGCTCCACCTAAACCAAAATGGAACCAGATTGCTGGCATGTAAAATTAAAAAGGACATAGAAAAGTTTTTAAACTAAGGGCTGGGGAAAAGCCAACAGGCACAGAGCAGCACAAGGTTCACACAGAGACATCTCTTAGGTGAAGATTTATGAATGGGGCTACTCTATATCCTAGCAAACAGAAGAGGATAGAAGCTGATAAAAATACAGGTAGGAACTGAAGAGCAAGTTAAACAAAAAAGAGTCCCATTCACTTACATCAGATGAAGGCAGACAACTAAATACTTACAAATTTAATAAATGCTTGTTTACAAATGCCAGAAGTTCAAATACTAAGCTGGGTAAACTTGAGTGCCTGGTATTAGATGAAGATATTGATATAATAGGCATCACAGAAACGTGGTAGAACAACAATAATCAACAGGGCACGATAGTACTAGGGTATAAAACATGTAGGACTGAGAGTGTGTGTCATGCTGGTGGGGGAGTGGCACTACATGTGAAAGAAAGCTAAGAGTCAAACATAATAAAAATCTAAAATGAATCAAACTGTACCACAGAATCTATATGGATAGAAATTCCATGCTTGAACAAAAGGAGTATAGCAGTAAGACTATTCTACCAACCATGTGGCCAGGATGGTGATGGGGACTGTGAAATGATCAGGGAGATCAGAGAAGCCATAATATCAGAAAATAGTAACGGGTGATTCAACTATCTCCATACTGACTGGGAACATGTGACCTCAGGATAGGATGCAGAGATAAAATTTCTGAACGCCAGTAAGGACTGCTTCTTGGAGAGCTAGTCCTGGATCCAAAGGGGAGAGGCAATTCTTGATATAGTCTTAAGTGGCACACAGGATCTAAATCAAGAAGTGAAGATAGCTGAATTGCTTGGAAATAGAGACCATAATGTAATTAAATTTAAAATGCTTGTACAGAGAAAAAAGAAACCCACCCACCCATAGTAGCATTTAACTTCAAAAAGGGGAATACACAAAGATGAGGAAGGTAGTTAAATGGAAATTAAAAGGAACATTCACAAGAGTGAAATACCTGCAAGCTGCATGGAAACTATTTAAAAACACCTAATAGAGGCTCAAACTAAAACATATACCCCAAGTTAAAAAACAAAAACAAAAAAATAGAGGACCAAAAAACCACCACCGTGGCTAAACAGAGCAAGAGACTGTTAAGAGACAAAAAGACATCGTTTAATATCTGGTAGTCAAATTCTACTGAGGAAAATAGAAAAGAGCAGAAACTCAGGCAAGTCAAGTGCAAAACTATAATTAGGCAGGCAAAAACAAAACTGAAGAGCAAGTAGCAAGAGACACAAAAACTAATAGTAATTTTTTTTTAAGTACATCAGAAGCAGGAAGTCTGCTAAACAATCAGTGGGGCCACTGGATGACTGAGGTGTTAAAAAAGCACTTATGGAAGACATGGCCGTTGTGGGAGGAGCTAAATTAATTCTTTGCATCACTTACTACTCAGGGAATTCAAAATTAACCTCCCTTGCAGATTTTACTTTCCCCACAGAAAAATGGATTCACACGCCCAGGGCATGCGTCTGGTTTAGATGTCAGGAAGACAGAACCTTTCCTCTTGTTAGCAGCAAGTATGCCAGCTCCAGCTCCCATATAATAAAGAGAAAGCTATAAATAGTAACTGCATTTTAAGCAGTTTAGCTTGACTACAGCAATATAAAATGACTTCTTTTATAGTACTTTAATATTTACCATCAGAAAGCAAGGCTACAGAAGAATTCAAGTATTTGAATTTATCTCCAGCATGCAGCACCCTAGTTCTAGTGTGGCGATGACAGAACACATGTTGCATTTTCTTTTGAAATAATCTCAGTTTACTGTATCTGTCTGGTGGTATCCATTTTCCGTAAGTAATTTTTTTCATCTTTACTCAGTTACCCCAAATTAGGATACTTTTAATTGCATAAAATCTCATCAGCACCATCAAAATCCTACATTCTCTTTTTTGCTCCTACAGAATGCATTTGAACTGAACACTCAAGATGAGCCAGATTTTTCCCAGGGAAGGAGGCAGAAACTAGAAAAGCAGGGAGGTGCAATTGGGTTCCTTCTTTCATCTGCAGATTAAACAAAATCTGCTTCGACACTTAAACATGCTACTTAGTCAAACCAGTCCTAAGAACTAAAATTACAGTGAACTACAAATTGCCATTAATGCTTTAATATATTCCCCATCAAAAGAAAGTTGTTCCCTGGGGAATCCATCAGGACAGGGCCACATGCAGTAAGATTGGAGACTGGAAAGATGAGGAATTGAGAATTAAATTAGATCGAAGAGAAACAAGGTTGTTTAAAAACATCTCAGAGTTCCACAAATGAGCCTTGATCCTGCCTGCTGAGGGCAGAGGGTGGGCTGGAAGGGGAAGTGGCCATGTCCCATTTAAGATTCATACATTGCAAAGTCAGAAGAGACCATTGTGATCATTTAGTCTGACCTCCTCTATAACAGAGACCAGAGAACTACCCCACAATAATTCCTAGAGCAGATCTTTTAGAAAAACATCCACTCTTGATTTTAAAATTGTCAGTGATAGAAAATCCACTATGACTCTTGGTGAATTGTTTCAATGGCAAATTACTCTCTCTGTTAAAAATGATGCCTTATTTCCAGTCTGAATTTGTCTAACTTAACTTCCACAGCCACTGGATCACGTGAGACCATTCGCTGCTAGACTGAAAAGTCCATTATCAAATATTCACTCTCTGTGTAGATACTTTACTTACAGACTGTGACCGTCACCCTTTGAGATATGCTCAAAGGGCTCAGTCTATCACTATAAAGCAGATTTTCTAATCTTTTAGTCAGTCTCGTGGCTCTTTTCTGAACCCTCTCTAGTTTATCAACATGCTTCCTGATCTGTGGACACCAGAACTGGATGCAGTATTCCAGCAGCGGTCACACCAGTGCCAAACACAGAGGTAAAAATCTCTCTATTACTACTCAAGAGACCCCAGTTTTATGTGCCCACAGATCTCATTAGCCCTTTTGGCTGCACCTTGAGAGCTGGTGTTCTGCTGATTATCCACTATGACACTCAAATCTTTTTCAAATCCTGCTCCTCAGGATAGAGTCCCTCATCCTACAGTCCCCCGCTGGCCTACATTCTTTCTTCCTAGATGGGTACATTTATATTTAACCATATGAAAACACACTGTTTGCTTGCACCAAGCTTACCAAGAAATCCAGATTGCCCCATCAATGACCTGTGCTCTTCATTATTTTCTACTCCTTCATTTTTTGGGTCATCTGCAAACTTCAGTGATGGTTTTAGGTTTTCTTCCAGGTCAGTGGTAAAAGTATTTAATAGCATAGGGCCAAGAACCAATTCACCTGTTCAGCGATGATTCCCCAATTACAATTACATTTTGAGACCTATCAGTTAACCAGATTTTAATCCATTTAATGTTTGGCATGCTAATTTTATATCTTTCTATATTTTTAATCAAAATATGTGATACCAAGTTAAATGCCTCACAGAAGTCAAGAATATTACATGAACGCTAATACCTTTATCAATCAAACTTGCTAATCTCATTTAAAAAGATACCAAGTTTGTTTGAAATTATCCATTTTCCATAAATCTATGTTGATGGACATTATCCACTTTTAATTCTTGATTAATAAGTCCCATAACAGCATTAGAAAGTTTCAAAGGCACCGAGTATGTCAAACTGACAAGACTATTCTATTTTAGTACCAGATACAGGATTCCTAAAACCCTTCTCTTCTGACCACTTCCATATAATTCTACAGGCAGATTTTTTTCAATAGCAACATCTGTGTGTCACAGATGGTCATACTGAAAGTCATGCACTAGGTACATTGAGAATGTGCAGAGAGAGTCTGATCTTTCCTAACTGGCATCTCCTAAGATATATATATGGCACAGGGATGTGATTTGAACAACTTCCACTGCCTTTTATTTCACCATATCTTACTACTACCAAGACAGTCACTTACTGTTCCTGCTAGGATATCATGAGGGCAGCAGTCCAGGAGGTGGCTCTTGCAGACACGATCATCTGTAAACTTCACCCTTTGCCTGGTTTCATCTCCTGAAATTCATGTGTTGGTTTAAATAAGAAAGCATTAGAATGCTGATAAAGCATGATGGTGCTGGTATGATCATTTCGCCTCTATATGCAGATTAAAAATACTTCATGTTCCTGTTCCCCAAGATTGTTTGGAAAAGCTTAGAGGAGAATAAGGTATTCTGGAACTTTTATAATTGGCAACTGAAATATTAACATTGCATTTAGATAACCAGTACACCACATATTAAATGCAGTGCTGGAAAGCCAGATAGCGCCATGGCCTGTTACCCCTGCAAATAGACAGCCTAGCCAGGAAAAAAAGACAACCTGGCTGATAGCCCAGACAATTTTTTTATTTTCTCTTTTAAATATACAAAGGATAGGGGCAGGAGATACCGAAACCCATGCTATCAGAGGGCCATGAATCACAAAACAGGGCTGTGCCTGGCAATTTCTACAGGCAACTGCTACTTACTAAATCCAATAAGCTAATACTTCAATCCTATTGGTTTGGACAGCCAAATATGCAGTGTGTTTTCCAAGGCCATGCGAGGAACGAAGCTTTTTAAGTGTCGGCCTGGAACACAAAACATGTACTTCCCACCCCACCATCCCACCCTCAGAACACACTTTACACTTGGGAGCCACTTAAACAAGACAATATCAGAAAAGCAAAAAAGAAAAAAAAAGAAACGAAGTTAGTCAATACACACTGCGAGCTCCAACACATACTATACCCTTCTGCATTCTTCAAGACCTCAGCTGCAGAATTTTATGCCCACTGTTGAAAAGTTTTAAAGGAAAAGTTTTCTTGCCCACACCTGCAGTAAGGAAGTCAGGGGAATGATACATAAAAGTAAAGGCAAAGTGGCAATGGTATGTGACAATTTTATAGCTAATCTGTGTATATGACACAGGTATGTGTAATACTAAAGTATGAATATAGTTTAGGATTTGCAAAGCATCCAGGATTAATGTAGTGTCTATTGAAAATGTTTTTTTTTCTCTCTCTCTTTCTTTCTTTCTTTCTAAGCTACACTCTTAAAATTACTTGTGAAAAAAACCAAACACTTTTTTTTGTTATAACAGCTTTAAAAATTGGTTGTGACTCACGGCTCGATGAACATGAGGCTTTTCTGCAACTCCCTTGCAGATTGATGTAGGCAGGCAAAGATACACTGAACCTTTATAAATAAAATAGAGGGGCCACAATTGTTCAGTTTGTATGAAATAAAAATATGGGAAGCAATTCAAAAGCAACTCAATACACAAGAAAGAAAAAGCACTTATTCACTTACGAAAAAAAGTGCAAAGTACCAGGACAGCCCTGCTAACGTGCCAGAATGAGTTTAAATATTATTAGCTCAGGAGAAAAGAAAATACAAACCATCGCAGGAAAATAGTTTTGCATAGGATGCAACATTCCTGTCCTTGGCAACTGGTATGAGCTCAGTTTCTACATACAAACCTATCTAGCATGCATCTGCGTGTAAAGCACTGACTGAACACAGAGCTTTTCCTCTGAGCTTAAGGCCGAAAAGTCTCTCCATATAACTATATATTAAGTCAGGAAAGTTAGACTTCCAGCTCACCTTGCAATGCAATAGCAGAGGCACTCAAGGCTGTTTTAGGGGAGGCTTAGATTGTCTCTGTTACAGAACCGCACACTAAGCACATATCCTCTGCTGAAGTTTCCAAAGAGTCCCAAGAGAAAGTCTGCACAGGCTAGACCTAGGCTACTCTGATTAATTACTATAAAAGAAGAGGCTCCACAATTTCAAACCCAGGCTCCCTATAAAGGAGTCAGCCAAATCCCACCTGTGGGAACTCAAGTTGACACAAACAGAGAGAAGTGTCAAACAGGCACTGGAGTCCTGAATCGAGTTGTTCAAAGGTGAGCTGCAGGCGCCCTGGTGAGACACCTGGGCAGTCAATGTGCCCCCCTCCCGCCCAGGATAGGTACTGAAACAATCACAGACTCTGGTTAACTCTGACCATGCAGATGTTTCCAGCAGCTGCCGAGGGCTCTACACAGATGACGACAGGCGCCACAGCTGGACAGGGCCCCTGCAGGCAGAGGCTAGGGGAGCATCAGCAAAGTTCAGGTGCTGGATACGGAGCCTCCACAGCTGGGGGCAGCAAGAGAACCGGGCTCTGCCCCTGCTCGGGAGAGGGGCTCAGGCCCCGGCGCCAGGGCCCCCGCTGGGACGGAAGCGAGCAAAGGAGCGAAGATCAGTCCTGGGAACCAGACTCGGGCCCAGGAGCCAGGCCTGGCGGGGGAGAAGGGGGCGGGCTCAGCCCAGGAGGCAGAGCTCGAGAGGGGCGGTCGGACCCCGGATGGGCCCCCCACGGCGGGCGCTGACCCTTCCCTAGCTGGAGCGGCCCCGCTCAGAGCCCTCGCTGGCGCTTGTCCGGGCCCGGGCCCAGCGCGGCCGATGCCGGCCCCCAGCCAGGCCGCGGCGCTTCCGGCAGGCCCCGCCCGCCCCTACTCACCGTCCCGGGCCGTGCCCATGAGCTGGTCCAGCAGCGCCCGCATCTGGGCCTGGGCCGACATGGCGGGAAGCGGGCGGCGCGCGGCTCCTCACAGTGGGGACGGAGCGAGCGGGGGGCCCAAGCAACGGCTCCGGCGCCGACTCCGGCCGCAACAGCAGCCAGCGCGGGGCACGCTGGGCGGAAACAGCCCCGCCCTGCTCCCGCGCGGCATCCTGGGAGATGTAGTCCTGCCCAGAGCCGGGCTCCTAGGAAACCGGGGAGGGGGCCCGCTCTGGTCCATCACTCCCCCCCACCCATGGGCCTTCCGCAGCCACCACCGCCGCCGCTCCTCCTCCCACTGACCCGCCAGGGCCGGGCTGAGGATGGTGGGGGCTCCCGAGAGCCCCAATAGCACCTCAGCACCAGGGGTCTCTTATTCCATATCCCAGCCACCACCACCCCCAACATACCAGGCCATGGTCTCCAATCTAACCCCACGTGTCACCCAGGGCCGGCTTTAGGAACTGCGGGGCCCTGGCAGGAATGACTTAAAAAGAAAAAAGTGTAAGAAAAAGCCTTCCATTTCTTCCATTATTATTTACTTTCCATAACTGTATAAATAATAAAATTGTATATTACGTACATTGCATCCTATATGCTGTTGATTGGTTATTAATGACTGCCGTTTCACATGTGTGGGTCCCTGCCACTCCCTGGGGGTGTGCACATGTGTGGGTCCCCGCTGCTTCCTGCCCCCCCTCATTGAAGCAGGTGTGCAGGTTACTGGCCTGGGAACTGCAGGGCAGCAGTGGACATGGGGCTGGTTGGAGGCAGGGCAGGGGCTGACTGGAGGTAGGGTCTGGCTGCAGGCAGGGCAAGGGGTGTGGGGCTGGCTGGAGACAGGGGTGTGTGGGGCGGGCTGGCTTCAGGCAGGGCCACAGGGGGTTGCAGCAGGGGTTGGCAGGGCTGGAGACAGGAGTATGGGACTGGCTGGCTTCAGGCAGGGGGGGTGCAGCAGGGGTTGGCTGGAGACAGGGCAGGGGGTTTGGTAGGGGCTGGCTGTGGGCTGGGGGTGCAGAGCTGGCTGCAGGCAGGACAGGGGGTGCAGCAGAGGCAGCTGGAGCCCCGGCCCTTTAAAAAGCCGCCAAGCCCCCCCGCCCCCCCGCTATCCCAGGGCTCTGGGGGCTATTTAAAGGGCCCAGGGCTCCTCTGCTTCTACCCCACCTGGGACCTTTTAAATAGCCGTGGGAGCCCTGGGGAATGCATGGGGGCAGCGGGGCTCCGGTGGCTATTTAAAGGACCAGGGTGGCAGAGGCAGCTGGAGCCCTGGCCCTTTAAATAGCCCCCAGAGCCCCCAGCTACCCCAGGGCTCTGGGGGCTATTTAAAGGGCCCGGAGCTCCAGCCGGGGCCGCGGGGCTTGTCGCGCTTCGGCCGGGGCTCCAGCCAGGAGAGCAGGGCCACGGGGCTTCCGGCGCTCTGGTCAGAGCTCCAGCTGAGAGAGCGGGGCTATGGGGCAGCCGTGCTCCCGCCAGCGCTTTGGTCAGGGGAGTGGGGCCATGGAAGACCCCGGAGCAGACCGCAGCCAGGGTAAGTAAAAAAATTTAAAAGGTGCCTAAAGCGCGGGACCCTCTTAGGCGCAGGGCCCGATTCCCAGGAATCGGGCGAATCGGCCTAAAGCCGGCCCTGGTGTCACCTCTACCCCAGAAGTTCTGCAGTCTCGCTCCAACCCACCCAGAAAGCTCAACAACCACGGGCATGGAGCGAGGGGGGGGGGGATGAGCCTTCTCGGGCCCCGCCCGGCCTGGGACAATTGCTCCTGAGAGGATCCCCACCCATTTATACCTGATGTTCCATGGCTCTGCTGTAGGCCGAGGCCATTAGGCGTAAGGCGTCCCCCCGCAACACGGAGAGGGGAGCACGAGCGCTCCAGACAGGAGAAGCTCAGTGGGTTGCTTGTAACAAAGGCAACCATGGACTTCAACCATGCAGGCCTCCTGTCAGAACTGCCCCACCTGTACAAGCAGCACCCACACGCATTTTGGCTTGCCTTGGCAGGTCGCAGGGCCCAAAGACCCAACGTCCTGCAGCCCCAAGCCCCTCCGTGATGGGCCCTTGCGGACAACGCCACTTTGTGAGGCACGCCCTGAGAGGATGTGACCTCGGCCAGGCTGTTTCTGCCTGGCCTGAGATGGGTGCAGGTGCTATGGGAGGGAAGGGAACAGTAGGCAGAACCAACCTATGGCACCAGACTCTGAGAGGTCCCCCCAAGCACTGAGCCCATTGGTTGGCCACACCAGGCGGGCTTGTCCACATGGCCTCACCAGCTCTAGAACTCATGGAACAGCTACCCCGGGCCATCCTGCCAAATGGTGGTGCTGGAAAGGGCAAGCATGCAACACCCAGCAAAATGACGGCAGTGGCCTGTGCCCAGCTTGTGGCTCCAATTGCTTCCCCTGGCCCTGACCTCTTGGAGCATTTACCCTTATTCCACAGATCATTGACCTCCTGCCCCAGCTGGAGGGGCACGTGGGGTTAGAATGGAGGCCCCTGGTGGTGCCGGAGAGAGTAGAGGAGGCACATGGGATTAGAATAGAGGCCCCCAGTGTGTGTGTGTGTGAGGGGGAGTATAGAGGAAATACATGGGGTTAGAATGGAGGTCCTGGGTATGTGTGTGAGGGAGAGTAGAGGAGACGCATTGGTTAGAATGCAGTGGGGAGGGTAAAGGAGGCACAAGGGATTAGAATGGAGGTCTCTAGTGGCGGGGCGGAGGGTAGAAGAGGAACATGGGGTTAAGAATTAGGGATGCTTGCACCTCCTCCCACACCTCAACCCCTAGCCCTGAGCCCGCTCCCACACTCCAAATCCTTTGTCCCCAGCCTGAAGCCACCTCCTGCACCCCAAACCCCTCAGCCCCATCCCAAAGCCCACACTCCCAGCTGGAGCCCTCACCTCCTCCTGCACCCCAACCCTCTACCCCAACCTGGAGCTCCCTCCTGCACCAGACTCCCTCATTTCTGGCTCCATCCCGGAGCCAGCACCCACAGCTGGAGTCCTCACTCTGTTGGGTAGGAAAGGTTCAATTTATTAGTGTCCATAGTTGTCATTTTGGATTGGTAAAAGGACAACTTGTCCTCCATCTTGGCCCCCCTTCTCCTTCAGCTTTTTGGCACTCTTTTCAAGTTTGGAGTCAAAACAAGGAAAAGGCGGGAAAGGCAGTGTCTTGTGGCAGTAGAATCTGCCTAGCAACAGGGTACGGATATAAGGGAGTGTCACCCTCGAACAGCACTGTGTGTCTGTGGATGCTGTGAAAGCAGGTCATCCCGGTGAGGCATAGAAGACAGAATACCAGCCTTGCTATTAGCTAGACCCCTGAGGGATTAGGACTTGAGGTGAACCACTAATATCTACCAAGTTTCCCTTAACTTGCTGCCACTCACCTATTCCATCGTCATGGGAGATTGTCCTGCATGCTGAATGCGAACACTATGAGATCAAGAACATAAAGCAGAAGACACCATACTGAAGATCTACTTTACCTGTCACCAAAGTTCCTGAGATCCTGTTC
The DNA here is from genome assembly GCF_025201925.1 of Gopherus flavomarginatus. NCBI lineage: Eukaryota > Metazoa > Chordata > Testudines > Testudinidae > Gopherus > Gopherus flavomarginatus. The sequence continues at coordinate 32,875,688 of NC_066625.1, forward strand.
CTGCAGCGTTCCTGTTTCTGGCACCTGTCCCTGAGATCCTGGTTCCTGTCCCTGTTCTCCTGTCCAGTGTCTGCAAGATAATGGTATAGTCCTTCTTGGTTAGTCCTGTGTACCCCATTGTGTATAGGGTTTGGGTTCATTTACATCATTTGTGTTAACAACCAAGCTGTTACTGTATTTTCTTCGTTTGCAGGGGGTCCTAGCCTGTTAGTTACTCTTAATAAATATAACCTGACTGTTTGCAACCTCAATCTGCCTTTGTCTTAACTACACAATTACTGATGCTAGATGTGGAGGGGGTAGAACGCTGCAGTTAGCCCATCTTCTTGTAAAGTAAAGCCCGTGACAGTTGGAACTAGGTTAACAACCCCCTCCCACACTCCAACCCCCTGCCCCAGCCTAGTAAAAGTGAGTAAGGGTGGGGAAGAGCAAGCAACGGAGGGGGGAGGGCTGGAGTGAGGGGGGGCCGCAGGGAAGGGGTGGGGCAGGAGCGGGGCAATGGTGTTCAATTGTGTGCAATTAAAAAACTGACAACTCTAGCTAGAATGGAAGCAGGGGGTGGGGGACAGAGGGTAGAGAACACACATGTGGTTAGCATGGAGGCCCCTGGTGTGTGTGTGTGTGGGAGGGATAGAGGAGACACGTGGGGTTAGAATGGAGGCCCCCGGTGCTGGGGGGAGGGGGGTAGAGGAAACACATGGGGTTAGAATGGAGGCCCCTGGTGGGGGGAAGAGTAGAGGAGACACATGGGGTTAGAATGGGATTATATGAGTAATTTTACCAGGTGTTCTATACTCAGCAAAGGGAAATATGGTCACCCTAAGTAAAGTCCTCTCATCAGCCAGGGTTCTCACAGCAAAGTTCTTGGTGGCCTCAGTGTGTGGCTACCAACTCTTGCTGGTGGCTGCTATGATAACTTTTTGTAAAATAATTAACTTTAGGAAAAAAATAAATATGCACATATACATGTCCAAACCTTAGTAATTTATATATGTAGGGATTATTTTTCAGACAATAAAAATTATGTATGGTTGCCTCTATTCTTTACTGCAGTGGTTTTCAACCTTTGCAGACTACTGTATCCCTTTCAGGTGTTTGATTTTGTCTTGTGTACCCCAAGTTTCATCTCACTTAAACTGTTGTAAAATTAAGCATATGTATAGATGAGTTGATGTACCCCTTGGAAGACCTCTGTGTATCCCAGGGTACACATACCCCTGGATGAGAACCACTCCTTTATTTGATCTAAGCTGAATAGAAACACAAATAAGATGCTTTGCATGTTCTTGTCTTTTTTTGTTGTTCCTTTTGCTTTTTTGGTTGCTTTTTTTTTTTTTAAAGACTTGCTGGTTAGTAAGTCTGCTTCTGTGAAAAGTGATATTTGTATATTAATATCACTTTTCACAGCAGCAAACTTGTTAGCTAGCTGGGAGGCAGTGAAAAGCATGTAAGCAGAGTCTGAATGAACTCTCCCCTGACATCTAGTGGTGAGCTGTGGAAAAAGACTTCAGGCACTGATCTTGTTTGCATGGACACACCCACCCTGGCTACCTGCTCAGCACTATGGGACTGCTTGCCAAATAATCATTTATGGTTGGTGTTGGATCCCCAGGAGCCTTGTTATTGGGGCAGGAGTAATAAAGCGTTGTTATCCTGGTTGTGTGACCCAAGGGCAGCAAAACTGTACCTGGCATACCCTGATGGAGGGACTCACTGGGCAGGGGACATGGATTCCAAAACCCAATGAGATGAGAGAAGGTAGGCACTGGTGTAGATGTCCAGACACCATTTGACTCCTCCTCTCTCGATGGTATAATACAGGGGTCAGCAGCCTTTCAGAAGTGCTGTGCTGAGTCTTCATTTATTCACTCTAATTTAAGGTTTCATGTGCCAGTAATACATTTTAACGTGTTTAGAAGGTCTCTTTCTATAAGTCTATAATATAGAACTAAACTATTGTTGTATGTAAAGTAAATAAGGTATTTAAAATGTTTAAGAAGCTTCATTTAAAATTAAAATGCAGAACCCCCCGGACCGGTGGCCAGGACCCAGGCAGCGTGAGTGCCCCCGAAAATCAGCCTTCGGCACGCTTGCCATAGGTTGCTTACCCCTGGTATAATACAAGAACTAATTTAGATTCAATTGATAGCTTTGTTATATGCTGCAGAGCTGAAATCACTGATACCTAGGTCTAAATATTAGACCTACTTTGGGACAGTGTCTTATTGCATGAGACTGCCCAGTGTGCACCAGCAGTGAAGCTCCCCCACTAACAGTGGAATTCACTAAGAGCTGTGTTAAGTGGGGATCCTTGAAGATATCTTGGTGAGTGGCCAGCCAGGCAGCTGGCGGAGAGGCGTGGTGAGTGGCCAGCGGGGTGCCGGTGGAGAGGTGTGGCAAGTGGCCAGCGGAGAGGGCCGGAGCAGAGCCCTGCAGAGAGGCACAGCAATTGGCCATTGGGGCAATGAGCGAGTGCCCAAACAGTGGAGCATGTAAAGTGCCTGCTTACCCTGCCCCCCCTCCACACACACGCAGGGTGGGAGGTGTCATAAACAGATTGTTAAGGGTTAATGTCTCTTGTACCTGTAAAGGGTTACAAGCAGGGAACGGGACACCTGACCAGAAGACAAGATACTTTTAAATTTGAGCGGAGGGAAACTTTTGTGTGTGTTCTTTGTCCGATGTGGATTCTTCTCTCAGAGGGTCTGAGAGAGACCAGACATTACTCAGGCTCTCTAAGTTTCTTTTCTAATAGTAAGTAAAAACAGGCAGTTTAGGTTTTTTTGATTGTTTTTTTTTCTTTATTTGCAACTGTGGATCTGGCTGGTTAACTTTTGTGTGTGTAATTGCTGGGAATATTTTGATTTGTATTGGTACTGGGGGGAAAGTCTCTTTCTGGTGTCTGTAAGCTATAGGACCCTGTAATATTTACATCTTGAAGTGACAGAGAATTCTTTACTTTTCCTTTCTTTTATTAAAAAATCTCTTTTTAGAGAACCTGATTGATTTTGTTTTGTTTCCCTTGTTTTAGTCCAGGGGATTGGGATAACTCACCAGGACGGGTGGGGGAGACAGGAGGAGGAGAAACAGAATCTCTCTTTGTTTTCCTTGAATCTGTTTGCCTCTTTGTGGAAGGGAAGGGAGATGCTTCTCTGTATGGTGATTTAGAGGTTAGATCGGTATCTCTCAGGATATCCCAGGGATGGAAATTCTGAGAGGGGGAAAGGTGGGGGGAATGGTTTATTTCTCCTTGTTTTAAGAACCCAAGGGATCTGGGTTCTTGGGGTCCCCGGGGAAGGTTGGGGAGGTCAGAGTGCCCCACAACACTATATTTTTGGGTGGTGGCAGTGCTATCAGATCAAGCTGGTAATTAAGCTTAGAGGATTCAGGTGCTAGTATCTCATTTTCCGAACTCTAAGGTTCAGATCTGAGAAGGAATGCTATGACAGGAGGTGAACTCTGCAGATGAATCTCTGAAGTCTGGGGCTGCACTGGCCAAGGACAGCAACTCTGAGTGCGGTACAGAGAAGGGATGAGTACGTTAAAGGAACTTTTGGGTTGCTGGACTTAAGAATCTGAGGGGGAAAGGACACTGCCCAACTTACTTGGGGGTGGGTCTTTTGCTCATGGTTTATGTTTATGAACTCTAGTTGTGGTGTTTTCCCAAATTAATGCTGAGTTACTTCCCTCCTTTTATTAAAAGTTTTTGCTATACAAACTCTGTGCTTGCAAGCAGGGAAGTATTGCCTCTTAGAGGCTCCAGGAGGCAATGTGTAATTGTCCCAGGTCACTGGGTGGGGGCTCAAGCCAGTTTTGTGTTGTATTGTTGAAAATGAACCTGGCCCTTGTTGCTGCTGGCTCCACCTGGCAGAAGGGTTGCAAACGGTTTTGGAGCAGAGCCCGCAGCTGGAGCGCGGAGCAGCTCCAGAGCAGTGGAGCTGCAGGTTTTTGCCTGGAGCTGGAGTTGAACTGGGGCACAGCTCCAAAGCCTTGGTTACAAATATCACTTTTCACAGCAGACTTACTCAGCCCTGTCCAACTGGGGCACAAATTAAGTGTTGGCTGGAGAGGTGGGTAGGGAGGCACCAAGGGCTGGGGTGGATGGGTGAGGAGGCAATGAATGGGGTGGTGAGGCTGAAGCCCCACGGCCAGGGGATGGAGACCTGCGGCCAGGGCCTTGCAGCCAGGGAGCGCTGCTGGACAGCCAAAGCCTGCAGCTCTAGGTCAGAGCCTGTGGCTGAAGCTGGAAGCTTGCGCTCCACTGCACCCAGGAGGGTCGGGAACACACAGTGGCTGTCTGCTCCTCCGCTCTTTGTGGCTCCAGAGCAGGACAGGGCCCAGGATAGATTGAAGTACCCAGGGATACTGTGTGTGCCTCTCACTTAAGGCTGTTTAGTGCCTGAGGACTTTATACTTATTAATTGGTTGGTGAATTCAAAGTACAGAACTCACAACCAATTTAGGGTTTGTGCCCTGGCTCTTAACAGTCTGCCCTGAGGTTGATACTCGGGCTTGTGTACTGCAGTACAGCTTGACAGCAACACTGACCAATGAGACTGTGGACAGTGACTATATACACTGGAGAAATGCAGTTGCCCAAATGCTCCAGGGCCCACAATACAGGTCTCCCCCAACCCCAGGCTGGAATCACTCCAGGTCCTGCTAGCCCAGCCTGAAACCCTACCTGGCTGTGCTGCAGCAGGTCAGGTTGAGGGGAAAAGAGGTTTTACCCCATGGAGGAAGCGGTGCTGGGCAATGCTCCAGTGCCAGAACGGAAGTTACTGCAGAGTCTGCAGTGAGGTCCTGATGGCACTTGGCAGTGCACCTCTCTCTCCCCTTAGAGAACTGAGATGCCCAAGCCCAGGAGAATCTCCATAGTGGCCTAGGGCTGATCTCTTGTAGCAGGATGCGGCCAGGGTGAGAACAACTAGCTGCAACCCAGAGGGACAGGGTTTTGGGGTCCTTCTTGACCATGGAGCCCTTTCCCAAGCCCTTGGCATGGTAGGGAGAATGGGGGACCCTGATGTGTGTGTGGGAGGAGGACAGAAGGGAACCATGCTCTTGGAGTGGCAGGGCAAAGGAGGGACCTCTTCTGTTAATTCAGATGGAAGATCTGGGCCTAAAGAGTCAAAGGTGTTAACAAGACTGTCACTGTCCAACATAAAGTTTTCAACAAGGTGCAGGGTTTGACATACAGAGCCCTCAGCTGCTTAGTACCACAGCAGACACACCAGAGTCACGCCACAGGTTACAAATTTACCAATTGAAGCGCATGCGCGCGCACACACATGCTTTACAAGCCCCCCAGTCCCCTTTTGGGTCAGGACTCCTACAGTTACACCATCATGAAATGTCAGATGTAAGTTTCTGACACCATGAAACTGACTATTTTTAAAATCTTATAACCATGAAATTGACCAAAATGGACCATGAATTTGGTAGGGCCCTAGGTATGAGATTGGCACCACCATTGCCTGGGCAGAGCCGTGGGAATGATCCAGGGCTAAAGAGATTTTTAAGGGAAAAATTAAGAGCTCTGTGGGTCCCCAGGAGGGTGTGCCCCCTCCCACCCCACAGCTCCCCAAGAGGATCCATGTGTTGAGGATGAGAAGGGGCAGTTCCCTGTTCAGGGCCTGTGAGTCCATCTCCTAAGCTGCTCAGTGACTTGGGAAAGTGGGAGTCAGTCTTTCCAGCCCCTGAGGCTCTTCTGGAAATTCACCCTCATCTCTCTTGGGTTTGTCTTTCCTCTGGATGCCAGGGGCCCCTCCCCTGATCCTTCCTAGACCTGCAACTCTCAGCCTCTCCTCCCCAGTCTCCCCTCTGTTCTGGGAGCACCAGCTCCAGGCAGAGGCAAAGGACAAGCAGAAGCAAGCAAGATGGCCATGGAAAGCCCAGCTCATCTGTGCCCCACGGGGCAGCGCCCCCATGCTGCAAGCTCTCAAACGCCCACTAGAGACTGGCTGCAGAAGCTGGACCCCACATGGCCCAGGCACACAGCACCCCACAGGAAGAGATGAAGAGTTGCTGGGACAGCTTGCTCCAGCTAGGGAGGGCTGCGTCCCCCTGAGGCCGAGCAACTGTAATGCATGTGTCACAAGGTGACCACTAGAGGTCACCCACATTCCGCCTCCCCATGTCTGACAGGTTGTGGCTGTTGGGATTCATGTGGGTGGTAGGGCTGACAGTTTCCGAAGTGGCTGCCCCAGTTGGTGGCTGCCCAGCTTGGGAGCCCCTCACTCAGCAGTGGTCGTGTTGTGGTGGGAGGCCCCAACTGCCAGTTCATGTGTGTGGATTAGGGGAGCAATCCTGCTTTCCTTTGTAGATAGTGTCGAGTCCCCCACCCCACTGTGAGGAGAAGCCTGATTACCATAGGGCCTGCATGTCCACAAAGGACAAATCCAAGAACCCCAGATGGAGATGTGTCCTGGGTGTTAAGTCAGTCTGTAATTCTGGGGGGCATGAGTCATGCTCTGTGAATGCTGGGGACTGGCAAGCCTGAGCCAGGGGGCAGCAGCAAGCACTTGATAGTTCTGAAAATCCAGTTCAAGCACCTTAAGGCTGGGCACCCAAAAATGGAAGCTGCCCAAATAAGTAGCTGCTCCTGCAAACATGGGTGCCTGTTCCTTGGTTTACACAGATTATCCAGGTGTGAGCTCAAGTTCCCCTGCCCCTGGAAAGCTGGACATGAAGCCTCTGTCTATCATGGCAGCTGCCCCATAGGTAACCAGGCAAGTTCCCAGGCAGAGCCCTATTTATCACTCTCCTCTAGAATCTGTACATAACAATGTATGGGGCTGAAAATTAGAAGGGTGCCTCTGCAACAGGTTTCACTCACCACTGGAAGCACCCCCTGGTGGCTGGGCGATCAGCTCTCATCTGGTCTAGTACCCCTTCCATCACAGGGCTTGGGATGCTCTCTCTTCATGGCTCAGCCCTCTGGCAGGCCATTAGGTAGTTTTCCTCTTCTGAGGTATCAGCATCTCACCAGACCAGCTTCCTGGATGCTGACTTCAGCAGTCCTGTGCCACTTCCCAGAGGCTGGTAGGGGGATCCAGGGCCTACCTGCTACTCCAGCTTCCAGCCCAGGGACCCAATGAGCAGCAGCAAAGGTCTGCACAACCTCAGTGCTCTTTCCCTGGACTTCTTCCCATTCTACATGCTTTCTTTCCACAGCTCCTCTGGTAAAACCCTTCCTGCAGGGCAGGCTTGAGCTCAGGCTTCCCCTCAGCAACTGCAGCCTCTCTCCCTACAGCCCTCTTCTGCTTGCAACTGCCTGGCTTTATGCAAGCTCAGCCTGCCCCCATCTAGCTGGCCTACATCATCAATTAGCTTCATCAGTCAAGCCTGGCTCTCCCCCAGGTGCAGCCTATAAGGTTAATTGGCCCCTTCTGAGCCAGTTGAACCCCCTCAGGGCTGGGGTGAACCCCCCATCACTGCCACTAGGGTGGTGCCTGTGTCATTTTTTTACCAAGTTTCATGCAAATCAAAAGGAGGGTTTTGAGGCTGCAGCTCCCCATTGTGTGCCAGGTGCTCACAGCTTGCAAATTCATATAGTTTGTTTTGCTCATTTGTAACTCCGCGCATAGGGCTGCAGACGTGAACCACCCATCAATGGACTCCTGTGAGCCTCTTAATGTGGCCCTGCCCCTAACAATGTCTGGGGCAGGGTGAGGGAGAAAGCCGTAGGGGTGGTGCCCAGTGAAGCAGAGCTCTGAGCTCCAGTCCTAAGCTAGCCTTGGATCCAGTGAACTTCTCCTGCTTTGCTGGAGAGAGAGGGTGCTCTTTCTAGACAAGCTGGCACGTTCTTGTGGGCACAAGTCAGTTGCTGGGAGATTTGGGAAGGAAGCTGTTCCCTTTTGTCACAGCCGGACAGTCACAATGGGAGCATTAGCAAAGCAGGAGGGAGTCTCCATCCCTCTCTGTCCTGCTGCTCACATAGGCCATACGTAGTCAGATTTCACCACCTCACCGAAGAGCGATCAAACAAGGTGCTGCCATCCCTATGAGGGCAGAGTTAAAGGTATAGGGGCAGTTTCACCCCCACAAGGGCTGAGTTATGTTGTAGGGGCAGTGTCACCTCGCAAGGGCAGAGTTAAGGCTGTGTTATATGGACAGTTTCACTTTAATGGTGTATTTCCTGATTCTTATAACATTTGTTTTGTTTCTCAATGCCTCACTAGCATCATTATAAAGGGTGTGAGTGGCATAGACTCAGTAGAGGTCACGCCTTCCTCTGAGTCAGTCCTGAGCAATGCCCAGCCTATGGTGCCAAACAGCACATGAGATATTAGCTGAGGTTCTGACCACTCGAGGCCATTGCAGTCACCATGTCAGGTGAGGGAGGAAAAGGAAGTGGAAGCACAATAACCTGACCATTAATCAGAATGGAGCCCTTGTGTCCCAGGCCCAGCAGGAGCCAGCAGCAATGCAAGGGGAGGAGAGGGCCCTGGTGCCTCCAAGGCCAAACAAGGGTGGTAATATGATCTGTCTCGAAGGCTTTTGGCAGTGGTGGGCAGCCAGGGGCCAAGTTCAAGGGAGAGTTTCTGGAGCCCAGGACTCTCTGTGGGTCAGACCCCCTGCTGGTGTAGCACCACTGAAGTCATCAGAGCTGGGGTGAGTCACAGCCAGTGAGGACCTGACCCCGGTTTATAAATGCACCTAGTGCATTTGATTTTGCAGCTCCCAGAAGAGAATCAAGCCAAATAGCCTTGCCTCATGGCTCAGGGCCAGGGTTGCAATGCATTGGCTGGCCTGTGATGTGGCAGAGGGGAGTTCTAAGCCCCTTTGTGGCTCCATGGTGTGCCCTCCTAGCACTCCTCCCTGCTGCAGGGACACATGAATTAACCCCTGGCTTTGATTAGCTCAAAGCACACAGAAAGGTCTCGCGGGAGGGCCTAATGTTCTTCTAATGGCTTGGGGCGGGCCGCCGTGCTGCTGTGCTGAGTGGCTGCTGTCATTTCCTGCAGCTCCTCTGGAGTGCTAACATATTGGGCTATTGATTTTCCTGCAGGAAGATCAATAAGAGGTGTGAGAATAGCAGAGACTCCGAATCCTCCCAAAGGGATGGAGCAGGCAGGGCTCAGAGCAGGGCTCAGGCTTCCAGCCTGATGGGGTGATAAGGCCTAGGTTGGCAGGGAGCTGTGTTTTGATTGGAAAGAGGAGGCAGAAGAGGCCATTCTGCAGAAGCATATGCTGGGACATATGCTCCATCTTCCCTGACTGCATCATCAGGGTGCTTTATTATTGAACAGCCAACTAGGCGCCTAATCAAACACCCTGTTATGAGGAACAGGTTGCAAGATGTCCCCCCAGCCTGGCCACTCCTCCTCCAGAGCCAGACTTTGGGCTTGATGAAGCCCGCAGCCTCAAACTCCTTTGACTGGGGGGGCCTAGAAATGTGGAGGAGACTCCAGGCTTTCACTGACTAGATCGGTGGGGTGCTGGGAGCTGAAAGCCCAAGTGTGCATCTTCTCCTGGCACCGGGGGCCTGGCAGTATTGGCCACGAGCCCCCGAGTTTCTAGAGGAGTCAGACCCATTTGTGTTGAGGCCACACAGGTTCCCTCCCAGCAGAGCAGGCTCCTCCAGGAGACAGCCAGCATAGCCACTGGCTGAGAGGTGGGGGTTGGGGAGCCCAGGCCACCAAGGGTTCCTGCCTTAATCCCAACTCAGACTCAGCTACTGGAGCACGTCAGTCGTATATATCTCTACCCAATGACTCTGCCCCAGCAGCCACACACCTAGCTCTGGCATGAGCAATCCCTCCTGGCTGTGCAGCCAGCATCCGGCACCTCACCCAGAGGCAAAGCTTCAGCCCCTTGGCTCTCCACAGGGGTCAGGGAGGGATTCCCCCCATATGCTGGTTTAGTTTGTTTTTCCCACCCTCCTTCCTCTGCAGCATGTGGGTGCAGGTCATGGGCCAGGATTATCTGGGTCTCTCTCGCTGTTGGGCACGGGGCACCTTGGTTCCCCCCGAGCTCTGCATGTGGCAGGGGACAGTCTAGTCTCCTGTGAACTGTGATACTTCAGTCTGCTGCAGGCTTTTGGGTGGAGTGGAGGTGGGGGTGGCATTGGCTCTCTTAGAAAGCAGGGCCCTGGAGCCATCACACCAGGTGAGGGAGCATCCAGTGGATGTTCTTCCCCAGGCCTCTTCTCCCTCCAGCTGTTCTGTCCTCAGGCGAGCAGGCTCCCCCCATACCCAGCTCCTGTGTTCCTTCAGACCCATCCCACAGCTGCCATGCTCGCAGCAGGCATAGACTGGTGGCTGCTATCCCTGAGTCGGCCTCCGCCGTCCTGCCCCAGCCGGCCCAAGGGCCTGTCAGCCCCCTGCCCATGGGATAGAGTGGGTGTGCAAGGCTCCTCCAGGGGACACTCCTCTCCCTGTGCCACAGGACTGCCAGAGAGGCTGCTCCATGTCCAGCCCCTGGCGCCCACAGTGGGGCAGCTCATCTCAGTTTATCCAGTGCCTGGATCCAGCTGGTGCCTCCACCCCAGTCCCTTGCACGTGTGCCTCCGGGTGTTGGGGGGGGGAGCGGGCAGAGTAAGAGACCACCTCAGACCTACAGATGGGGACAGTGAGGCAATGCCACTCCCTGCCCCTCCATCGCACCAGGTGTGGGGCTGGCATGGAGGGATTTCCCCATCCCTTTCGCATAGATGGAGGGCCGCAGCAGCCAGAACCCAGGATGGTGGGGCTGACTGGGGAGCCAGGCAGAGAGGCTCCTGGGGTTCCCATGTGCTGCTTGCCTTTGGAAGCACCTTGAGCTGGGCTGCGGCTGGGGGCGCTGGGTTACCCCTTGTGCCCGCTTGCTGAGCTCTGCCTGAGGTAGCCCCGGCAGCTGGCAGGGAGCCTAGGCAGGGCTTTACGAATGTGAGGTGAGTGGCCATGCCGTAACCATGGCCTGTCCCCAGCCTCCCCGGGGCACGCAGCATCCTCTGTGCTCACCCACACACCCTTTTCAAAGTCTTCTGGGCACCCACCACAGCCCCTCTTAGCCCCCAACCTGTCAGCTTCTGAAAATCTGGCCTAAGCCATGGCTCACAATGCCCCAGGTGTGCTATGGCCTTGTGCCCAGCCCCAATCCCAATCACACCGCGACCCTGTACCCAGACCTGGCCCCTGCTGTACTGCAGCCCCATGCTCAGCCACGCCGTGGCCCCATGCCTAGACCCAGCCACAGCAATGCAGCACCCCTGTGCCCAGCACCAATCCCAGCCATGCCACACCATGACTCCAACTCCAGTTCTGTGCTCCATGTGCACCCTCCTGAGAGCTCTGCGTTGGAGACTGCAGCTAGGATGCCGTGGGCTGCGCCCCTCAGTGGGGCAGTCCTGGTCAGTACATGCCTGAGAACCACTCGGGGAAAGTTCTGATCACGGGGGCAGGAAGAGCTGAGAGTGTCATGGGGAGAGGGGTGCTGGGCATCAGCAGGGGCCTTCTGCACATTGCAAACTAGGCCTGGCTGTCAAAAAGCTCCCTGAAGGCAGCCCGGGAGGCTGCTGCTCAGGGAGGGAGGTGAGAAGCAAGTACCTTATCATTACACCACTGGGAGACGCTTAGACCTCCCTGCACTAGTGCACTGAGAATAGCACTGTCGCTGTGGGTCCATGGGCAGCGGCAAGAGGGACTTGTCATCCAAAGTACAAACCCACCACAACCCCCTGGCTACGTGCCACTATCTGCTGCCTGCAGTACTGTGGCTCTCCTACTATTTTTAGCACACGAGCCCAGTGAGATCTAGCAGCTCCTCGGGCTGGGAGCCATCACCCAGCTGCAAGTGGTGACGGAGCCTTCAGGTCCTGCTCGGGGGAGAGGAAGGCGGCTGGCGGAGATCAGGGGCTGTGCACGCAGGACCAGCATTGCTTCTTCCTCTCCCTGTTCCCATGCAGCTTCAACTGCGGCAGAGTGGCTGGGATGTCCTAAATCAGCCACTTCTGATCAGTTGGCGTCATCCTTCCTGGAGGGTCCCCGAGCCCTCCGCAAAGCTTCATCATGCTGATTTTCATACTCAGGAATTTTAATATGGCCTCCAGCTCTTGCCTTTGGACACAGAAATGGGCAAACCCTAAGATGTGCCAGGGCACAGTCTGGGCACCATAGTACAGATCTGAGGAGCCCATTACGTGATGGGGGCAGCCTATTACAGGCCCTACATTTGAAAGGCACCACATCTGGGGTGGGGCGCTGTCCCTGTGGCAGGGGTAGGGGGTATTGATGAAGGAGATCAGTGTTGGGGGCTCAGGCATTTCCAGCTGTGGAAGCACAAAGGTCAGCTCCAGGATGCTCAGGATCGACTGGTGCCAAGGGAGTGCCAAGAACAGTCCCACAGGGCATGGGCACAAATAGCAGAGGTTGGCTGCATAGTCCCCGCAGCATTTGTAGCCCAAGGAGGTGAAGTGACAGTGACATCATGGCACCATAATGAAGGCTTGTCAGCTGCTGCTGGGATCTGGCTGGAACTAATCATGTTTGCTGAGCAGGCAAATGGGCTAGATGGCTGCTATTCCAGCAGGATCATTGCCAGTGTGAACATTTGGAGAAGAGAACAGTAAGTGCTCCCACAGAGTGGGGGCCACCCTGTGAAGGGTACAGGGAATGGAGGCCATGAACAGTGCCACAGGCCTTTGTGACTGGGCAACAGAGGACGGCTTCCTCTGCTCTCCTCAGCTATGTACCTCATAGGATCTTGTTTCCTGCACGCTGTACCTGCCCAGCAGCCTGCTATCTGCAGAGGGCAGTGGACATAGTATTGGAAGGCAGGTGCAGTCTGGCTTGGAGGAGACACCCCAGAAGGGCTCTCTCTCTCCTGGGGACTTGACATTGGTTCTTTCTTGCTTTGTTATTTTCTCCCTAACCCCCAGAGATACAAGGCTGAGATGGTTGGAGCTCTCTGCTGCCTCCTATGGGAGAAAGGGGAAAAGTCATCTCTGGCAGGTTCATTTACATAGTAGCATTTCACCTCAGTGCATTTCTATGCAGAGTTTCATGCTTGAGTGTTCGGAGTTTGGTGCGTTCTGGTATTAGATGATGTGTGTAAACATATCTGGTGGGTGGAAGAAGTCTGAAAGGTACAACCTGCAGAAAGAAGGTCACCACAAGCCAAGAGTCCGTGGTCTCTGGTTGGGTAATGCAACCAAGCTCTCCAGTAAGAGAAGAGGGGCTAGAAGTGGGAAACTGATAAGAAAGAGGATTCTGCTGTACAAGGGATCTCTTAGCCAGAAATTTTGGACTGTGCATGGAATGGAGTTTTGTGGCTGGACTGCTAGAAGGTGAGGATCCTGTTCTGGATTGGTGGTTGCTGCCCCAGCTGTGTGGACTCTGGGGTCTAGGCTGAGGATGCAGAGTAGATTCTGTGAGACTGGACCAAGCAGCTGCAGTTCAGAATAGCTACAGGTCTAGAGGAGCTGCACTGTCATAGGGAGGTGTACAAAGCTTCCATCCTGGTGCCCACTCAAGCACTGCTGAGCCTGTTTGGACTGGTGGGAGGGGCTGTCTGCCTGAGAGCAGGGCTGGCTCTAGGCACCACCAAACCAAGCACGTGCTTGGGGTGGCAAATTTTCAAGGGCGGCATTCTGGCCATCTTTTTTTTTTTTCTTCCAGCGGCAAAAGCCTAGAGCTGGCCCTGGCAGTAGCAGCACGTCGTGCACGGGTGGGTGCCCTGGGGCTGCTGTGGTTCGCGCCATGGGGGAGCAGCGCCCAAGGCTGGGGTGGGGTGTGTGTATGTGTGGGAATAGAGAGCCCAGGGTTGGGGCAGCAGGGGGTGTATGTGGGGGGGGGGGGGGAGAGGGAGCCCAGGGCTGGAGTGGGGGGGGGGGTGAGAGCCCAGGGCTGGGGCAGCAGGGGGTGCTTGGGGGGTGGCAAAAAACCTAGGATTGGCCCTGCCTGAGAGTGTGGGCCCCCAGCAAGCAAGGTAGCATGAGGACTGGGATCAGGGAGGCTGCATAGCCCTCTCACTCCCTGGATGTGCTCATTTTCCTTGCAGTGCCACTAACAATGATCCAAAGGGCTCCTGTGTGTGCAGGAAGTACCTGGAAAGGGAGATTGTTTAGCTCCCTGAAGCTAAGAGTGGGAGTTTGTCTCAGTGGGGGACGGGGCCTCAAGCCAAGCCTTGTATTTTGTTTAGAAAAGGTCCCCTAGATGGATTATTAGATTCAAACCTCACTGCTGCCATTGACACATGGCAGAGGGGAATATCCCTTAATTAGAGGGGCACCTGGGATTGTAATTAGGTTGCCAGAAACTTTCCACTATAAAAGATTATTGTGATTTTGTGTTTTCTGAGATACTCATTAATGCCGCTGCTGTTAGCAGCAGGGCCTTTGAAATTCAGCAGTGAGACGCTCTGGGGCCAGAGAAGTGCCTTTTCTTTGTCCGGGGAACTTCTGTTCAGATGTGGCAGAGATGTAATCCTTTGAAAAGGGCCCTTTCCCTGCTGGTTGGTTGCTTCGTCAGCAATGGTTTGGTAGCTTGTCAAAAGAATGGAACATGATGATGTGAATCTAAAGCCAGGCTCCTGGTGCCCCAGCACAGCGCGCACTGTGCTGGGAATGCCAGAACCAGACAGCCTCTCTGGGAGGTGAGAAGAGCATGCCAGGCTGGGCACCCCCAGTCCAGCACATGGCACCAGTGGACCACATGCGGGAAGGAGCTCTCTCCCCCGCCTCAGGATAACAACCTTCTTCTGCTGCCACCTAACATAGTTAGGTCTGCGGTTCAAGCTGTGCTTAAGGGTCCTGCCCAGCGCTGTTCCTATGGAATAGCTCCATGCGTGGGATGAGAGTGGCGAGTGCTCGCTCAAGCTCCCAGGTCACAAACTCTGCTTTGCACTAGCTTGTGGGTTTGTCTCTCCCTTGGTTTGTACAGCACCTCACACAATGGGGCCTTGAGCTCAGCTGCAAGCATGCCTGCAGCAGAGGCCAATATTGCCTTAGTCACGATGAATGTGCAAGAACTGGCAACAAAATTCACGCACAGACATGTTGGGAGGCAGGAGGGGGAGCAGGGACAGCTCAACAGGCAGCCAGACCAAAAACCACCATTCAGTCCTGTGTTAACTCTTTCCTGGAGGAACTAGACACCTGATTCTTGCCCTTTTGGGGCTGGCGATAAAGGGGAAGCAAAGAGCAGATCAGAGCACCTCTCTGGGGGCCATTCCAGCCTGGGCCCCTGGTGCTGCAGCATCTCTGAGGGCAGGTGCAATCCACCTCACCACCTTAAGGGCAGACTGTATGGCCTGGAGTTGAGTCCCGGGGACTGGTCCCTGCCTCCCTCTGTGAGGGCATATTGGGAACACGACCCCTGCCTCAGCAAAGGTGGGGGGACCCTGTGCACATGCCTAACCCCCTGGGAAACATAGTGGTCCCTTGCTCTGGAGGGGGAGCAAGGCCATTCCACCTCATTACAGGCACACAGTAACCAACAGTCTATGGGGGAGCCCTGGCCCTTTATCCTACAGCTTTTGGGCTGGAGCAGACAGCAGTCCCAGCATCTCTTGGCCTAGAATGAGTCTGCAGTCACCCCAGGTGTGGGATGGCAGCAAGGGGTAGGGGGACCTGGGCCCATCCTACTCCCCCAAATTCCAGCCCAGGGCACTAGCAATGGCAAGTGGTCCCGCCACTGGATCAGCGGGGAAACCACTGAAACATGCTACCTCACTTCCCGGCAGCACAACCGGCTCAAGATCTAGTTTCCCCTTGGCTACATCCTACCCTACTTAGTTCCTGGTGCTCTGTTGAGCTGAGGGCTCTGTCTCATTGCCTCGCAGTCAGGTGGCAGCCACTTCAGCCCCTCCTTGGGATCTTGTCTCCTCAAAAAGCAGGGTGCTGCTCCACTCAGGGTTCTGGTCTGGAATCTTGTAGAGGGCAGCTCAACTCCCTGGAAGAGATGTCTGGTCCCTCCAGTGATCCAGCCCTAACTGAGCTCCAGGGCTCTCCTTTTATACTTCCTGTCCTGCCCTGGTACTTCTGGCGATGGAGGTGGGGTAGATTTGGCTCTGCCCACCAGGGGAGAGTGTAGTGGCCCCTTGCTCTCCAGTTTGGAGGGAGGCCACTCCACCTTACTGCAGGGAGTGGTGCTCAGTGTGAGTGGATCCTTGCAATGAGGTTGTGTGTGTGTTGTTGTGTAAGGTCACAGCTGTGTGCAGGCTGCTCCCCTGGGCATGGGTCCTGGTGTGAGCGCTCCCTGCTCCGGTGTGGGGGATGATTGGGCTCATCCATAGCAGATGGGCAGTTAGGCAGGGAGGGGGCCTGCTCCCATGAAATCATTGCTAACACCACTATGTGGGCCTCTCAGGCTGTTTACAACCCACCAGCTGTTGGAGGCAGCTCAGCGATTCCCTCAGCTGCTGCACTTCCTGGCCTGTACTCCCCGCTGAGGGGCTGACCCTCCGCTACTCTCCGGGGTATGAACCGCTGCCCATTCAGGATAGCACCCTGCCCTGGGGTGGGGCGCAAAAGAGCAGGGTCACTGCAGAGTCAGGCCCCAGTGGCTGCAGGGGCTTAGCACAGGCTGGGAGGGCACTGCACAGACTGGGTATGGCCCTCGTCTGGCCAGAGGCCTCAGGTCAGTCCCAATCAGCATTTAATGGGGCCGCAACCTGCCAGCCTCACAGCCACTTCCCAAGCCCTGGGTCTGTCTGGGGTTTCTGAGGGTTTATCCTGGTGCTCAACGCTGTAAGGCCAGCCTGCGTGTTAACTGTACCCATATGTTTGTGTCCGAGGAGACGTTTCCATCCCACGAATGCAGCTGGATTCTATGAAGCCACCTCAACTGTACCGGCGTTTAGCCTCGACGCCCTTGTGCAGCGCACTGCCATGGCTCAGCCTGCGAGCAGAGACCCACCCGGCACTGTGGGCCCTCCCCACCTCTCGGGGTGCCCAGAGCCTGGCTCACCCACGGGCCGGATGGGAAAGTCGAATGACACAAACAAGCAAGAAAGAAGAAAAGCAGAGTCTGCCCCAGGAGGCCTCACTCCATAAGGCTAGTGCCTGCAGCCTCAGCCCCTGCTCCCTAGACTCTCCATCTCTGTGTGTCTGTCTGGTTGCTGGCTTTGGCTGGCTTCACCAGGCTAGTGCCACCCCTGCAGGCAGCAGTTCCTGGGGGTAGCGGCTGCGGGGAGTTTGCCTTGCAGAAAGCAGAGACCGTGTGTGCTCCCAGGCCGTCCTACAGCCCTGTCCTCCCCTGGCCTGGTGAGGGCTGTGCCCCTGGGATCACAGGGCACAGGCTGGCCATGGGGCTGCAGAACCTTTCAGCCAGGCCCCACTGTCACCAAAGGAGCTATGCTGGCCAGCACTTGGTCCCACCTGGCTTGTCAAGCTGCTCGCTGGAGGCTGCCCCGTGCTAGGAACATCCCCTACCAGTGGAAGAAGGGACAGGGCACCTGGGGTCAGCTCCTGGCTCTGCGAGTGACCTGGGCAAGTCCCTGCATCACTCTGGGCCTCAGTTGCCATCTGCACAATGGGGATATTGGCCCGGCCATGGCACGGGGGACTTGTGAGGATAAATGCATTAGGCCTGTGATGGCGATGGGGGCCACAGGAGCAGACAGACAATGGGAAGCTGGCTGTGTGCAGAGCCGGGAGCTGAGCTAACCTCCTGCAGAGATTCTCCCATGGGATTCCTGGACACCAGGCTCCCTGTGGCTTGTGTGCATGCAGAACCCAAGCACCTGGCGCCTGGCCCTGAAGATGAGTGGGGCCTTGGGGGAGGGGCTGTGCACCCAGCACACCAGTGGCAATCTCTGGGCCCAAAACATGAGGAAACGTTAACGGACCAGCCCTGAAGTCAGGACGCCCCTGGAAACTGGAGACCTCGTCTGTAAAGCGATGAGTCCTCGCTTGGACTGTCCCGCTCCTGAGTCCGGGCTGTCTGCCATGCTGCTTCTTAGAAGAGGCTGGGGGGGCTGTGCTAATCCCAGGAATTGTGGGGCTGGCTGCCCGCTGTGCCTCCCAGTCAGGGCAGCTCATTAAGGCCTGTGCGTTCCTAGGCTGGGCTGGGAAGTGGGGGGCTGTGGCGAGGGAGCATGCTGCTGGAGCAGGCTGAGTCCCCGAGGAATTCAGCACACTCTGGAGCTGTGCTGTGCCCTGCCAGCAGAGGGCGGTGGTGTTCCCCCAGCAGAGGGTTTGCAACACAAGAATAGGCCGAGGCCAGATAACAAAGCTGCTGTGTTCTCCAGCTGGGTGTTTACTAAATAAAATTATGAGGCTGTTATCTGTAATTTACAATAGCCACTCTCACCAATAAATCAATTACACCAGGGGCTGAGCTTTCCCAGTAAATCACTTACTAAACCATTAGTCCTGAGCTTCCGATCACACCAGCTTGTGTGGGCGCAAGCCGGGCAGGCTAGTGAAATATTTCAGCGGCTAATTAGCCCTGGTGCATTTGGGGGTGAAACAATTCTTGCATAGGGAACTGATGAATGAGTTCCTTGCTCTTATCTGGAATGTTTCGGAGCCAGTGTCTCAGGCAGTGTCATAAACAGATAGTTAAGGGTCAATGTCTCTTTTACCTGTAAAGGGTTAAGAAGCTCAGTAAACCTGGCTGACACCTGACCAGAGGACCAATAGGGGGACAAGATACTTTCAAATCTTGGTGGAGGGAAGTCTTTGTTTGTGCTCTTTGTTTTGGGTGTTCTTTGCTCTTGGGACTAAGAGGGACCAGAAGTACATACAGGCTCTCCAAATCTTTCTGAATCAGTCTTTCATTTTTCAAAATTGTAAGTAATAGCCAGGCAAGGCGGATTAGTCTTATGTTTGTTTTCGCAACTTGTGAATGTTTCCTTTTGCTGGAAGGATTTTTACCTCTGTTTGCTGTAACTTTGAATCTAAGGCTGGGGGTGGAGGGTGTCCCTCTGGTCTATATGAATCCGAGTACCCTGTAAAGCATTTTCCACCCTGATTTTACAGAGATAATTTTTACCTTTTCTTTCTTTAATTAAAAGCTTTCTTTTTAAGAATCTGATTTTCCTTGTTTTAAGATCCAAGGGGATTGGGTCTGAACTCACTAGGGATTGGTGGGGGGCAAGGAGGGGGGATGGTTAATTCCTCCTTGTTTAAGATCCAAGGAGTTTAAATCTGTGTTCACCAGAGAATTGGTGAAGTCCCTCAAGGCAGCCCAGGGAGGGGAAGTTGGGGGGGGGGGGGGGGACAGGGAGTGTGCCAGACACTGAATTTCTGGCTGGTAGCGGCGTACCAGATCTAAGCTAGTAATTAAGCTTAGAAATGTTCATGCAGGTCCCCACATTTGCACTCTAAAGTTCAAAGTGGGGAAAGAAACCTTGACAGGCAGTGGGAATGTGATGGCAAAGGGTGAGAGTCGCTCGCAGCTGGGGAGCTGAGATCTGACTCTGGGCCTAGTCTGGCATGGCCCCCATGCCCAGGGATTCATCTGGTTAAACCAGGAGTGTCTAGAAAGTCTAGAAAGGCTGCAGGATGCTCCCTGCCACTCTGGAGTGAGCGCACTCACATCAATGGAGCTGCCCTGCTGTAGGGAGAGATGAATGGAGTCCTGTGTCTGTAGCTCTGCTGTGATAACTGGGCCTACCCGTGTATTCGAATGGTGACGGGCAAAAGGGAGATGGGCTGAATTAGTCTAAACCAAAAGGCCTCATGATAATTCAAGAGCTGTATTATGATCATTCCTGGGAAACGAGACGTGCAGGACCAGAAATCAACGGAGCAAAATTGATGTGTCAGTAATTAGGCCTAATGAGTGAACATAACCCTGAGGGGATGGGCTGTTCCGCTGGCTGAGCCTTCCTACCAAGAGTTTTGGGGGGAGAAAGCTGGCTGTGGCGACACTGGAAGACAGGAGGGGAAGGGGCAAACTTCACTATCACGGCAGCCATCTCCTGGGGGACGGCCTGTTTTGCAACCCTGCTGTAAGCTGACAGCAATGCCCTAAACAGTTTGCCACTGGTAGCCATTTGCCAGCCCTCAGGGTGACCGATCAGGCTGTGGGCATGGCCCGTGTTTTCCCTCACTAAGGCTGCACCTGAAAGCCAATAGCAGTGCCCGAAGCTGCATCTTCTCTCTGCTGTTCTTCTCTCTCCCCAGTGCGTGTCTTGTTTTGTCTTCTAGGAAACAGGACTGGACTTTAACAGCAATGACAGCTCCAGTGGGCTCAGCGAACTCCCTTTCCCCAAAAATACCAACGAAAAGACCACCAGACAAGGGATTGTCTCTTTGAAAGACTCTCGCCAGCTAAGGATGTTGCTGAAATTAAAGCCTTTCTTCATACTTTACATTTCAGACCCTTTGACTGGTTTTCCTCTGTATTTTTAATAAAAGGTTCAAAGGCTGTTTAATGGCGTACCCTGGCACTAGGCAGGCGGAGGTCTCTGTATGCCAAACCCCAAACCTTGTTTAACACTGTTAATGTTGGCCAGTGACTGGGTTGTGTTAGCACCTGTGGGCCCCTTATTCCATCTAAACCAACACAGCAGATCACAGGCAACTGGGCTGTCTCTAGTCCTGCAGCTGATTCGAGAGGCTGTTTCTAACGGGGAGGCCCCCATCTAGGGCATGTCCCTTGCCCGGTGTGGCCAGTATTTGCACAGGGCTTGTTTGATGAGCATTATGTTCTTCAGAAGATGCCTACTCCAGGAGTCAAAATAGCATGAAATTTAATTTTACGCCTGTTTGACAAACCTTGATTTCGCCTCCAATCAGCAGTGGAGATAAGAGCCCTCTGCACAAGTGTGCAGGGCGGTTTGGCAGCTGTGACTGCAGATTTAATAGGTGAATCTACAGGAACAACACTTGAAAATCCCCTGGGAAGTCAACCATTAAGGTGAGCCCTATCTTCCGTCCCACTGGCTCCCTTGCTGCAGTGTTCTCTGGTTGCTGGGCGCTAAAGCAAACCAAAGCTCTGTTTACTGAGTCTACTATTACAATACAGCTACCAAATATTTGCCAGCCGTCAGTCCAGCTCCACTATAAATACTTCAGCCCCAGGTGGAGGGATGGCCAGGGGAGAGAGAGAGCCTGGGATGCTACGCATGGCACGGCTGCAGCAGCGAGGTAAGTGCTGAGGCTCCAGCGAGGAGGGTGCAGTACAGTGACTTGGTGCTGATGACACCCAGCGACTGGGGACTGGGTAGGAGGCACCTGGCTTGTTAAGGAACCAGGATGGTATTACAGTCGCTTGCGCAGCAAAGCTGACCTCTTTCCCCCTCAGGCTGATCGCCTGGGGGAGCGAGAAGTACTCTTCTCCATGCATAGCTGCAAGCAGGGCTGGCTTTATGGCCTGCGGGGTCCAATTGGAATACTCAGCGGTGGTTTGGGGCTTCGGTGGCACTTTGGCAGCAGGGGGTCCGCTCCGGTTCTTCCGCGGCACCGAAGGACCCCTCGCCACCGAAATACCACCATAGACCCCTGGAGCAGACCCCCTGTCACCAAAATGACACCAAAGACCACTGGAGCGGGGCCCCCTTAGGTGCGGGACCCGATTCCAGGGAATTGGGAGAATCGGCGTAAAGCCGGCCCTGGCTGAAAGAGAAGCTGTGGAGTTGGAGTCTTCTTTCTAACCACTCCCTATTTAGCACCTGGCTCCTCTCTCTCCCCAGCAGCTGAGCGCTGCCAGGGACAGCCAGGGTCAGAGACTGGCACCCAGGGTGCATTGAATGAGTCAAGGAGAAAAGGGACATTCTGCCTGGGCATGCTCAGCCCCCGGTGCTCCCAGCCTTTGGCCACTCTGCGTGCCCAGTGCTGAGAACACGAGTGGGCCCCGCAGATGAGAGATCCCAGCTGGATGGGGGAGGTGTCTGGGGACAGCAAGGCTGGGCTGTCTGCAGTAGGTTGGAGGTGGGTGAGCAGTGGCTGGTGTGAATGATCCCTGCTTTCCCGGGCTGGCTGGACTTTCCCGCTGCGCGATCCCCTCGTGAAAACACCATTGGCCCAGGACACGGGCGGGGGCAGCTGCTGGGTGACGGCACTGGTGGGGTGGGATCCTTCTCTCGTTTGCTGTAGTTCAGAGAGACCCCCTGCTATCAGTGGAGCGCGCTGGTGTGCAGGAGCTGGAGCTCAGGTTCAGGCCCATTCTGCATCTGTCTGTAGCATCCCCTACCTAAGAGCTGAACTCACTCCCACAGTGGGGCATCCCCAGCGTCCAAGCATCTCCTCCCTCAGTACACCCACGGTCCCTGTTTTCCCGGGGTAGCACCATTCAGTGCAGGGGTGACCCCCGGGCTGACTCCCAGGCTGACTCCAGCCAGCTGGCTCCCAGCACGGTGCTGTAGTTTGGAGCATCCTGCCCAGCTCCCAGCCAGAGCATTGCTCCTGCCCTGTATGGGCGGCTTGGGACACTACTCTAGCCCCTGCTAAATCCTCTCTCATCCCCTCCCATCCCACCTGCATGCACGCTGCATGGGATGGTCCTGCCAATGTGCAGCACACCGGCCAGACCCTTGGATTCATGGGGACAAGGGGTGAGGCTGCCCACTTGGCAGCAGGCTGTGTGTGTCAGTCATACTTTGCCCTTCTCTAGCATCCTCCATCCACAGAGCACAATGTGCCTCGCACACTACAGCAGTGTCACCCTTGCTTTACACATGGGGAAACGGAGGCACAGAGCAGGGACCTGACTTGCCCAAGACCACATGGCAAGGCACTAGCAAAACTGGGAATCAATCCCAGGATTCCTGATTGCCAGTCCTCTGCTCTAGCCACTAGACATGGCTCTCCTACCCATCAATTCCTTTCCTAGGGCCTTGCTGTTTGTTGTGGCTCTCCTAGCTTTCTTTGTATTGGGAGTGCTGTACTGGTAAGAGATGGGGAGCTGAAGCCACCTAGGCACAGGGCAAGTGATTTGTCCTCAGTTTCTCCTCCAAGAACATAGAAATGTTGCCTATTTTCCAGGACACTGCTGAGGTGCTGGGACTGTTTGCCAAGCGCTGTAAGATCCTCTCTGGGAAGGGCAAAGAGTTGTTAGCATCTTTGCTGATGATGGGAATGCCCCCCACACACACTGAATGGGCACGGAGTGCCCTGAAGGCAGTGAGCCAATGGGGGCTGCTCTGCAGGGGACAGGCTGCAGGAAGCTTGCGCTGGGTGCAGGGAGCCCAGTTCTGCAGCTGTCTCTGCATTCCAGACTGCAGGGGATGGGGATCTGCAGCTATGCCGAATCTAGGCGTGGAGGGGCATGCAGCAGCTACTGGGGCTGGACCAGGCCCAGTGGAGTTCCCCAGCCTGCAGTCTGCAAGCTTAGACACAGGGTTGTGGCGCACACGTCTCCCCTGCTACTGGGTGGGTGCCACCAGCCCTCTCTGCTCAGTTTGCTCAGGGAGGTGAGTGCAGGGAATGAGGGAACGCTGGCGGGTCTCTCTGGTGTTCTGGGGGGTGGGTCCCACTTGCATAACACCTGCTATAGGGCCCTCCCCACCTGCATTACTGGCCTCTTGCCTGCCTTGCCTCATCCTGGGGTGGGGCTTCAGTGCCTTCCCTGAGCTGTGCGTGTTCTACCCCCAGCGGTGTTCAGGCAGCAGGGAGGGACAGCCCCAGAGCTCCAGCACCTGAGGGTGGGGGCTCGGGGTGCAGCTATAAAATGGCTGGGGATGGGTGCTCTCTACAGTAGTGAAGGAAGCCAGACACTGGTAAATGCCATGCCCCATGCACGTGGCTAGGGAGCCAGGCTGCTACTGTCAGCAAGGGCTGGGCCTGTGGGGAGGAGCAGATGGGGGCCATGCCCTGGCACCAGCAGCATGCCAGGAGGACTAGCTGGGCAGTACAAGCAGCACTTGCAGTGGGGGGTGCCCAGCAGGAGACGCCTGTGCCCCAGTGGCTGAGTCAGCACTCACAGGTCCCCAGCTGTTTTCCTCCAGCCGGGTGGCTAGTCCTGGGGCAGTGGCAGCGGAGCTGTAGCGCAGACAGGGCATGGCAGGGATGTATGCACTGCAGTACGAATGCCCGTTGTGTGCCCGCACCCTTCCAGCCCTGCCAGAGCTGCTGTTTGCTAGCGTAGGGCCTAGAGATAAAGGCCCAAGTGGGGCAATACAGCCCCAGCCAGTGCAGCAGGCAGGCTGAGGGAGAGGGAGTGTCTGTAGGGCAGATGGTTCCCTAGCTTCCCTAGGACAGCTGCTGGGGAGGGGAGCGCATGTCTGGAGCGAGGCGCCCAGCTGTGCAGGGAAGTCATCAGCACAGTGCGCCAGGGATCGCAGGGGGGAGTACGTTGTGTACAGCTCCTTACACTTGCCACAGACCTGCGCTTCCTCAGCACCCGCCGCTGGCCACGCACCCGCCTTCCGATCAGCAGCTCGTGTCCCAGCAGGACAAGGAGGTTCCTAGTGAGGCCGCTGGAATTGGAAGGCCCTATAGACATGACTCTAAATCAGGGTTTCTGAAACAGGGGTCATCGTTTGCCTAGGGAAAGCCCCTGGCGGGCCAGGCCAGTTTGTTTACCTGCCCCTTCCGCAGGTCTGGCCGATCGTGGCTCCCACTGGCCGCGGTTTGCTGCTCCGGGCCAATGGAAGCTGCTGGAAGCAGCATGGGCTGAGGGACTTACTGGCCGCCACTTCCAGCAGCCCCCATTGGCTCGGAGCAGTGAACCGCGGCCAGTGGGAGCTGCAATCAGCCGAACCTGCGGACAGGGCAAGTAAACACACCGGCCCGGCCCGCCAGGGGCTTTCCCTAGGCAAGCGGCGACCCGTTTGAGAAACCCTGCTCTAAATGCCTACAGACCATGCAGTCTCCTCCCAGGGCTGGGAGGGTCAGTTATGTTCTGTCGGATGCTTGGAGAGTGGCCCTTCCCGGCGCAGCTCTCTGGGGCTGTACCGGGGAAGTGTGGGGGGGTCACAGCCCTGTGCCTTTCTCCCCTGCCAGCTCAGCCGCCACTCCAACCACCTCCCCCCGGCTCAGGCAGGCAGTGTAAAGCCGCTGAATGGGCATCAGCACTGGGAGGAGACAGAGGAGCTTCGGCTTGAGCCCCAGAGGGGCCAAACCCAGCCCCTGGGTCTGAGAATCCCACCCCCCGGGTCAGCTAGCTCTGGGGAATCTGAGATCCCAGTGCTTCGGCTATGGGATGGGGGTTGGGCCGTGCTCAGTTCTAAGCAGGCTCCAGCTGCACATGGGCAATCGGTGCCTCCCTCCCAGAGCTTTCCCGGGGCTGGCCCAGCCCATGCTGTGCCTGGACCTTAATGGTATAAGAGCTGAATGCCCTCCCCACCCCACCCCACCCTACCCCCTCAGCACGCCCCGGGCAGGCGTGGGGTGACCATCATGGCAGGGCAAGCAGACACAGAGGGGAGATGCTGATCTGTTACCCTGGGTTCTCTCCAGTTACTCCCCATTGACACAGGGTGACCGAGATCCAAAGCAGGGGCTGATCCCTGGCCTGGGTCATGGGAGGGAGGCTCTGCCTCCTGCTCCTGCCAGACCTTGCTGACAACAAATGCCCCAAGCTGCTGGTTGGAAAATGTGCCCAGCTGCACACCAGGTTCTCTCCCTGCCCCCGGCTGGCTGGCCTTGTGCTTCTCAGGCCCAGCAGATGTTAGGGGGGTTGTTTGTTTGCTTAAGCAGCATAAATCCCATCTCCAGTTGTGCAATAAAGCTGTTATCCTGGATCCGACCTGCTCCACACATGGCAACAGCCTGTGGGTTCTAGTAACACCCGCGCTGCTGCCCCCAGAGCTGCTTCCAGCCAGCAGGGGCCCTGCTATGAGTGTCGGTCACGGAGCGGGGTCACCACGATCCCATACTGCAAAGCACCCACCTTTGAGCTGTAGAGAACAGGCACTAGCCCCAGACCGCAGCGCACCTCAGCAAAGGCAGGGGTGCAAAACAAGACTGCGGGGGGAGGTGCATGAATACAGAGCTGCTTGAGCCATTCCCACTGTAACTGACAGATGGACAGGCAGCCCCCAGGCGCGTGGAGAACCAAGTGCAGGATCCTCCAGCTCTCAGCACCACAGTTCAGCGGGGAGGCACTGACATTGCGCAGGAGGAAAGCACCTACACGGCTGGGGTGGGGAGTTAACACACAGAAGGGAGCAGAAGTATCACTGCATCAGCCTTAGCCCTCCACCGGGTCCCATCCACACAGCCCTAACCATGCGTTTTCCCTTGTGTCCTCCAGCGTGACTGCACGGCCCAGCAGCACCTGTCCATACACAGTGAGGTAAGATGGCTGCAGGAGTGATCAGGAACCTGGCAGAGTTCAGGCTGCCCACTTCCTTTCAACACTCATTCCTCCACCCCACCCCTCCCCAGGACATAGACTTCCAAGACCTGTCAGAGGAGGAGGAGGAGGTGGAAGAGGAAGAGGACTACGATGTGGAAGAGGACAGCCATCCCTGTCACAGTCCTGGCACAGAGGGGCAGAAAGTCACAGCTGATTGCAGCCAGAGTGATGCAGAAATGACCCTGCAGCTCCTGAAGTTCTCCGAGCTGATCAGCTGTGACATTCAGAGATACTTTGGAAGGAAGGCCAAGGATGAGGACCCCGACTCCTGCAACATCTACGAGGACTGCTTCTCTCCCCGCCGGCTGGGGCGGGAGCGGTACTACGCAGACCTGATGCGACTTGCCCAGAGCGACGAGCTGGATGACGAGGATGCCCAGGGCCCTGCGCCACCCCCGGGGCAGCTCGACCATCAAGTCTGGAGGTCCATCTGTAACAAGGATGGGGCGCAGAAGCTGGGGCCATTAGCAGAGCTCTTTGAATACGGATTGCGCCGCTTCCTCAAGCAGAGGGTGGCTGATGGCAGGAAGCTACAGCTGGAGAAGAAGTATGCCCACATCATGCCCATGCACAAGAGGAAGCTGCCACAGTCCTTCTGGAAGGAACCGTCACTCAGCCCCCTGTGCATCCTCAACACAAACCCGCCTGACTTCAGCGACCTCCTGGCCAACTGGACCTCAGAGCCCGGGCAGGAGCTGCCCAGCGCCGGCAGGGAGCTGACCGAGGAGCTGGCCAGGCCAGCCATAGAAACCGATCAGTTCAGTGTGCTGTGAGGCAGAGGAACTGGGAACCCAGCCAGCCCGTGCTGGACAGACGCTCCATGCCCATAAAGTGCTGCTGAGGATTGGCTCTGGATGGGAGCACCATGCCCACCCACAGTTCTGACTCCAGACTGAACCACGCCCCCAAACCAACACCTGGCCTATGCACCACGGGCTGTAGCCTGCTCTCACCCCTGAAACCGGGCAGGCTCCGAGTCCCTCCAAGCTGCAGCATCAGCCTTTGTGCCCATCCTGTAAAACCATCCACGTCTATGTGTCCTGAAGGGATGTTGGGCAGTGTCAGGCTGCAGCTGCTGCCATCTGATAGTTGCATCCCCACCATGTGCCATGCTGGTTAATGATAAAGCTCACTCCCTTTTTATGAGACAGGGCTCTGATGCCATGGGTGGGGGTTGGGAGACACATCACCTGGGATTTACCAGCAACCCAGACCCAGGCTGTGGCAATGGAGATGTTTGATTTTATTTTCCTCGGATTGCAGTGGCACTGGCTAGGGCGAATAAACGCTTCTTTTGAGTGCATGTGTATCAGCAATGCCCTCTGATCCCACACATGAGGGGCCCACGGCACTGAGACAGAGGCTGGCCCCAAGGGCAGCTCACAGACTGGGCCAAATCCTAGTGCCACTTATTTCAGGCTTTGATCTGGCTCCTTGTACACTGCAGGCAGGTGGGGGCCAGTGGGATGGGGTGTGCGTCCCTGCCCTGTTGGACACACTGTACTCTGGCAGTGCTGAGCGCTCACTGCGCTGGCAGTCAGAGGAGAGGGGCCTGCAGGCACTCAGTACCGCTGAGGAGAATCAGGCCTGAGAGTCTCACTGTGGACACCCAAACCACCCGCATTTCACTTCCAGGGCAGTTGAACAGAGGGGACGAGGAGGCAGACACTCCAGTGTGGTTGTGGGGGGAGGCTCTCACTCCACATTCGACTCCAGGGAGGGCCAACTTCTCTTGCTCTGGGTGCCCATGAGCATCCTCTATAGTGGCTCTATGCAGGTGAAGCAGCGAAAGGGGGCGTGGCTGAGGAAAGTAGGTGTGGCCTGGACTCCCCAATGCTGAGCCTCAACTGTGTTTTCAGCCCCTCCTTTCCAGCCAGTGTAAGTTAGAGCAGCCTATAGACTACTCTAAAGTGGGGCAGGGAGTGCAGAGGAAAGCCTTATGCCACCTTTGCCTGCTCCCTGAGGCTGGCAGCACCATCTCCCCTGCTGGGCACTGTAACCAGTTCTCAGCAATAAGACAAACCTTCTGTCTACAAGAAACAGCCCAGGGAACACACCCCCATGGGGCCTCTCGGGGAGTGGCCTCTCCCACAGCACACCGATGGGGAATGTCACTTGTGTTGCTGGCCCTAGGAAGTTGTGTGTGCCTGCCTCCCAAAAAGACTCACCCAGCATCCATGCAGCCAGATCCTGCTCTCCTGGAATGGAGGTGGGGGCTTTTAAATCTCTCTCAAGCAACTCCCACCCTTCCAGTCATCCCCCTTGCTGTTAGCAAACACTTCTTGTTCTGGGGGGCAACACATGATGGGGGTGCTCTACTCACTGTAGGATGATGCCTCCTGGCCATTGTGGGGATTAGCTCCAGGAGGCCAATGCCTCTTCTGCAGCTGTATGCCATGTCTGTGTCTCTCTCTCACTCACTCCAGGAGCTTCTACTGCCGCTTCATGACTCAGCCCTGGGCCAGGTCACTCAGTGTTCCCCCCCCCTCCCGGGGTACAGTCCTTCAGCCTCTATCACTCCCAGTGCAACCCAGGCAACCTTCCAGTTCACTACCCACCCCAGGGGTGGGCAGGGGAACCTGGTCCAGCCTACTACTCCAGATCCCAGCCCAGGGACCCTACAACACACAGCCAAAGTCTGCTGAGTCCCCAGCCTTGCTACTTCCTACTGACTCTCTTCTCTTCAGGATACATGCCCCCAGGGGGGTGGGGGGAGGGATTGACAACTTTCCCTGGGTTCCTACCTTCCCACTCTGCTAAGCAGACAGTGACCACAAACATACTCCCAACAACCTTTGCTACTGCCAGCCTCCTGGGTTTATATTAGCTAAAGCCACCTCTGCTCAGGTGAACTTCCTCTTAATTAGGGCTTTCTCCACCCTTAATTGTCCCCAGTTTGCAGCCTAACTGGCTGATTGGGCCACCTGGCTTGCCTCAGCCCTCTCCCAGCCAGTGTGGGGAGGACACCCCGGCACAGGGCATCAGATGGGGAACTAACCTCCAGTCTAGCAGGTCATTTCTCTGTCAGCTTTGGGGCCAGCAGTCCTCTGTGGATGACAGAAGGGTCTGAAAGCATGATCCTAAGGGGCTCCTAGCTGCAGCCTCATCTCCAGGAAGGGTGTGACTGCCTCCTGGCACACAGAGCTTCCCCACCAGAGAGCACAGAGACAGGCACGTATCATCATCCACAGGCAGCTGAGAGTCCTCAGGCCAGGAATAGGGCTGCCTTATGCCCATAGCAAGGAGCAGTGCAGAGGCCCAGCACCCAAGGACTGCTGTGAGCCACCATCACTCCCTGCTCCAAGGGTCTGGCCTTTACAGCAGGAACTGTGGCTTGGCTGCTGGTTGACACAGTGGGGTGCCACACCTCCCACCCACTTGTGCCAGGGGAAGGGGAGCAGGAAGACACATTTCCAATGATGAATAAATGTGAGAAAACTGAAGCTTGCTCCTGGGCACTTTGGGACCTGAAAATATAAGCAAACTCCACCCAATAAAGGACTGGCGGAGACCCTGGGGGGTGGGGGGGTTAAACTAGTGTAAATTTTGGATTCTTTGTAACTTGAAATCTTTAAACCATGATTTGAGGAGTTCAGTAACTCAACCGGAGGTTACGGGTCTATTACAGGAATGGCTGGATGAGGTTCTGAGGCTTGCAATGTGCAGGAGGTCAGATGAGATGATCCTGATAGTCTCTTCTGACCTTCAAGTCTCTGAGCCCCAGCTGGCTCTGCTCAGAACAGGGCCAATCCCCGAGCCCTGGAAGTCAGCTGTTCTGTACCAAACACCACAAGGGGGCGGGGACAGGAAGGTGCTAGAACCTTCTCTCTCTCTTGTGCCCATCGGCAGACTGGGGAGAGGGGTTGGTCATTGCCATGGTCCCTCCCCTTGCACATGGTGCACCCTGTCCAAGGCTAGAGAGCTGATACTGTAGCATCACCTTCCAGGAACCCCCAGGCTCTCATGCTGAGCCTGCAGGAGCTCCTACAGGGCTCCAGCCACAGCACTCCCTTCAGGGAGCGGGCAGAGTCCAGGGTATGAAATGAGCATTCATTGTTGATGGAGCAGGTAGAGTACTTCCCATGTCCCAGCCTTGCAGTACACACAGACTCAGCTTCAGTACCTGTCTGAGGCTTGGCTGCTGGTCACTTCCTGGGTGTAGTTGTCCCTGAAGTTTCCATCCAGATCTGCCCTGGCCTAGTCTCCTCCCCAGGAAGCTGATCCTACTCCTCCCTGTCCCAGGTGGAGTTAATAAGCCAGGCTCATCAGCCAACATTCAGCTGCTGAGTATAGGGCTGAGTCGA
Organism: Gopherus flavomarginatus; assembly: GCF_025201925.1. Classification (NCBI taxonomy): domain Eukaryota; kingdom Metazoa; phylum Chordata; order Testudines; family Testudinidae; genus Gopherus; species Gopherus flavomarginatus. The sequence goes on from NC_066625.1 coordinate 32,906,163, forward strand.
CTGCAGGGCCCAGTCTCATTGGGTGTTTGCCTGAGTTTGCAGAGAGCCTGAACCAACAGCTGTGAGGACAGTTTTTCCATTCATATCATATCACTCAGCGATGATCCTTTAATGTCAATGGTGATCCTTCAGATGGCCCCACTGCTAACTTCACTTCCCAAGTACATAAGGAAGGAGAGGGGGCATCAGACTATGAAGAACTATACACCTGCACGGAGTGGCTGCTACTATTAGTGCCAAGAGTGGGTGAGCCTGGAAGTTACGACTTGTATTTTCCTCAATCAAGGAGGAGACATCTGAGCACCCCCAAAGATGAGCCAAGCCCACGGCGCCTTCAGAGCTCACACGATCGATTCTGATCGTCTCTGGAGAGTGCTGTCTCGCGCTGGTGGCTTGAGCTGAGCTGGTGAATTGTTGAAGATCCCCCCCGCCTCGCATCCAACTGCGTATCATTGATTAGATGAGAGGGAGCTGCCAGCCTGCGCTGGTTCTCTATAGAGCAGGGTGGGCTCTTTACCAATGGAGTTGCTGGCTGGTGTGTGGGCATTTGAGCACTGATCAATAGCAGCCAGCTTTTAGTTTAGTGTCTGAATCTGAATCCATGTAGCAGTTGGAAGAGTTGTAGGGTGATTAGCAGCAGTACTAATACCAGCTCTGAAGTACCGTAAGGGCTATCTGGGGGAAGTTATTCCAGAAAGAGGTAGGGTATGAAGTTAAAGCCCAATATCTACTGTGGAGGCAGGGCCGCCCAGAGGATTCCAGGGGCCTGGGGCTATTGGCGGCAGGTGGCTCCGGTGGACCTCCCGCAGGCGTGCCTGCGGAGGGTTCGCTGGTCCCGCGGCTCTGGTGGAGCATCCGCAGGCATGCCTGCGGGAAGTCCACTGGAGCCGCAGGACTGGCAAGCGGCAAGGCGCCCCCCGCGTGGTGAAATGTCTAGAGCCGGCCCTGTTCGGCGGCGGGGGACCCTTCCATTCTGGGACCCACCGCCGAAGTGCCTCGAAGACCCGTGGCAGGGGCCTTCCGCCGTCGAATTACCGCCGAAGCGGGACCCGCCGCCGAAGTGCAGCCCGCTCTTCGGCGGTAATTCGGTGGCGGGGGACCCCTGCCGCAGGTCTTCAGGGCACTTCAGCGGTGGGTCCCGAAATGGAAGGGCCCCCCACCGCTGAATTACCGCAAAGACTGGGTTGCACTTCGGCGGCAGATCCCGCTTCGGCAGTAATTCGCTGGCGGGGGGTCCTTCCCCCCAGAGCGGAAGGCTCCCCCCGCCAGCAAAGACCGGGATAGGAAGAAGCTCTGGGGCCCGGCCCCGCAAGAGTGTTCCGGGCCCCCTGGAGCAAGTGAAGGACCCCGCTCCAGGGCCCCCAAAAAACTCTCGTGAAGGCCCCTGCGGAGCCCGGGGCCTGGAGCAAATTGCCCCTCTTGCCCCCCCCCGGGCGGCCCTGTGTGGAGGACAGGCGTCCACAGCAGGAGGTGGTGTGAAATAGCCATTCCAGACCATTCCCTGTGTACACAAACCCTTATGAACACAGCTTGGTGAAGAATAGATTTTCCAATTCTGTGGCAATTTCGAGACATTAGCAAATAATCGTTTTGGGTCAGACTGAGTCAGAAACATTTTCATTGTGTGCTGAACGAAATGGTACATTTGCTTTTGACCGTGTTTGAAGGGCTTTGACATTTCTGAAAACAAAAGGAAAGGAAATTTGGAAATAAAAAATTGTTTTTTAAAAAAACAAAAACAAAAAAAATCCAAAACATACATTTGTTTCCTAGATGAAGAGTTTGGTGAACCTGGCCAGAAGGAGAGCCCTGGGGAGCTCGAAAACTTCTCTCTCTCACCTCCAGAGGTTGGTCCAAGAAAAGATATTACCTCCTCGACCTTGTCTCACAAATTGGGGAAGCGTTTCGGTGTCACTCACTCTGCATTTTTTGCTCCCAAAAAGCTTCAGCTGAAAAACAGAGCTCGTCTCTGGTTACAAACATGAAGCCAGAGACATGCCCAGCCCAGAGCAGGCTCCTGTGACCATACCACGGAGTCAGCAGAGCGCCATGACTTGCTACCTTGCACGGTCAGAAACGCAGGAGACTGGGGAGCCCCAGGGGTCAGTGCTTCAGGAAAGGGCCTGAGGTTTGTGGAGGGCAGCTGTAGCTGGGTACATGCACAGAGGCAGGTTGAATGAGGGCACAAAGAGACAGTGGGAGAAGCAGGGGCACAAGTGGCTGGGAGAGTGCAGGTGGGGTTGGAGGGAGATCAATTAGGGCTGTGATGGGGAGCGGGAGCACTGTGGACTGGACACCATCCAAGTCAGGAAGGCATTGGAGGGGTTGGGTCGAGGTAAGGTGGCCAGCTGGCTGCAGGGGAGCGGGCACTCATTCTGTGCAGGAGTTCTTGGGTTGTGTTCACCATGCCTGACCCTCTCTCTTTGGAAAGGGCAAGCCAGGCCATCTAGGTTGTTCCCTCAGTCCCCCTCCTCCCACACATACTGGCCCCTGTGAGAGGCCCCATGTGTTTATCTCTGGGCTCTCTGCCTTACTCCCTCCTCTGATAAGAAACTGCCAAGGGCCGTGGGCATCACTCCACTCCTGAGTGTCAGTGCCAGGGCCAGCCCTGCCCTGCAGGTCAGCCCGGGGGTGGGTGATTCCTGCCACATGCCCCACTGGGGTTAATGGGGGAAGCACAGAGGAGAGGGTGAGGGGCTTCTGGAAGGAATGTCTGGGACACCCCCCCAGGGGCAGTGATTGGGAAGAACAACAAACAAAGTAATTTATCTTCTTCTGAGCAAACCTCTTATCTGCCAGGAACACCCCCTATCTCCCTCCTCCACAGCGAGTCAATAGCTCCTGCCAGACTAGGTAAACCATCCCTCCATGCAGGGGAGGGCAGCTGAGATCCAGCAGCCCTGCGCCCCCTCCCCAGACAGCATGGCTACACCCTTCACGGTGGGGAAGAGTGTGCTTTGGCCCACCCACCCTGATCTGCACACAAACCTGCAGGCCAGGCTGCCAGCAACCAGCGACAGAGCTCGCCTGGCATTGGCTCTGGCCTGTGGTGATGGAGTGACCTGGGCATAACCAGGGGAATGTGTAATGAGCAGGGATGTGACCCTAGTAGAAACCCCTCCCCCAGTGCCTGCCATAGGTCACAGTGGGGACAGGAGGCAAGGGTAGGACCCCAATCCCCCACCCCCAGCAGAGCCCAGCCTCCTAAGCTGTGGCTTCACTGCTGAAAGGGGTGTGTTTACACTGACTAAGCAGCCTCACTCACACTGCGAGTGCAGACGAGGTGCAGGTGGTCTTACTGCCACGTGGCTAGTCCTGGTGCATGTTGGTGTCCCCTCCTGGAGTCACCTGGACTAGCCACAGCCCGGTAAACATGCCAAGGCTGCACTAGGACTTGGGGTGGAGGGAGTTGCCTTACGGTTGTCGGGCATCTGCTTTTCAACCGAAAAGGGACCCTGGCGGTTCTATTCAGCATTGCTGACCAGGCCACTAAAAGTCTGATTGGCTGCAAAGCAGGGCTAAGGCAGGCTCCCTGCCTGCCCTGGCTCTGTGCAGCTCCTGGAAGCGGCCAGCATATCGCTGTGGCCCCTAGGCCCAGGAGCGGCCACAAGGGCTCCATGTGCTAAGCGCTGGCTCCGCAGCTCCCATCGGTCGGGAACTGCAACCAATGGGAGCTGCCAGGGCAATGCCTGCGGGTGAAGGCAGCGTGCAGAACCCCCTGGTCCCTGAGCCTAGGAGCCAGACATGCCAGCTGCTTCCAGGAGCTGCCTGAGGTAAGCGCCACCCAGATCCTGCACCCTGAACCTCCTCCCACACCACAACCCTAGCCCTGAGTCCCCTCCCCCACCCAAACTTCCTCCTGCAGCACATCCCCCCTCCACTCCCTATGTGTAGGAGCAGCCAAGGGGCTCCGCACACTGCCCCTGCCCCAAGCACTGCCCCCTCTGCTCCCATTGGGCAGGAACCACAGCCAATGGGAGCTGCAGGGGCAGCGCCTGTGAATGGAGCAGTTCACAGAGCTGCCTGACTGTGCCTCTGTGTACTTCCAGGAGCTGCTTGAGGTAAGCGCCGCCCAGAGCCTGCACCCTGACCCCCCCTATGCCCCAAGTCCCAGCCCTAGCCCTGACCCCCCCAGGCCCCAAGTCCCAGCCCTGACCCCCCTTCCTGCCCTCTGAACCCCTTGGTCCCAGCCCAGAGCACCCTCCTGCATCCCCAGCCCCACTCCAGAGCCCACACCCCCAGCCAGAGCCCTTGCCCCCTCCCAGACCCTAACCCCTCAATTTCATGAGCATTGATGGCCTGCCATACAATTTTCATACCCAGATGTGGCCTCAGGCCAAAAAGTTTGCCCACGCTTGGTCTAGACAAACCCTCAGACACCTCAGAGGATGGATGAATGCAGGAGCACTCACAGGCAGGTTTCCATTGCCATTTGTGCTGGGTTGGCGAACATCAGGCTCTGGGGGGTCTCCAGCCAAGCATTTTCCATCTTCATTATCCACTTGTGGAACTGAATGCCCCATTGGGTGCATTTTATAATGCAGGACACATGAAATCTCCAGCCAGCATTAAGGGCACCTGCTGATTCCCTTACTCCCGCCGAGTAGAGCTCAGGCTCCAGCGAGTGCCATGGATTTGATGGGAATACTGCCAGAAGATGGGTATGGGTAAGTGAGTGAGTAATTAGCACATGCTGCAGCCCCCAATTTCTTTGCAATCATAATTGAGATCTGGGTGTCAGGACTGCGCTGTCTCAGGCTAGGCTGGTGTTGGGCCCGAGTGGTTCTGGAGGGGGAGGCGTCTCAGCGCCTGCTCCCAGCAGCACAGGCAGAGTAGGGGCAGTGCTGTCCTGTGCATGGCGCTCAGTACAGTGGGAAATCTGCCCAGAACACCAGCCCCTAAGCTTCCAGTTCCAGGGGGAGAGGAAGCAGGAGAGCAGCAGATTGTGCTGAATCCCAGCTTCTTGTATTTAGTGCTAATTTCAATGCACCCTCCTCTGCCCTGCCTGGCCTTTAGGACATGCCCTGGCCTGGTGCCCCCCCAGCTCCTAGTCCAGCCCTTCAGCTGGGCGATCAGTCTGTCATTAGCAACCAGCCCCCAGATTTTGCAGCGCACACTGCGAGGGGAACTCCATGGATACTCAGCAGCGGAGCTATCTTGGCAATTAAGAGCTGTGCGTTCGGGGGTTGTTTATGGATGCTAAAAGCTTATACTAACACTCCTGCTCTGTGCCGCCTGCCGGGGCTCGCAGTGGGAGCAAAGGGCCAGCATCTCTATTTGCAGACCTGGAGAGGCTGCGTTTCAGAAATATTCAGCGACTCCCTGCATTAACATTCCTCTTGCAGCATTGGCACCAGAGAGAGTACACCCGCTAACAAGGGAGGGGAATTGGAGGGGGGCCCCCCTGCTCTCCTCATGTCTCCACTGGGCTCCCATAATGCTTTGCTGGCTGTGCTGCGAGTCACAGCCCAGGGAACCTCCTGACACACACTGATGTGTGTAGCACTTGCCCCAGTAGTCACAAGCCAAAGTCAGCAGGAGAGCGAGTTGTGGCAAGCATGCAGACACAAGCCTGGTCTAGAAGCCCCTCAGCTACGGCGTCACATCACCACTTTGGAGATTGGGCCAGGTCACTGGGGAGCTCCAGTGCGGCACCCCCAGCTGGCGCATCCTGCAAGTCAGGCCTTTTATGTGCACGTGGGGAGTGCAAAGGCAGGACTACTCCCTCTCTGCATCACAGCCTCTGTGGGAGGAGGTGGGCCTGGAGCACTACCCTGGCTGGTAAGATGGCCTCTAGCAACTGTGGCAGCCTTAAGACTGCTCTAAGTTCTGCTAAGAGCTAAACTGGTCTCGAGCTGGCCCCAGGATCAGGGAGCTGCAAAAGGTGACTTATAGCAACATGGAGCTCACTCAGCTGGGGGCTGAGCCCAAAGCCACAGCGTTTCCTTATCCCCACGGTGACCCCTTGAACAGAGATATAGATTCAGCTGCTGCTCCCCACCCCCAGGACACTGCACCTAGCAAGCCCCCAGCTGCTTCCTGCCCCCAGTGGGCCTGGTGACTCTCCCTCTGTGATACTGTGCCTGGGGCATCTCACAGCACCTAGCAGGACTGGCTGGCTGCTGCCCTTGGAGCCTGTGGGTGGTGGGCAGGCCAGGTGATGCCTGGAGGATCACAAGGCATCCTGCATGGGAGGCTAGTGCACTTTGGAGGAAGGGGGAGCCGGTGGAGGGATGCAAACAGAGGGGTGGCATAGCCAGCACTGCAGGCAAGGACGACCATCTTTGCTGCTGCAGGGTAAGAGAAGACTACAGCAATCATAGGGCCACAAGCCAATGCGAGCCTGAGCAGGAGTTTAGCAGTGTGAAGGGATAGGAGGGGCCTATCTTAGAGATGTTTTGCAGAAAGGATTGGCAGATGTGGCTATATCCTGGATGTGAACAGAGAGAGAGGTCAAAGGTCAAAGAGTGCCAGGTAGGCTGGGGGTGGTGTTCACAATGATCGAGAAAGAGGATGCAGGGAAGAGTGGGAGGGAAGAGCTAAAGTTCTCTTTTGGTCATGGTGAACATAAGCTGATGGCTAGATGGGCCTGGCTGAGACGGATCTGGAGCAGAGAGGCCGATCTGCAAGTCAGATTGTATTGCTGGATGAGGTGACCCAGGGATGAGCTGTAGTGAGAAAAGGTGCCCAAGGAGAGAGCCCTGCGAAATCCTCCCAGCAAGCTGAAACAGGGCTGAGAAGAAACCTCCACAGAACACACTGAAGGAGCCATCAGAGAGGTCCAGGGGGAACTAGGAGAGGGCAGAGTCAGGGAAGCCAAGAGGACAAGATTTCACGACCAGCTGGGGTGATGGTGTCCCAGGCGCACTGGCTCTGAACATTGGCTAGAAAGAAGGCAGATTCTTTGGCGAGAAGAGTGTAAAGGCAGGTGGAGGGGGTCCAGGATGGAATTGGAGGACAGGAACCTCAGACAGCGATTGCAGATAGTGCACTTAATGGGCTTAGAGCTGAATGGGGGATGGGGCAGTGGCTGGAGAGACAAGTGGAGTCAAGAGGGTGGGGGGTTTAAGATGGGAGAAACTAGAGCATGTTTGTATGGTGAGGGGAAAGAGCCAGAGGGGCGTGGTTAGGAGAGGAGTAAGGGAGGGGGTGGGAGGGAGATCTGGGAGGTGGAATGTGGTCACAGGGACCAGCAGAAGGGTTAGTGGGGTCAGACAGACACTTCTGCACTGGGGAAAGGGAAAGGAGAAGAGTGTGGGAGGGGATGGGGGAAGGGAAGGTGAGCTAAGGGGATGGGAAGGTCCTGGTGCACTTTTCAGTTCTCTTGAAAGAATTCAGCAAGGTCCTATGTGTTGAGAGCACAGAGGCCAGAGAAGCGGAGGGCTTGAGGAGCAGCGAGAAGGCAGCTGGGATCGTGGGTGTGGGCTGCAGTTCGGCTGGAGAAATGGAGCTGGTTCACAGGGAAGATGCCAGGCTGGCTTCCTCCCCTAGTTCTGGCAACAGGGTTACACCAGAGCTGCTTTGCAGCACCAGGGCAGGCTGGGGGAGTGAGTCAGGGCTGGACCTTACAATGGGAGAGGGGCCAAAGAGTCCAGGGGGACGCATGGAGAGAATGGAAAGGAGGGAGGGGAGGGCTGAGAGCAGACGAGAAGTCACCAGCTCCAATGGACTGGAGGTCACGGAAAGGCCAAGTGCCAGGGCACAATGGAGGGGGCTGCTGGGCCATGGTGAAGGAGACCAGGAGATGGTCAGAGAGCGGGAACTCAGAACCAGAGAGATCAGAGGTCAGGGCTTGGTGCAGGCCTAGTCCAGTGACCAGCTCTGGTGGTGACGTGACCCAGGGCTGCAGGTCAAGGGAAGAGGTCACGGTGAGGAAAGAAACGGTTACTTACTGTGTATTCCTCTGTGTGTGTGTGTGTGCGCGCGTGTGTGCACGTGCATCTGCTTACCAGAGAATTTGCCTAGCAGTACCTGTAGGGGGCAGTGCTCGCACCTCAAGATGGTAGCTCCTCCCCTGGCTACATGAGGCCATGCAGTCTCCCCTCCCCCCACCAGTTCCATTGCACCGAACACCCAGAGATGAAACTCCGATGCAGAGGGGATGGAGGGTGGGTCACGGAACGCACATGTGCATTACGTCTCGAAGAGCTACAGTTACAGTAAGTAACCATTTCTTCTTCAAGTAGATGCAGCCGTGTATTCCATGTAGATGACTCACAAGCAGTACCCCCTCAGGAGGCAGCGCTTGGAGTCCACCCAAGCAAGGATCACAGGACGGCTTTCCTGAGGGTTGTGTTCCTCTTGGAAGATGCAGTAATGGCGTAATGGTTTGTAAACCTATCTGTGGACAGGACAACCGCACAGCAGCCCAGCAAGTGTCGAATACTGAGACATCACCGAGGAACGCTTCTGATGGCACTTGCACTCTTGTGAGTTCGAACTCATTCGACCTCACTGAGGGGGCATAGTGGAAGCTATTTCACATGCAGTCTTGATACAAGATGTTATCCATCTAGAGCTCATCTGTGAAGGACTCGTGTGACTCTTCATACGCTTTGCATATGACACGAGCAGGCGGGGTGAAGCATGAACCGGGTTAGTCCTGCCCTGACAGAAGGCTAGACATGTATGGAGATGCTGCTCCTCTGAAGATGAATGTGGCTCAGGAAAGAACACAGGTAAACATACGGCCTGGTTCAAATGAAACAGAGGTCACTTTTGACAAAAGTTTTGGATGTGGTTGTAAAGTCACCTTATCTTTGGAGAATTGTGTATAAGGAGATTCTGCCATCAGAGCCTGCAACACACTCAGTCTCTTAGCAGATGTTATTGCTACCAGGGAAGCAGAAAGAGACAAGATGCTAGGGATGCGAATGGAGGTTCCATCAGCGCTGCTAGGACTGTGTTACGGTCCCATGGAGGATGTATACGAAGAAGTCCTTTTAAGAATCTTGGTACCATGGGATTGGAGAAGGCTGATCTTCCCTGAATGGACAGATAAAATGCCAGTATCATTTCCCGGTGCATTTTCTGTGAACTAAGCGCACCTCCCGTCGGCTGAAGGTGAAGCAAATCCTCCAGGATGTCCTGGATGGAAGCCAGCAGCAGCTGAATTTCATGGACCAATGGCCACATGGCAAACAATTCCTGTTTTTCTGAATAGGCCATGCTGGTAGAGGGCTTTCTACTATCGAGCAGAACCTGCTGAATAGCCACCGCACACCGCTCTTCCTTCTCAGCCAGCCATGGAGCAGCCACACCGGGGTGCAAGGTGCAGCTGTAATTCTGGGTGAGCAGGTTGGAATGGAGAGGAAGCGAGATGGGAAGTTGAACTAGCAGTGCAAGAAGGTCAGGGAACTAGCACTGCCTCAGCCACGCCAGGGCAATGAGAATGAGGTTGGGAGCAACCTGTCCTGTCGGACTGTGTTGTTCACCATGGTTACTACTGAGGAATTTGGAGCTAAATGGGGGAAAAAAACCCTCAAATCCCTGTGTGGGAATGAGGTAGCTTCTGCATGTGCTTAGCTGCATGTGGTACCAAAGCTGGTGTGCTCCAGCGGGCCTTAACAGGCTCAAGAAGTGCTTCGTTAGACTCACCCAGGGGCAGATGGTTGAAGGACATCCACTAACTTTTGGGTATTCTCCTGCAGGAACTCCACTTGGATACCAGGGAAGCAGCAACATGCCACCACAGGGCCTGGTATGCCTTGAAATCCTCCAGTACTGATGGGGAGGAAGAGTCTGGCACCATGGAATTGTCTGGGGATGAGGATGAGGCAGTTAACTGTGCCAGGGCTGGGATGACAGGCCCGGGATGACAGGCCCAGGTAGGACATTGCTGGGGGCTCCTCGGGAGAAAGGTTCACCGGTACCTGGACCTGTGATGGATCAATGATCACCACCATCACCTGGCCCTGGCCAGCTCTCTCAGTTTCGAGTGGGAGCTCCGTGACTGCAGAGTGGCCCATAGATTCCACAGAGACCACTAGTATGGAAAGGGCATTGGTAGCTAGTAGGCCCTGGGACAGGGGCCCCCATCTTCACTGCGAGATGAGTGCCAGTCCTGGTACCCGCATCACTGCATGAATGGCCCTCACTCAGGCAACGGAGAGTGGGAGAAGTAAGACCATGACCTGGACACTGAGGAGTCCCAGGCTTCGGAGGGCAGTGGTGGGACCAGCCCTGAGGGTGCGAGCAGCTAGTCTGACTCAGCCCCCGAGTGATGAGGAGCTGGTGCCACCAATAGAGACAGTCCCACCTGCACTGAGTCCACCTCTGTCATTTCTGGGGCCAGGAGCAGTAGCAACCCCGATGTCAGCATCAGTACTAATGTGACAACCGGTGCTAAAGTGCAAAGTGGTGCCTGTTGCCATGGCAACATTGGCAGCACCGGCCACGTGGGGACTGAAGAGGTTCCTGGTGCCAAGGAGGGCCCTGTGCCAAGTCCAGTACTGGCTCCATTTTCACTGAGTGTAGAAGGGAAACCCCTGGGTGTGGTGCAGACAGATCCATAGATTCATCAGCCCACCGAGCCAATGGGGCTACAAAAACAGCCCTGGCAAAGTCCTGGGCCAAGGGAGAGGGTGGGACAGAAAGGCAGAGGATGCCCCTTGCTGCCCGGTACACCGCTGGTGCCAGTGTCGTCCTTGCGGGTACTGGAGTCAACAGTACTGGGTCTCTGACCCCACTGCGTGGTGCTGGGGAGAAAATGGCGGGACCTGCTCCATCCCGTGCACTGGCATTCGCACCATGCCAGTCTGACCTCCTCACCGTTTCCATGAGTGACACCCCCAGAGAGCTGTAACCACCCGTTTCACTGTGTTGCATTACGTTTAACTGGCGTACGATTACTGAGGTGTGAAGTACTCCCAGTCTGTTCTTGGGGGCTGCCACTAGAGATCGCAAAGGTTGGGCTCCAGCACCAAGAAATAGAAAAGAAAGGAGGGTGTTCTCACATGTTCCTTTCAAGAGCAAAAGCCCCATGCGGCTGCTGTCCTCGTGTGCACTGAGGGAGTGCATCCGTGGAGAGCTGAGACGGCCATTAGACGGGAATAGTGCAATCCGAGCAATCTCAGCACAGCATTCGAAACGGAACCCCCTGCTCCAAATATGATCCAAGGCAATCGAAGTGGGCATAGACTGGGGGTGGGTGAGCGATTAGTGCTGCCCCCTAGTGGCACATACACGAGCCATTACAATTTTAAGTGACAAAACACCAGCTGCAACTTCTGCTCCTGAAAACATCAAACAACAAAAGTGCCATAGCCGGGGAGTCGGAGAGCTGGGCGCCAGGCCCGATCCAGCCCCACCGCTGTACCTAGGGGCCGCAGGCCAACGCACATTCTGCCAAGTTGGAGTTTTAATAAAAATCAAGTTTCTAGCCCTCGTGGTTGTGATGAACTCTTCCGGGGCCCAAGTGAAGCCAATGCAGTGCTGTCGGCCCACCTGCACTGACAGCTCAGAGTGGGGGCCTGCCCCCTTAATGTCACTGGGGTGTTGCTAGTAGAGAGATTGTGCAAGTTTACATGTTGGCCTTAATTATCGCCTTGCAGATCCTGTTCTCCTTTCCAGACAGCCATCGAAGGCGGCAGCGTGAAGGCAGCTGGACAGGAAATGCCAAGGTAGGGAAAGCTAGGGAAGGGAGAGAAGCAATAGGAGCCCGCATGGGAGCGGCCAGCTTCACAGTGTTTAGGGAGAATAAATCTATCCTCACATTTATTATGGCAGTGACTAGGGACCCGGGCCGTGGTGCTAGGCCCTGTACATGCAGTAGCAGATGGCCATAGCCCTGCAGAGCTTCCAGTCTAACTAGAGCAGAGAGAAGCAGGGTAGGGGTAGGGCCAGGGCCAGACCATAGCTGCAGTGTGAACACTGGGCTGGGACCTGGTGTAGGAGGTGCGGGTTAGGTTGGAGGGGATTAGCTGGCAGGAAAGGAACAAGGAGGAGGGTAAGGTGGCAGCAGGAGTGATATGAAGGTGAAGGGGGGCACTAGAACAGAGGCCAGCAGGGTGGTGGTGAGGCTCCCAGTCAGCACTATGCAGGGAAAGCCCTAAGCACCCTGCGTTAGCTGTCTCTGCAGCGGCTCCTTGTGCCTTGCTGAGTCTCTGGCAGGCTCCTCCTGCAGTTCACATGCCAGGGGAAAGGAGGGGGGGTGTCGCACGGATCCTGCTGGCACATCTTAGGTGGTGGAGGGTGCCGGTCCTGGCACCCTGGGTATGGGGTTGTCCTGGCCAGCGTTCCACAGGGAAGACTGGGCTGAGCCTGGCACCACTGACAACGCCAACCAGATCACCAGCCCCCTAACTACACTGTGCGCAAGGCACAAAGGGCAGCGTTGAGCCAGGGGGGCTGAAATTTGACCCCTTGTAGGATTCCTCTCTAATCACCAGGGAGGCAAACGGGAAGGATGGGACATTGTTTCCCATCGGTTCCAGTTGTACAGTCCAGGTTTGTTTCTCTAGTAGTTAAATGGGCAGTGTTGACAGGGCACTGTCCTTCCTGACCACCAGGGATGGGTGATGCTGTGCCTGGCACAAAGCAAGGACCCTGCAGATTGGCCACAGCCCTTGGCATCACCCAATTGGTTTCCTTGAGGGGGTATCACCAGGATGGGGGGCTCGCTCTACCCAGTGCTCTCCCACTGCCAGCCAGGCCCCAGCAGCTCTGCATGTCCAACTCCCTGGTGCATGTGGCAGTAACAACCTCAGCGCCCATTGACGTGGGACCCGAGGGGCAGCATGATGCTCACCAGCCAGACGCTAGCCCATGTGCGCCCTTCTGGACCCTCTCCACTGGACTCCTCCCTCTTCCTTCCCAGAGACAGGACCATCACTGGCTGCCTTGGCTGGGGCAGGAGGGCTCAGGACAAACAGGTTCCCAGCAGACACGCTTTCAACTCAGCCCCATTGGTCTGGGAGCAGAACTCCAAAGCTGCTTCTCTGCCCTCACCCTCCACCTGTGCGCCCACCTTGCCCAACTGTCTGGACAAGCCCCTGTACACACTAGCGAATGCTGCTCAGCCTGCGTGGCCTTGGCCTTTCGCCCCAACCAATGCTGTAGGGCAAGAGAAAGGAGCTGATGCTGGGATAAAAGTATAAACAGCCTTTATTTCAGCACAAAAATATCTCCAGTGGGTCATCTCCCTATAGAAAATCTCAAGGCTTCCAAAACAGACACTTGGGGTTTGCAACTGCTCCTTTTACAAATTCAGTTACCAAGGTGAGAGGAGAGGCAGAGAATAATCTCTCAGAGCAGGCCACCATCTTATTTGGGTCCCAGAGGGAGGGCATCCATTGCCCTGCGTGCCCCCCTTCAGAGCCCGATCCTGCCCCCGAGATACAGGAACACACTTGCTGGAGCAGCACTAGCTGACTGTGCGAGATCTGCATCTACAACGCGAGCGGGCTTGAGCACTGGGTGTTTAAAGCAGCTCTCCAAGGAGACACTGGAATCCACTCGGCCTGGAGGGGCCAAGTTCTCTTGGTTGGAAAGACTCTGTTTCCAAGGGCTCTGGGGAGGCTGATCTCAGCCCTCTGGTAGACACAAGTGTGTAAAATCTCTAGCCCCAGCCCCCTACACCTGGTGATGACCGAGCCCTTGGCTGTGACCCGCAAGCTACTCATGAACAAACTGCTCCACCCCCGAGTAACTGGGACACTGAGATGCGCACTGGGGCTGGTATTTCAGACTCCAGCGGGAGACACTGGCTGATGAACAGTCTGTACACTACCGGTGATGCACAGCCTGCTGCCAGGGGAGCCCAGCTTTACAACGGCTGCAAGGGGCTGGTCACTACTGCTTGTTTCTAGCAGTGGGTGAAGTCCTAGCTCCAGGACTGTGCCCACAGGGGAGTGGGGCCCATGGAAGCGGACGCAGGAACAAGGCTTGCACTGACCAGAGGCCTCCTCTCCCAAGGCTGCTCTAGGAACCCGTGGGCTGGAGCAATGGCTGACCTGCAGCAGGCAGCCTCTGCCACCTCCAAGCCGGCCAAGATGGGTCCTGGCTGTCCTGTTGTCTCCTCACCTGCAGCCGGCTCTCAGGGCAGTATGATGAGCTGGTGCCCCGGACCTTTCAGCTGTCACGGTCCCTGCCCCTTCTGGGAACTGTCACCAGCAGCATCTTTCACTTACCGCTTGGCTCTGAGCGCAGCTGTGAGTTCAGGCCAGACTTTCACACCCCAACTTGTAAAGGCTTTGCATGAGGCTGAGACCACCATGCGGCAAGCTCAGGTGTGCCGACTGGCCAGCCCCGGCTCCACACGCACCGGCCTGGCCTTTCCCCTCAGCCACGGGGCATCCCTGCTGGGCAGGATCTGAGCTCTGCGAGGTGGAGGTGGGGATGACTTCACTCTAAGCCCCAGTCGTGCAGAGCTGTTTCTTCCTTCCTGAGTCTATCCCCTGGAACCGGACACTGCTCCCTGCCCCGGCCTGACCTCGTTAGATCTCACCAGGCTGCCCAGGAGCGGTGCGACCGGGACGGGGCGCAGATGGAAAAGCAGATCCAGCAGCAGCTGTTTGGTTCCAGTGATTTTATTTCTTACGGTCTCTGTGCATTTCGGCCCCACCCACCTCTCGCCAGGAGCATGAGCTGCACCTCAGGCCTGTGCTGCCAGCACTCAGTGGAGCCCAGGAGAGTGGGCAGAACGGACAGGCACTAGGGACAGAGGCTGCCTGCCTGGGGCGAACCCCCCTCCGGGAGCAGGGGATCGTTTGTAAATGCTCCACTTCAGCGTCCCACATGGCATCACTTCATCCCATAAATATTCACTAGGCAGGTCCCTCTTCCTTTCAGCCCCCTGCCCCATCCCCTAGAGCCCCTCGCCTAAGGGAAGCCAGGCTCAGGATGCCCAGCAACCGGGGAAGGCGGCACAGACTGGACAGAGGGGGCAGCCCTGCTCTGCTGAGACGGCTGCTCTCCAGGAACAGGCCAAGGGGGCCCAGATGCTGCACTTCCCATTACCAGTCGCATGGGTGCCTGGGACTGGCTGCAGCTGAAGGCCACGGCCGTCATTGTATAAGGCCTTTGATAAGCACTGTGCTCTACAGAGAGAAACCTCCTGTCCCCAGCATGGGGTCCAACCCTGCCCAGCCCCACAGCTGGGCAGCACTCGGCACCGGGTACCTTCCTGTGGCGCCAACACCCACTCGGCACATACGCCCCAGGAAGACTTCTTCACCAATCGCCTGCATCCAAACAAGCCCTGGCCCCAGGCCATTCAGCCTCCCCAGGAGTGGCCCAGGGTGATCCCCGCCTGGGAGAGACAAGAGGTCGTGAGGAGGGCGGGGGCTGCGTCGTGTCTGACACACACAGCACAGGCAGTGCCAGGAGGGGCCGTGCCCACAGGCTGGCCCAGGGTCTCAGACAGGCCCAGATATGTCACAGCCAAATAGGGCCTGGCTGCAGCACATGGCAGAGCCAGTCGCACCCAGTCCCTGGCAGCTCGGTCATCTGTGCGTGTCTGTGTCATCGGAGCCCCGCCGAGCTGCAGGGCTGGGGCTGTGGAACTAGGGTATGCTGCTCCCTTCGCAGGCAGGTTTAAAAGCCACCTCAGCTGTGGGCAGCATTAAAGACACTGGTCCCCAGTTGGTGGCCCGTGGATCCAGGGAGGCTTTGCGTGGCAAGGTCCCTGCTAGAAGATACTGGACCAGGCCCTGCCAGCTCCCAGGCCTGTGTCCCAGGTGAAGGCTTTGGTACAGAGGAGGCCCAGGCAGGATGGACATTGGTCAATGGCGGCTGCAGACTGGGTCAGATCCACATGATTCTGGTTCCTGAAGTCTGGAGCACATATTCCAGGAGGCGGTGTGGGGTGCGGAGGCGGCTCTGGCTTGTTATGCGCCGGCCGGGGATTAGCCGGGGTATGTCTGCTGCCCAGCTTTGTAGCATGCTCTCGCTCCCCCAGGGCACTGGGCTCGGCTTCCCCAACCCAGTGCTCTCTAGCCTCAAAGCTGCTCCAAGGGCCCAGCGTGCAGAGGAGGGAAACCAGGAACCTGCCCAGCACCTGGTCCCGCGGGTGACAGGAGAGGAGGCTGCAGCGACGCCCAGCCAACACAGGGACAGGCAGCCAGTAAAAAACGGGAACACGGCGACGGACAAGATGCACAATCAGGGGCTGGGCATTCGTGCTGAATGCACCGGGTGGCGCAGTAGCCTGTGGGGACCAGCTCCCTACCGACGCCTCCAGGGGAACGGGGCTCAACACAGCAAAGCAACCGCCCCAGGAGCGTCATGTCTGCGCCAGGGACAGTTCCTCCAGCCCTTCCTTTCCTAGTCGGTATCTTGCCAGATCCTTCCTGGTCACCAGCCCGACCACCTGCAGGGAGGGAGGCAGAGAGACCAATGAGCGCCCCGCACAGCTCAGCCCAGCATGTGTGTCTGTGGTGACGGGGCTCTGCCACAGATGGCTGCCCCATATGGAACCAGAGGAACTCACCAGGGCGCTACGTTGCCCCAGAGCCACCAGCCACTCACCTCATTGTGATTATCCACCACCACCAAGTGCCGCAGGCCCAGCGCCCGGAACAACTTGAAGACCCTCGGCAGAGATGCCTCCTGCAATCCAGAGCGAGGCCAAGTGGTCAGAGAGCCCTGGAAGCTGCAAGCCGCTGCCCATCATGGGGCCAAGCAGGGAGCACTGCCCTTGTGGTGCCAGCCCCCCAAGAGGGCCTAGGGGACTGAGCAGCCCCTTTGTAACAGGCACTTGTCCCCCCCTTTCGCGGGGTAGGGAGCCCCACTGGACTGAGCCCCACTCGCCCCGGGGGATGGGTGTTTTCTTCCCATTTAGAGTGGGCCCGACTCAGCCCGCCCTCCCCCTGCTGGCTCACTCCCAAAGGCAGATCTGCAGCACCACGCCCTGCCCCCAGCGAGCCATACCTGGGGCACCGTGTAGGGCGACGGGTTCATGAACTCAGTCAGGTCCATCATGCATTCGCGCTCGTCCTGGGAGACGTGAATGGACTGGATGGGGGGGAAGCGGGGGTAGGCATCCCGGAAATCCTTCAGCTTCAGCCGCCTCTGAACAAGGGTCAGGTTGGCTCTTTCCACGAAGACCTAGGAGAGGGGAGACCTTTGGTACCAGTGCCGTGGCTCCAAGCTGGCCAGGAGTCCTGATCTGGCAGATCAGCTGCCTCGCACCCCGACAGATCACACTCTGCTCCTGCAGGCCCACTGGCAGCAGCCAGCAACTGTCCACGGGCAGCAGGAATCCTAGCACTGCGCAGATCCAGTTAGTCTGGGGTAAAACCAGGCAGCTGCCACTTGACAGGGTGAGAACGTAATGGAGCAAACAGAGAAACGTCCTTCGCCCCAGAACATCCCATAGGGCCTGCCCACTTCACTGCATCGCAGCACTCAGCTCTTCTGCCTTGGGGCGCGGCAGGCAGGCCGACAGCCCCTGCGACGGAGGACAGAGGGACTTGCCCCAGAGCTGGCAGAGCCAGGGACAGAGCCCCGATCTCCAGGCTCCCAGTTTGTTTGGCCAGCGGATTGTCTCCCTTGGTGCCCACAAGCACCAGAATGGTGCCCACAAGCATTTCCTAGCGGATGGTGGGTCCACCACATGGCACTGACATGCCCAGCTCACCCTTGGGCAGCGAGTCAGGGGGACCCTTCACCACTTGTAGGAAGAGTAGGCCCCCCCGGCAGACAGCTGGTGACCCACCTAGCTACAGCCTGGCCTGCTCGACAGCAGAGGGGTAGAGGAGCCAGGAGCTGCCGCGGAAGTGGTGGGCATCACGCCCAGTAGTACCTGGGCAGCAAGGACAGTTTAGCCCCTGCAATACGACAGGGAAGGGGAGTCCGGTTCCTGGTTCACTGAACCAGGCTGATGCCACCTCCCTGAGCTAGCCCTGGGCAAAGGACGGGAGAGGGGCTGGGCCGGACGCACCCCACCAGAGGGACAGAGGGGTCACATCCAACGGTGCCCGTCCAGGCCGTTACAGCGAGTTCCCTGGGAGGAGAAAGGCTCCTGATCAACTCATTTACCTTGTGCTTCAGGAGAACAATCAGCTGGGAGCGCAGGATCAGGCCTCGCAGTCCCGCCACCTGCAAGAGAGAATGCTGGGTATGGGCAGGGGCTGAGGAGAGCTCAGCAATCAGCCCAACGGGCCAGAGACAGGCCCTGGCTCCTCATCGCCCTGTGGTTACAAGCAGGCAGGCCTACGGGGATGCAGAGCCGAGAGCCCCAGGGTGGACTGTCGGCCTGCACACGCCACGCAGGGTCCAGCCCCGGGGATGGCAAGAGGCCACCACACAGCAGCAATTCAGCACAAGCAGGGTGGAGGACTTGGTTCGCTGTCCCCAGGGGCTGCACAAAGAGCGTCTGGGTGCCCCAGGAAAGGGCAAAGGGGGAGGTTGGGGAAACCGGGGGCTGGGATCAGCGGGGAATGCTGGTTTCTGATGGAGAGTCAGGGTTTGTTCCCCAATACCAGCTGGTGCAAGATGCTAGCACGCAGGGCCATGCATCACCAAGGCTTTGGCAATGGGACACATGTTGCTGCGCGCACCATGAGGCTAGCTGGGGAGCGGGTTGTTCTCCTGGTGTCTGCCCCACAAGACACATGTGCCGGCCACAGCACCTTTGAACAGTGCTGGCACTTTGGGTCACCCCCATACCACCCCATCGGCTCCTGGCTGCCAGCCAGCAGGTCACACGGCCCATCAGCACAGGAGGCACTGGAGAGTCCTAGCTAGAGATGGAGGAAGTCGTGACCATCCCCCTGGAGACCGCACCAAGCCCCAGCCAGCTCAGCAAGGTCCTGCAGCCCCAGGGAACGGAGCAGCCTCTCCCCCATCACTGCTCACGCTGGGTCGGCTTCACCGGTGGCAGCAGCAATGCTGGGAGCTGCAGGGCAGAGAAGCCTCCAGCCTGAGAGCACCTAGGTGCAGAGAACCATGCCAGGAGCAGCCAGTGCCCATGAACCCAGGGCTTCTAGGGTACCCTGGAGGCTGGGCTGGTGTGCACATGGGATGAGGCTTGGTGAAGGCCCCCTAGTGCCCACAAGGATCAGGGAGACGTCACTGTAGCTGCCAGGTCTCCAGTCGGCTGGGGCCCTGCACTGGCAGCCAAACGTTGGCCCGATTCAGTGGTTCAGGCTGCACCCCAAGCGCTGCAGAGTGCCCCAAACCCCACTCCCATTGTGGGTGTTACTTCAGCTGCCCATGGTCCTGGGGCAGGGCCGGCGGCTGGCCAGCCAGTGGTCTGCCCCACCTGCGTGGGGTCCGGGTTGCTCTCTACCACGGGAAAGCCGTTGTGGTTGGACGATGTGTCGCTGAGGATGTCCACGACCGTCCCCACCTTCTCAATCCTCCTGAGGCAGGTCACGGGCGCGCTCATCACCTCCCTGCAGGGGACAGAGCACCAGGTGACGGCGGGCTGGGACTAACCTCTTCCCCACCGGTGTGGGGGAGTGCGCTGCCCGGCCCAGACAGAGGGCAGTGCCCACCACACCAGCCAAAAGTCAACTCCCCACCCTACCCCAGGCAGGGCCCTGGTCCCCACATTATCACGAGGGCCTTACTTAAACTTGCTAGGCGGGCCAGGTTCTGCCTTTGGGTCTGCAGCTTCTTTCAAGTTCCCGACGTTCTCCCCATGCTACGGCCCAGGACAGCCACTTAGCAGCAGCCTTCCAGAGTGTCCCAGAGTTTAAAGGCCAGACGGGGAATCTAGTCTGCTCTCCTGCACAGCCTGGGCCAGATGCAGGTACCCCTGCGCTGAGCCCAAACACCCTAGCTAGACTGAAGACTAAACTGTCATGTGCACAGGCAGAAAACAGGAGCACCTGAGGTGCCACCAGTGCCCGGGACCCCTGCCAAGGCAGGGAATTTGGTTGGGGAGACATGCCCAGATCCCAACTGGTGCCCCATTCCCCATGCTGCAGAAAAAGATCGCAGCCCATCTGACCACAGCCACAAATAACCCCCAAACAAACACTACGTTAGCTAGCATAACAGGACAAACAGGACAGTGGCCAGAGGGGTCCGTGGCACAGCTGCCATCGCTGTGATCTGCCCTCCCCAGGGCCTGGCAGGCTCTGTGCACAAACCCGTCTCTATGGGTTTGCCTCTGGATGAGAGCAGCTCCAGACGGCTACTTTCCTTTGCCTGTCACTAGGGGGCAGCCTCTAGGACCAGACACTGTCCAGTGAGCGGATGCAGTTCCGGGACCCCTTCTGGAACAGCCCAGGCATCCAATGGGCAGCAGTGACTGAGAACCCAGCTCCACAGAGCACTGTGCGGGCTCTCCCTTTGGGGAGTTTGCCCAGCCCCGGCACCACCTCTCCTCCCCCCGGAGCTTTCTACCCACAGGAACCTCCCAGATCCCATGCAGCGAGTACCACGCAGACGGCCCTGCCTCCTGGGAGAGGACCCGCCCCCATGCCGCTCTTACGCCTGCCGCCAGTCTGAGCTGGGCGCTGGGGAGGGCAGGGAGGCAGACCCCCTCCATGGAGAATACAACCTCCTGCACTGGTGGGCTATTAAGCAATCACTCAGCTACTAAGAATGGGCTGACATCCAGACACCATCAGACCGTCGAGAGCTCTGTCTGTGGGGCCCTGGAGCTGGCAGTGGGGGGCTCTGTATCAGTCCCAATCCCAGGACCCCTTGCCACCCCATCCCCTTCCCTTTTAAATCAAACTGCCTAAGAAGTGGTAAAAGAGCTCAGGGTCATCTTGGTGCCCCCACACTGACGTGGGGTGGGAAGGGACAGACCCACCAGACCCGCTGGCAGACATGTTCAAAGCTCTCAGACCCAGCGGCACTGGGAATTTGAACTGGCAGATGCCTCCTGTGCAGTTTGCTCTTGTTAGCAGCCAGTCTTGGGAGCTCTGCAGCCCAGGGCACAGAGTTCCACCTGCTCTCCCCTGCCAGACTGCAGCCCCACTTGCTGTGGTGCCAAGGGCTGTTCTGTCCAATGCACCCACTAGGGCTCCAAGGAAGGTGGCCAGGGGCCTAGCAGCCCTGCAGAACGGCAGCTCGTTTACCTGGCTGTGAGGGAGTGAGATGTCACTGGAGCCTCCCAGTGCAGGAAAGGAACGCTCTGCAGCTGGATGTGCATGTCATACAGACCCTGCAGCAGGAGGAGAGGCAAAGCAATCAGCCACAGGGCAGGCACGACATGGACACAGGCCGCAAGGGCCCTCCAAATTGCTTGAGCCTGGTCTGCTCCCTCGGCTTCCCACACGCAGCGCTGCCAAAGCCCCTCAGTGCTCAGCTGATAGGTCACTAGCCACAGCCCGTTAAGGAGATGGTAACTCTGCTCCACTCAGGCTAATGGAGCTTGGCAAAGACCCCAACATCCCCACCAATCAAGTGGTCTCCCCAGGCAAGCCCAGCCAGGCTGCGTCAATAGGTAGCAGTGCCGAGTCATGACCAGTCAGCAGGCTCCCAAAGCTCCGCCAGCCCCATGTTCACATCCAGCCCCAAACCAGAGAGCAGCCGCTGGCTCCTGCAGCCGTTGCCTCGCCTGCTGGCCCTCATTCAGAACGGAAACAGCCCAGACTGCTCACCTCCACGAAGTAGTCACCCACGATCTTAGCAGTCATCAGTGCCAACATGATGGGGAATCCGTAGGTGACGTTGCCTGTCGCTTCCATCATGATGACGGTCAGGCTCAGGGTCATTCTCACTATCCCACCTGAGGGAGAGGCACACACATTGGTGGAACCCAGGAAGGAGAGCAAGGGGAGGGTCCCACAAAGGCTCTGAGCCCCTATGCTGGGGAGTTAGCTGCCCCCATGGCTGCTGCATGCACCTGAACTCTGCGGACGACCCTGCCTTGGGGTTTGACCTGGAAAGATGGCTCCACAAAGGGTTTATGGGGTGGGGCAGTGCCTGCGTTGTGTGTGGGCGGGGAATGGAGGCACAGAGTCTAGCAGGAGGGCAGGGTGCCAGCTGGCTCATGTCAGCTGTACCCTGCCTAGCTACCTGCAGCCCAGGATGACTCCATGTTTGCTAAGGCTCTTCAGTGCCTGCGTGGAGAGCTCTGCTTTCTGGGCTGCTGCTGGACCCGTGGTTCGTCCATGCCAGGAGTTAATGTTAGCAGCAGCGAGAGGCAGCGCAGAGTAAGGGGGCAGCACAGAGAAAGGGGCAGCACCTGCAGCCGGTGCTGCTCTGCGGGGAGCCACTCATGGGCCGTGAGGGGACGCAAGGGAGCTCTGTGGTTCCACACCGGACACGGTCAGGCAGCGAACAGACAAGCCTGCACTGCAAAGTCTGACGTGTGTAACCAGGTACTTTGTGCCATGCCGCCAGCTGCCCTCTAACAAGACAGCCCCAGGCTAGTCCTGGGAGACTTGCTCTCCATTAACAGCCCCTCCCTTCACAGCACCCCTCTCCCAGTGGCTGCACTTCAGTCTCCAATTCACAGGACAAGCTGAACACCTGACATGCCAGGTGTACGATTCCCTTCAACGTAAAACGAAAGGTTTTCCCCCACAGCAGTCAGCTGCCGACACACTGCCTGAGGCTGGCCAGCAGCTCTCCGAGCACAGAGAGGCTGCATTTTCTACCAGATGTTCCCAGTGGAGACACATCCAGACACAGCCCAGTCTCCATGGAACGCAACGAACGCCTCCTACCGGGTGTTTCCTAATGGCGAGCCGAACTCACCCAGCTGCGCTGCGGCCCCCATCAGAGCGTACTTCCCAGGGTCGGCCCAGATCTGAACAGGAGAGACAGGAATAGCGAGTTACACGGGGTGAGACAGATCCATCCAACTTGTACCCCCACAGTGGCAGAGGCAGCCACCCTACGTGCCAGCCACAGGCCGAACAACAAAAGCCGCAGCCACTCATCTTCTGGAGCATCCAATACACTGCACAGCAGGAAAGGCCCCTTGACAACAGCCTCACCAAGCTCCAGCAAGCACTGCCCCAGGGACGCTCTGCAGGGAGCCTTAGCCACTTGGCAGGACTTGTACTGCGCTTGCTCAGGAGCTGCTGCTGGGTGAAGTGGCGAAGGGCAGCAAGCAGGATCCACTTCCCTTCTAGCTGGGATTTTGCAGTATCTACGCTCGTCTTTCTTCCTTCACCCACTAACCCAGCTAAAACTCCAGCACGACCTCCGCCCCCTCAGCTGACCTCCAGACATGGGGCACTAATAAATCTGCAAGCAAATCGTGGCTTCACTGTCAGTGCTCCATGTCTGGAGGTCAGGGCTCCCTCCCCGCCCAGGGGGTAACTCACCGCTCCACTGGTCAGGTAGGCCAACGATATGCCAAAGAGTCGCCCCCAGGCAGCTCCAATCAGCAGGGAAGGGATGAAGACACCTGCCGACACGGTGAGCCCATAGGTCCAACAGGCCAGAAAGAAATACATCAGGGTGAACATCCCCAGGGTCATGGGATTGTAAGAACCTGGGGGGGAGGGAGGGAAGAAGAGAGGTCCAGGCGGTTGGATTCACCCCTTCCACACCTCAGAGCTCGTTAGCAGCCCCCCCATTACTGCCACGACATGGGTCTGAGAGGATGGGCGCCTGCAAACGCACACCAGCCTGTCAGACCAGAAGAGCAAGGTGCATCCGTCTGTCATCGCACACCCTAGAGAACAGCATCCCCGAGGGGGCTGAGTAGGGGCAGAACCGATTGTACAACCTTCCCCCATCCCCCGGATCCAGTGAAGCTCCTCACCTCCCTGCTCCAATCCCCCTCTATTAATGGTCATGGCAGCAGGATGGACCCACCTAGCCACTGTAGATGTCTCACAAGTAAAGACTGGTATTTCCCCTCAACAAACGAGATCTTTCTCCCTCTCGTCCCTTGGCTGGTTCCGATCGCCAAGCCCTCCGCAGGCAGGTACTTGGAATGCAGCCCCAGCCTGAGACAGTCTGCCCCGATCCCTGCAGCCAGCTCATGCCCTGGAGCTGGATGGTTCACAGCCCTAAAACCTTTAAAAAATCCTGTAACTGCAGCTGTTCTTGTGGGCCACACAAGGGCCAGGCCTTTCCAAACCCTGCTCTGCTCCTGGCCCCAGTGTTCTCTGGCCAGGGACGCCACAGGTTACTTGTGCTTTCCTTGCAGCTATTTTATACCCGTTGCCTTTCAATAGCACCAAATCCCCTTGCTCTGAACAAAGGGCTCCCATGAATGCTCCCCCACCCCATTCGTTAGCCAGCAGGCCTTTCCCAGACCCGATTCACCTCTTCACAAAACACTGCTCTGCAGGAAAGTCTTCATTGTCCCTCCCTGTGCCCGCCTGTCCCTGCTCGCTGCCCCTTCAGACAGGGCTGAGCAGTTCTGGCACGGTTACGTTGGGGGAGCAGCTCACTCATTCAGGGGGTTCGGTCTCATTCCTAAACTGATCTCTGCTCCCGTGAGCAGAGGTTTGCAGTGAGCTGCCAGGGTTAATTCAGACTGAGACACTTGTAGGAGCAGGTCCAATTCCTCTTCCCACCGGGTTACCCACCAGCTGTCAAGCAGTTCATCCACCTGCATGCTGCTCATTCCCCCTCGCAGGGTCAGGCCCTTCTACGTGTCTCTTAATCGTCCTTACTATGACTCGCCCTCACCACTCACCCCTCTATCCGGGTTGTTAATTTCATACTGAACTCCAGGCCTTGTCCAGGATCTGCCCACCCCCATAGCCTTTGGCCACAATTCAAACCGATTGTTTCATTGGCTTTCTGCTTCTCTGTTTCTACTCCAGGACGATACTCTGACCCTCCCCTTGGAGGACGTACTCTCCTTAACAGCCTCTTGCGAGGGACTTCAAAGACTTTGGAAAGCCCAGATAACCTAGCACTGCCAGTTCTGGAGAAGGCCACAGAATTCTAATCCACTGGAGAGGCCTCGTTTTCCTTTGCGGAAGCCAAGGCAATTCAACCCAGTGTATCGTGTTCCCTACAGTGCTGTGCCATGATTGTTTCCAGGCAGAGCCATGAACCTTCCTGCTCTATATTCACCAGGGACACCCCCTGCTGCTTGTGCATGCTACCTCCCACAGAAGTCTTGCCAGCCATACTGCAGCTGCCTCACTGGACATCACCTGTGTAGAGGCTCTTGTGCAGTGCCCTGAAGTCCCCCCGACCCAGCACTCTCTGGATCTGCATCCTCAGGCAACAGCTGTTTAAAGTGTGTCGAGTAGGTGAGCGCCCCCACCCCGTCCCCGCTGAACATTTCCACAACAGCTGTCAACCAAGGTTTGAGACAGGGGCGGGAATGGTCTGGGGCACCACACAGCTCTCTGGGTCCCATCCTATCTCCATAGGAAAGTCACCATCACCGAGTGCAACCAGTGCTGGAGTTGCCATTTCAGTGCACTCAAGGGACAGCCATCTCTGTGCATCAGCTGTCAGTGAAAGACCAGGCATGAGATTCAAGCAGCTGTTACTGAGGTAGAGGCAGAACTTGTGCCTTTTCAATTAAAGTTACCCAGGCATCACGTCAGCCGAGAAACGCAAACCCAGACAGGACTCTCCGGGGCACTGTGAAATGGGATTTCATTTCTAGACAACCCAAAAAGTAAAATCCACATTCCAAACATGACCAGAAGGGAAAGTCATTCAGAGGAGAGAGACGTTAGCAAACAGGAAGCAGCCAAAGAACATTTCCAGAACAGACTCCAGCTTTCGGAGCGAGTACACGAAGGAGAACGGCTGGAACAGAGACCGAAGGCAATGAATGGAAAATGCTTGGCTGATAGTTAACAGGAGTGCTCATGGGACACTGCAGCCTCCTTGTCAAGGTCCCATCTATACACAATCTAACACACCACAACTCTCATCCTGCCTGTCTGAGCGCACGTGCCCACAGACAGGGTGCTTATCACAGGCTAAGGGAGGGGGAATTTTTGTGGGACCATCAATAAAACATTGATACCTCTTTGCAGATCCAAATCCAGACCTTGACTTTTAAAAGCCCCAAATCAGCCATTGACATAAAAGCACAAGTCTTCTGACACAGGTCTCCTACTCAGACCTGACGTAGTCACCTCCGGCTGGAGACTAGTTCGTTTCAATGCATATTCAAGAGCAGATCACCCAATTCACGCTCGTGAATGGCAGGCGCCTCCCAAACAACTGCATTTTATGAATTAGTGAGCACGAACAAAGCAAAGCTCTGTTCCTCCGACGAGGTCAGGCTGAAAGATTTATGATGTCACACAACAGGGTATTTGTAAACGCTATGAAGCGCTCCTGGTGCCTCTGCTCTTAAAGCTTTGCCGAGAGGTATGGAGGGCACGTCATTGCGAGTGTGAATGGCTCTGCATTAGCACCAGCTGGCCCGGGCTGATTGGTGGATTGCTCCCGTTCCCTGAGATGGGGAGTTGTGCAGGCATAGCCAGGACTGTCCTTGTTCTGTTTGTACAGCACCCGGCACAATGGGCCTTGGTCCACACCCTAGGGCTCCTACGTGACACCACCACCATTAATGTGTTACACACTGCAGAGCCCTGGAGCCTGCACACCCAGCAGGCTCTGCGGAGGGTTGCTATTCGCCAGCAGGGAGGATCTTTTTACAGAGGCTCAGGGTAAATGGTGAATTCTCTGTAACTTGAAGTCTTTAAACCATGATTTGAGGAGTTCAGTAACTCAGCCGGAAGTTAAGGGTCCATTACAGGAGCGGCTGGGTGAGGTTTTGTGGCGTGTGATGTGCAGGAGGTCAGACTAGATTATTGCAATGGTCCCTTGAGTCTATGAGCATTACTGAACAGAGCTCACCCGGCAGGGTGGCAGGGCTGGGCTAACACAAGAACGTCTGACCACAAACCGAGCAACGTGACTTGCTTCCTAAAACTGGGTCTGCTGCCCTGGACCTGCCACTAGCCCCAAGCCCCCCGCCCCGTTTTGCCTGCAGCTCAGCGGCCTGTCAGCCGAGCTGGAACCGACCTGGGGGGTTGTGAAAGAGGCTGACGACACTCTTCTCAGGCGTGTTGAAGAAGGCGGTGGCCATCGAGTTATATTCTCCATCTGCACAGAACAGCTGGGGAGAAAAAACAAAGGCTGGCTTGTGAAAACTGGCAGAATCCACACGACGATCGCTGCTAGGACGTGTGGCACATGGAGACAGAGGAGCCGGCAGAGAGCGAGAAGGCAGGAGTGGAAGAGGCTCCTGGTGAAATACACCCCACTAGCAGAGGCGCAGAGTTTCATGGAGCCACATGCTACAGGCATTGCTAGCAGGGTACATTTGCGTTCAACTAGGTAGACTTTTACGCCCAATATTTTAAAGGTATTTAGATAGTTCTGTATGCATCGGTGCAAAGCCTCACTGATTTAGGAGCCCACATATTTTCAAAAGGGATTTAGGCACTTGGGAATAAGAATGCCTTTTGAAAAGATTTACACTCCAAGATCAGTTAGGTGTTGCAATCGTGGGCACACCAGGCCTAGCCTCTCACTTCAGTACCTGTACAGCGTTACCCACCTCAGAAATGTAGAGTGCCATGATCAAGTTGAAATCTAGTTAAATTTAGCTGAGAATTTGGCACATTTTCCTCTTCCCCTTTATTAGCTGAACGACTGTCACAAATGGGGTACACTTCCTGGCTATACAGGGGAGCAGGGAAAGCAGAAAGGGTGGTGAGACATTTCTCTCCCATCTAGCCGTTCTAGTAATTTTAAGTATCGGTGGGTAGCCGTGTTAGTCTGTATCCGCAAAAACAATGAGGAGTCCGGTGCACCTTAAAGACTAACAGATTTCTAGTAGTTTTAGATGTTCCTTAACAGCAGTCGGCAATACGTTATCAGAGACTGGTGATTTTTAAATCCACAATGGCCCCTTTACCAAGATGGTGCAGTGAAGGCTCATGTTATTTTCAAAGCCTTCACTTCTGCTGGTGCACTAGGATGGATCATTAAATCCCAGCTAGATTCCATTAGACACCTGTGCTGAGGCCAATGAGCTCGCATAGACCTTTAGCTCAGCCTCCTGCCCCAGTCTTGTCCAATCAGCTGATCGCACACTATTCCCTCAAGCATACAGCTCTCTCTGCAACCTTAGATACACACATGCCATCCTGTGCTACTCTGGGCATGCCACCGCACAAGGGGCAGAGTTCAGGCTGCACAGGTGACGTTACCTTTGTCATTCCCCAGCTGAGTGCTTGGTTTGCAGATTGCATTTTCCAGCAACAGTTTGGATGAAGTTACCCACTTCTTTATTGTAGTCCCTTAAACTGTGAGTCTCTGGCCAGACCCTGCCAGGCCCCCCTTGCTGGCCAGGCACTCTGTGAACCATGCCCCCCCATGCTCCCCCAGCAGAGCCTCGCCTCATTCAATGTGCGCTGCGTGACCCTGCCCAGCACTGCTAGACTGTCTATAATGCGAGCTCAGGAAGCTCAGGCCCTGCCTGGGGCAGAGTTCCTCTGCCATGTATGGAGCCCTGTCTCATTCACTGCCCATCTCAGGGGACGGTCCTGCCTCCCTTAGTGCTTGCAGCCCCCTGGCTTGTCAAAAAGCTACAGAGACCTCCCCCCTGCCTGGGCCTAGCCTGGACCCTTTGAGGCCAGCTTCCAAAGCAGGCAACAGAGATCCTGCCTGGAAAATCCCTTAGCTCTGAGCACCTGGCTGTGCTGCGACCCGATCCAGCTCTACGGGGCAGTCAGGAACAGACACTGCAGGGGACAGGGGATTCACAGCCACGTTTCCTACCTGCAATGGATAGGCCACGGAATCTCCTTGGAGGGGTTGGCAGTCGCTAGAGCAGTAGATCATCACAAACCCCACGGCTGCCGTCACAGCTGCCACCAGCATGGCCTCGATCACCTGCAGGCACGGGCGGTGGATGTACCTGCAGAGTCAGACACAAGCCGTGTGAACAGGGAGAAACCTCCTGGCTGTTCTCTGCTTCCCAGACGCACCCCCGGGTCAGCTGGTTCTTCAGACTGGTTGCAACCACTGCTGGTGGCGTGGGGGTATGGAAGTGGCTGGTGCAGGCTGCCACCTTCCAGGGGCGGAAACCAGACAAGCAGCAGGATTTCACAGGCCCAAATGAAGGAGCAAATCACAGACAAGGTCCCTCCCAGCCCAACGTGAGAGCTCATCTAGTCCAGCCCCCTGAGCTGAGGCAGGACCCAGTAAACCTAGACCATCCCCAACAGGTGTTTGCCCAACCTGTTCTTAGCAACCTCCAGTGACGGGGATTCCACAACTTCCCTTGGTCACCTGTCCCAGTGCTTAGCTACCCTTAGAGTTAGTTACAACGTTTTCCCTACCACGCTAACCTGAATCTCCTTTGCTGCAGATTAAGCCCATTATTTCTTGTCCTACCTTCAGTGGACAGAGAACAATTAATCACTGTCCTCTTTATAACAGCCCTTAACATGTTTGAAGACTTATCGGCACCCCTCCTCCCCCCATCAGTTGTCTTTTCTCAAGACTAAACACACCTGCTATTTTTAACCTTTACTCATGGCTCAGGTTTTCTAAACCTTTGATCATTTTTGTTGCTCTCTTCTCTCTTGCTCTCTCCCCCCAAGTTGTCCACAGAAGGTAAACAATCCCCTTCCCCAGCTCTGCTCTTGGATGCTGTCCTGCCCCGCGGAAGGCCATCTGAAGGTTACTGGGGCTGTACGAACGAGGAGATGCACGGAAATCGCCCTTATACTTTTAACAGTCCTGCAGACTTCTGGCTCCACGAACACGTGCACAGAACCATCGAACATGGAACGTACCCTCTGCTCTGAATCCCTCAACTCCCGTCTGTTCCATCTGCAAAAGCTACAAGCACTCCCCCATCCTCCCAGCAGTCACGGGAGGTTATTTGTTTGAACTAATTGCTCTTGAAAGCTGAGCTGTGGTGGATAAATGAGAAGCCAGGTCCCAAGAAGGGGGAGGGAGGTATTCCAACACAGAAAGCTTAGCCATTTTAACTGATTTTTGAAGGAAAGTGACTACTGGGACTGTTTCAAAAGCATCTAGTGATTTATGAGCTCACTGGGACTTGAGCTTTTGAAAATGTTCCCCAATGCATTTATATAGCACGTAACCCAAGTACTGAACAGCAAAGGAATGGATAGAGATGAAAATCGCATTGTCCACATAAATATTTGCATCAGAATAAAGAAATCCATCAGATCACCATCACCTGAACTCTGACTCATGGATTTGTTCTAAAGTCTTTTAGTCGATCCTCAGCCTTCAGAATTTATGTGTTTCTTCAAAAAGATACTGTTAGATGGGAGTTGCATCATCTGTTAATATACTTACAGGTTGTCAGTTGAATCTAAAGAAATCCAATGCGTCTCAAGAAACAGTAGTTATACACAGTTCAATAGGAAAGCATGGAAGAGTTATTGAATTTAGATATGGATTTTAGGTGGATTAGTGTACTGTGAATGGGCACATGTAATAGAAGATTGCTTTCTCAGAAGGGTCTCTGCTTTAGGAGATGATGGAAGCAGGGCCGCTCGGGGGGGAGGGGCAGGTGGGGCAATTTGCCCCAGGCCCTGGAAGGACCCCCACGGGAGTTGTTCGGGGCCCCTGGAGCGGGGTCCTTCACTCACTCCAGGGGCCCTGGAAAAAACTCTCGTGGGGCCTGGGCCCCTGGAGCTTCTTCCGCTCTGGGTCTTCGGTGGCAATTCGGCGGCGGGTCCCGGAGTGGAAGGACCCCCCGCCGTCGAATTGCTGCCAAGGTGGGCGGCCCCCCGCTGCCGAGGCCCCCCAGACCTCCTGAATCCTCTGGACAGCCCTGGATGAAAGGGATAGTTACTTTGGGTCAGAGTTACAGTTGTGATGAAATATGGATTTCTCTGCGATAGTAGCTGTCAATTCTAGTGCATTATAAAGTGATGGCATCCTTAGCTAGCACTTCCTTGCTTTTAAGCACTTGAGTTTTGTGAGTGACCACGTGCTAACACCACACATCACTTACCAGATCTGAAGCTGCAGGGCTACAGAAATGAAAGGAATATCCTTTGGTTCAATTAATCGGCCCCAACCTGAACACAACCCATGATAATACTGGGATTTTGTTTTATTTAGCACCTCTTGGGCTCTTACCTGATTCGGAACATGGTTAACCAGTAATTCAAGGCATTGAATATTGCACCAAGAATTCCACCTGCAAGCAGGAAAGAGGGAAAACAGCTGAAAGCCTCCTGAGTGGATTTGAAAGAATCCAATATTCCTTTATGCCACATTCGGGATTTTCCTACATGCAGAATTAAACACATCTTTAAAAAAAAAAAAAAAAAAAAAGAAAGATTTCTCCTGACTCAGTGTGCCTTTGGACAGTTCTCTGGCCTCGTCAGCAACGTGTTATCACTAACACAACGTTTTTAAGCCATTGACAGCAGCAGCTTCCAGGGAAAAGCAGCAATTTCCTACTGTAATACTTAGTGTCAAACTACAAAAGAGAGCAAGCCGAATGTCACAGAAGAAACTGCACAAGCTGCTGCCATTTCTCCCTAAAGGCACAAATCTCCAGTGTACGGAGACTTCAAAATTGGAAGAGTCAAAATTTAACTCTACTGCTTTGGACGGGGAGAGAAGAATGAGAGTGAACACACATCCTTGAGAAAGATCCATCCACACACCTGGCCTCCCCCTTTATTTCTCGTTTTTTCATTAAAGGAAAAGATCAGCGCCTGAGCCCGATCTTATTTCTCCAACATGAAGGTCATAGATCAGCATGATGCATTAATGCAACATTAGGACTGAGAATTTTAACAGCCCATCAGGCTATTCAGAGGCCCAATGTAGACTATAACTGCCACATTTTCCATTGTATACTGGCATGTGCAACGTGGCTGCATCAGGGTTGCTGTGGTAATGGTTGTTTTCATTGTTCCAGCATGTGTGTTTCAATGCTCAGATACAACGTGGCATTAGGAGAGTTTGTCGCCTTACAGCAGCCAGCCAACTGGAGACCACATTACTCCTGTTTTTGTTCTGAGCAGAGAGTAGTGGGCGGAAGGTCAGAGATCCAACCACCATCCAGACCCCAGGGCAGTGAAAGAAGCAGGAGACATCAGCATCCTGGCTGGGGTCCAGTCCAATCCAAAGGGTAAAGCTTCTACGAGGAAAAGTTATCTACAAGGAAAGTCAGCAGCAATTCCTCGCCAACTTCAGCCTGACGTTTCCCTGCATTTCTGGTCATTTTGTAAAATCCAGTGGTGGATTGTTAGCAGCCACCTGATTGTACAGAGAACTGAGGTAGAGGTAGGCAAGGCTGCCACTGAGACAGATTTCTAGATGTGTGCTGTGCCCAGCGCAGCAGGAGAAGGCTGTACGGAAACAGCGATCAGAAAATAATTCTCACACAGTTCACGTTCCAAACACTCTGTCTACAGACTCACAGCGGGCAGGGAGTTTTGCCTTAAAACACCAGTTTCCTTCCCCCAGCTGCTCAGGGGGCCAGACCTCAGACCAATGTCACCCTGACAGGCTCTGCCACACCCCAACCCTACCCGACAAGGGGGAAGAACAAAGATCAAGATTGGCCAGAGAATCTAGCTGTGGCCCTTGAAAGCATCAAGCAGCAGCAGGCTCCCCGAGGGCCCTCTTTTTTGTGCTTTTTAATGGCTTTCCTGTTCTCCCCAGGAAGTGGGCTAAGGCAGCTTTTCAGGACGGGATTATTCAGAGATGTTAACGATTGAACGAGCAGACTGAGCTTACCAACCACTCCCATAACAATGAAGATCGGAATTTCCTGGAACGTGTAGCCCAGTTTCTGTAAACAAGGAGAAATGGATTTGAAGACCTTTCGGCACAGCAGTTTGCTTGGTGCCAAGTTGCTGCCTCTGCTCAAGGTCTTTACAGCTGGCAGCTGCCTAGAGCAATGGCTGCAGCAGGGCTGCTCACTCCCAGGCCCCACAAAACCCCCGCTCGCAGAACCAGAGCCCAGCAACAGCTGGACAAATGCTTCCAACTGAGGGCTGGACAAATGCTTCCAAGAGGTTGCTCGGCAGGAAGTTTGGATCTAGGTGCATCAGACCTTTGCAGAGTCCCCTGCCCCAGCATGCCACCCTCAGCCTGAGGTGCCTCATACTGTCAAAATATTCAGATGAAGGGCATAAAGGGAACGAATGGCCCCATCTGCTGCCTCCAGGTCCTGCCACTACTTGCGAGGCTGCAGAGCATGCCTGGTACGGGACATGTGCCTGCCCAGTGACGGCACAAACTCAAAGCCGGCAATTTTACCTCGCTGTCGAACCTTCCAAAGTTGATGAGACCTGGGCTGGAGAGGTCCCAGGGGTTCCCGTGGTAAAAGCTCAGGATGGAGTTCAGTGTGAATGTAGAGATCATGGAGGCAAAAAACTGCAGAGAGAAGCAAAAGAGCATCACGGCACGAGACAACCTGCTGCCTCGGCTGCCTGCCGTCACATCCCTCCAAACCCCACTCCATCCACCAGGGGCCTACTTCAGCCCCCACTCATTCCCCGAAGTGTTCTTACAGCAGGGAGGGGCAGGATTTAGTTCACACCCTCAACCAGTGCCTGTGGCCCAAATCGGCATGTCTATTACGCTGCGAGCTCCACAGGCAGGAGCCATAGCTTCCTGGGGGTCATGCAGCACCTTGCGCTCTGTGCTTATACACAAGTGCCTCGCGCCTCTTCTGTGCTGTTCCCTTTACGTCCCATCTCCCTCTTGCCACCTCTCCGGCACAGGCCACTGCAGGACTCCAAGCAGCTTCTTTGGGAGGGGAACCATCAGCATCCTCCATCTTGGCCTCAGACTCTTACATCAGTCAAGACCTAGATTCACTCGACAGTCTCCTTCTGACGGGGGCGTCTCTACCCAGTGCAGGCCCCTCGCTCGTAAAGGCATCCTGCCCTTCCCCGGCCCAAGTCAAACCCCAAGTCAAAGCCCCAGCTGGCAGCTGAGTTTTTCAGAAGCTGGTGCCCAGCCAATTGCCCAGCCTCTGCCTCAGGCTGCTAACACTTACGATTCTCCACGTCAGGAACTGATTCCAGAAGGAAGCACCTTCTTCCAAGCTGAAAAGAACTCCCCCTAAGGACACAAGAGGCCATGGGGCCATTGTAATGGATCAGCTCGGGTAGCTACCACCTCTCTGCCGAGGAGTGGCTGGGCCTTTCAGGGCGAGTTCTGCTCTCCCAGTTACATGGTCTGGAAGGAACCTGCCCCTTGGGTGTGCAGAGACAAGGGACACAGCTTCACAGGGCTGGAGACCTCACACCCACACTAGGGATCGATACCTGGCTGTGGCTGATGACACAGTAGACCCCCACCCCACAGCCTGAGTCCTGGAAGCAGGCCAGCGGCTGGCCAAGCCTTGGGGAGGGTCACAGCTGCAGATGCACGTCTATGCTAGCAGCCCTTGGTCATGCCACCACTGCACTTGGAGCCAGGAGGCTTTGGGGGAGCATCTCACACGGCCACTTTCGGCGAAGAGACAGAAATGCTGGGCGTTCTGACACCTGTCTCCATGGCAGCGGGAAGGCTTTGCTGTGGGGACGAAGCCTGGTGCCCTTTGGTGACCGCGCTCAGCC
The DNA here is from genome assembly GCF_025201925.1 of Gopherus flavomarginatus. Lineage (NCBI taxonomy): Eukaryota > Metazoa > Chordata > Testudines > Testudinidae > Gopherus > Gopherus flavomarginatus. The sequence goes on from NC_066625.1 coordinate 32,940,548, forward strand.
TACATCCTGCCACTTTCCCAGTCACTCAGAGGAGAGGAACAGCAATGCTGGGCATCGGTTCACCCTGGATATGGGCTGCTGGGGGGGGGGGGGGGGGGCAGGGACGGCTCTCTGGGGGACTAACTCATTCCTTAACACGCAACTTTACGCCTAGATTTCAGGCTTGCATTGGAGGAGGGAACACGCACCGATATCGACACCCCTCCTGGGAGGGCTCCGCAGTCCCTGGGTGGGGCTAACAGCTCTCCCAGCCCTACCCAGCCATGCACGACCCCCTCCGCTTCACTGGCGCTGTCCAGGCTTCTCTTGGCTGGCTCACGGACTCAGCAGTAACAGGGCCAAGTGGTAACCAGGCATTTCTGGCTGTATCTGCATGTCAGGACCCAGTTCCCTCTCTCTGTTCTCCAGGGGCTCCTCCCGGCATCAGAGAAGCCCAGCAGAGCCAGGCAGCCTGTATGCTGCTTGTTTTGTTTGCCACCAAGCTCAATGGGCAGGAGCAGAGGGACAGACGGATGGAGCCGCCGTTGTTCTCTAGTTTGGCCGCGCTACATGGGAACACGGCTCTGAAAGCAGCAGTTTCAAGCACTGCCCGAGAACAAACATGCAGAGCATCCAAAGCTGCCGCTCCAAGCTCTATCCAGCACAGATCACTTCCTCTTTGAGCGTGATTAACTAACCCACCCATCACAAGAGGGCTGGGAAAGTCAAGAGTCTGGGTGACTCATATCTGCCAGCTGCCCCTAGCTGGGGGGTGAGCATCCCACCTGGGGCAGGGTCTGGCCTACAGGGGTACACACAGCATCAGAAGACATCTTACCAACTGGGGCGCCAAAAGCGGCTGAGACGCCAGCAGCCGCTCCAGCCGAGACAAAGTCCCTTTTCTCTGTGTCTCTGCGGAAGTACTCAAAGATCTGAAACAACACGAACACAGCGGCTTTACCGGCTGCCAGCAGCCCGAGAGTGCCCCCGTAATGTCAGCATGATGAAGAAAACAGGCTGACATTGCCTGCTCTCCTCCCATGCAGAGAACGCTGCTCGGAGCTATCCCCGTACACCTGCCCGTGCTGCGTGGAGGGGTGTTATACCCCGGGAATAATTTATTACACTGCCTGGCAGTACGACTCATCGCAGCCAGGACGTGAACCAATAAAAGCAGACACACTGTGCACTCTGCTCCCCTGGGGAGTACAGGGCCGACGAGGGGAGGGCAGGGGAAGCCAGTACAAATTACTGGGCCCAGCGGTTTGGAAGGGGGCCCATGGCCCAGCTTCCCTGGCCCTATTTAGCAGTATGCCCTTGCTGGGGGGTCCCGAACCTGCTCTCGGCGGCCCTGGGGGGGTACCTCACAGAGCTGCCGAGTGTGTGTTTTCCAGCGGAGTGATACAGGCTAGCTTTGCTCATGCCAAGGTGCTAAAAACAGCAGCGTGGCCACAGCCACGCACAGTGGCACCTTGTGCTGCCCACCTGACCTCCTGATGATGCACTCGGGCAGCTAGCCAAACTGCCGCCTGCAATGCCGCAGCTATTTTTAGTGCGTTAGCTTGAGCGGGGCTAGCGTGTATCCGTCCACCTGAGCTGGATTCCTCCCCCAGCCACAGAGCCCACGTCCCCCTCACATACCAATGCGAACAGAGCACACATGGGACCAGTGCCAGGCAGCGGGCCCCTTCGCAAGGGCCACCTAGCCCAGACAGCAGCATCACGGGGTTGCCATCAAGGCTTTGGCTTCCTGATACAGATCAGTGGCAGCGTGTTCAGTCTGCTGAGACCACTTAGACAGTTACATCAGCGGCCAATTGAATTAAGTGTAGCAATGTTGAGAGCCTTTCACTGCCCCCTGCCCTCCTCACTAGCAGTGCCGGACCCAGAGGGGAGGGATGTTCCACCAATCCTCTGTGCTCTCCCCAGCGCACACAACCCTTCTCCCACCACAGCTGCAGTGGGTGCTGTGGGGAGAGAATATATTCATTTCAAGCTCCCCCCAGAATGCACTGCTGCTGGGAACTGTGGGATGGGTACCCAGAGAGCACTGCAACTGGAATAGTTTAGGGCAAATAGGATTGGATGGAGCCACCTTCAGGATAGGCCAGTTTTACTCCTTCCAAGCCACCTGCCGCTGACTGCTCGAGCGGGGTTCCTGGCCCCTGCCACTCTGGGGAGCACAGCAGGCCGAGAGTTTTGTCTGCATGGAAGTCCACAGCACTCGTGCCTGCAGCAGGCCCATCTCCATCTCACCACTTTACCCACCTTTTCAGTAAGGCAGGCTCTTCTGGATTCAGCAGAGCTAGCTGGCTGGCCCTAGATCGCACTAGGAAGGTGAAGGGCACTTCGCTATATTGAGTCTATCCACTGGACCAGAGATCGATTTGTGTCCTCTCAAGATGTCATGAGCCAGTAACCACAGCTCCTTCCCCAGCGTGTGCGGACACGGACACACACAAACATACACACCCCCATCAGACTCCGGGAGCAAGCTAACCAACCTTAAAGTCTCGCTTCAAAGAAGTCGACCTTCCTTGCGAGATCCCAGCTGCAATGACTGCTCCGGAATGAATCATTGGCCCTTCCTGAAGGCAGGAAAGCGGATGTTAGAGGAGAAAGGCAGCTTCACTTTTTGGAGCCTCGCCATGAAGACACGGGCATTCAGAGTGTGAACTCTGTGCATCCCGCCCACCCCCCAGCTCGATTCCAAAGGCACTCTGCACAGCCCGCGAGGGAATGCAGCCACACAGGGATTCTACGGCAGAAGCAGCCCCGGCTCCAGCAGGGGAGGTTTCTTTGCAGGAAGTGGAAACCTCACCTTACTCCCGTACTTCCTAGTTCTAACAAGTGGCTCTAAAGATAACATCCAGCAGGCCTGGACAAACCGCCACGCTGTCTAGAGCCTGGGGTGTGAACTCCTGAAGAGCTGTCTCTATCGATGCAGAGGATCCCCAAGATTGTGTCAGAGTGGACCCAAGTCCCATGCATAACCCCGCACTGTACCAGTGACTGCACCTCTGTCCCAGCACTCTCTGGAAGGCCACCTAACAGTGCAGTGACAGCATTGTAGGATTCAGTCTCTAGATGGCCTCTAATATGATACTGAAAGAACCAGAAAGCCACAGGGCCTGCGACTCCCTTACCCATCTCCTCCAAGTCATGGCAGGTCAGCAGACGTCATTGGGATACATCGCCATTACCCAGGGTCCCCTGATCCCCAGTCCCCCAGGAAAGCACAGCACACTGCTGGTGCTGTACTGCAGCAGTCCTCAACCCAGGGGTCTGGAGCCCCTCGGGGGGGCCGCAAGCAGGTTTTAGGGGGGCTACCAAGCAGGGCTGACAGTCACCAGGGCCCAGGACAGAAAGCTGAAGCCCTGGGCTCTGAGCCCCACCATCCAGGGCTGAAGCCGAAGCCTCAGCAACTTAGTTTTGTGAGGCCACCCTGTGGCATGGGGCCCCAGCCATCTGCCCTGCTTGCTACCCCTCTAGCGCTGGCCCTGCCTTTTATATGTGGAAAAACAGTTGTGGCACAGCTGGGCCATGAAGTTTTATACCATGTTGGGGCGGGGGGAGCGCAGGGGCTCAGAAAGAAAAGGGTTGAGAAGCCCTGCTGTTCTGGGAGGCAACTCAAGGCAGCCCACTGATGAGGGGCATCAGAGCAAAGGGGAAAGTGGCAAAGTCATTGACCCAGGATAAACATGAAACAAACTGCTTAGGATGGAGCCACTCTGAGATGCTAGTGATAACTGAGGCATCAGAAGGGCTCAAGCTAGACACACGAGTGTGACAGCAGCAGCTCCCAGGGCCACAGTGCAGCACAGGGGGTGACTACACACCGACAGCGAGCTTGGGAAGGTGGCTGAATTAGATTCACTTCCTGGGTAAATTACCTTCCCGACAGCCAGGCCTCCGACCACTGACAGAATGACCCCGCAGACTTTGATCATCAAGGTCTGGAAAACAAGGAGAGAGTCCCTGATTAGCACAGGAGAGAGAGCAAGTCATGAGGCAGTCACTCTCAGCGCTGGGCTGGTGGGAGACATGCAGAGAGCTCCAAAACAAACACAGCTGCTCCCTGCAATCCAGGTACTTGGGAGAGAGCAAAGGGGCAGATGGGGTTACAGCCTCTTTCCCCTGGAAATCACACTCACAAGGCAACAGGTGAGGCAGGTAGCTAGCAAGCTAGCAGTGATAGCAGCATGAGCCAGTGATACCAAAGAGTTCTTTGGCTCTTGTCTTTGGCTTGTTATTTCATTGCTGCAGCTGCAACATCTAAACTTCTGCTGCAGCAGCCTCTCTCCAGCGTGGTGCACCAGCTTTCTGGAGGAACAGCAGGGCAGGAGTCACGGTCGTTACAGAGGATTGGGCAGTCCAGTAACTGCCCCCCCTGCATCCAGGGGTCAGCAAGTACTTGCAGCACCAGCTTCCCCCATGCGCCTGCTGGAGCCCTGCTGAGCGCTCAGATCCAACCCAAGGGAATCGTTTTACTTTGCAAAGCTCTGCTGTGTGAGAGACCTCATGGCCAACTCTGAGCCCTCGAGTTGCTCTGAAGGGCCTGCAGACCAGAAAAATGCCTTTAGACAGCACTCTCATTGCCAATGGGTACACGCAATGACTGACTGCCACTGGAAGGGAGCAGGTGGGAGAGCAGCAGCCTATGCTGGGCTGAGAGCACAGGAGGCTACAAGACGCAAGCATGCACACGCACCCCCCTGGTACAGTCAGCACCAGCAGTGATACTGCAGTTACCTATCGCTTCACTCGAGATTGCCCCAATGGGATCTGCACTGGTGTGTTTATTAGACAGAGCCCCAGGGAGGTGAAGGGACTTGCCCAAGATGAGTCACGAAGCTGGGCAGGATGGCGACCGCTAGGGTCATGAGCTGGTGACTCAGGCCAGTTTCCTCCCCGCCAGAAGATGCTATTAGCAGCTGCAGATGGGAGGCCAAGGGACGTCCTGGCAGAGCTGGGACAGGACAAGCACGGGCAGCTGGCAGCACATGGGGGCACTGGCATGGTGTGGAGGCAGACCGGGCTGGTGAATGCCAGAGGGAGAAGTCCTAGTTCCTGCATGCTGCCAGTCTCTTGGTCTGCCTTACCACACTGGTGTGCGGGAGGGATGATGGGGTATAGGACTGCCAAGTGCCTCGCACCAAAACCCAGTGTCTTACCTTGAGGCGGACGACATGAGGAATCTTCACGCCATTGAGGTAGCACTTAATCTGGGGAATCCCGCTGCCGGCAGCTACAGGCTAGAAGCACAGGGAGAGTTTGTTAGCATCAGCCCTTACACAGTGGCTTCTGTCATCCCAGACAGCAGCAAGGGCCAGAGACTACTCCCTGACCATTTCAGCACCCTACCCCCTGCAAGGGGGAAAACATGACAGCTATTTTGGGGCAGTCTGAGCCTTGCTTCCTGTATGGATCATACCCCGTCCCCCCATCCCCTACAGCAGGCCAGGCATGTTCCAGAGGCAAGGCCCCGTCTAGCCAGTCGCTCCTTCCCTGGAGTGGGATTTGCGATTAGCCCCCTGAATCTCAGGGAGAGATTATTCCTCTGGCATCATCTCTGTTGTGCTTTTAGAAGTAACTTTTTAGCTGTCCTCTAGTCTCAGCCAATCGTTTGTCAGATCTGCCAGGAGTACTGAAGCAGGGTGGACTGAATCGATTCATAAGAGATGAGGCGGTTCCCCTCTTTGAGAGCAACTAGGGAACAGACCGTGCCTCAGGAGATGTTTTCCAGAAATCAGTTCCAAGGAGAGGACGACTCAACTGAAGCCAGCTCAGCAGATCCTCTGGTGGAGGGCTGAACGGGAGCAGGGTTGCAGAAGGGTTTATATTTGCCTGGCTTCCTTTAACTCTATAGAAAGAGCCAGGTACTTTGACGGGAAAGCGACGGCTTAGCTGAAAGCGAGAGATGCTGCTAGACCAAGCTGCTGTTCAATGCTACTTGGGAACTAACACTCAGCCGGCAGCCAGACTGCCCCAAGAGCACAGGTCAGCCCACGTCAGCACTGAGTAACAGCCGCAGCACCATGCATAGTCCAGGCTATTCTGGACCTGCTCCAAAAGGGAAGGGTATGACAAAGAGCAAAGCTGGCCGCCTCTTTCAGGGGGCTTACGAGTGCCGTGTGAACCTTTATTTCTGCACCTGTTCTGCCTCATGGCTAAAGGCCCTCCCCCGCCCTCCCTTTAGACAGGGCAGGACGTTTATCTTCAACTTCTTCACTGCAGAACAGGTCTAGAAAACTAGCCAAGTCAGACTCCACTGTGCTTTAAGGTACCGTTACCCCGATTCCCCACTAGAGATACTGCTCATCAGCCCTGTTACTGTGATTTGTTCCCTTCATCTCACAATAGCTCCCCAATTACAGGCCCCCTCTGGATGGGCAGCAGTTTAAGGGGGCTGCTGTGTGCTTGTCTTAGAAGTGCATTGTTCTGCCTAGAGCTTTTCATCCTTAAACATGTGGACATGCAGGCAATGTAAAGACTGGCCAAGACCAGAACTAGTGTAAACGGGTGCAGGTCAACTCATGTCGAGGGAGCTGCACCGTCTCCCCAGCTGAGGATCCGGTCCAGTGGGCAAACCGTTACCGTCAGCGTTCCCAAAAGCTCCCTCCTTTACACCTTACCTCCTTGGGCTCTGACCATTGGCTGTGCTCCTTCTACCTGCCGTGTTGGATGCTGTTACCTATGGTTGTGCGCATGTAGCAAATAAAGGATCACACTGGAAAGAGACAGTGCCTCACTTAAGACTGCTGGCCGAAGGCAGAGCCCTTAAGGAAAAATCCTTGCCTGGCAGTAGTAAAAGAACTCCATCCCTGTGCTAATCCACAGAGGAATTATGGTTATAAATAACATTTGAAATAACAAAACAACCCTGAGCTTTATAATTTTTGCATTTTCTTTCCCTCTTAGAAAAAACACCGGATCTCCAGCCAGCATAATCCTCCTCCAATGTAATCTCATCAAATGCCCATGGCAGCTGTGTGTCTGCTTTACCAGAGATTTGAGCACTACCTGCAGTAAAGAATTTTTGAGGCCCAGATTCATAGATTCATAGACTCTAGGACTGGAAGGGATCTCGAGAGGTCATCGAGTCCAGTCCCCTGCCCTCATGGCAGGACCAAGTACTGTCTAGACCATCCCTGATAGACATTTATCTAACCTACTCTTAAATATCTCCAGAGATGGAGATTCCACAGCCTCCCTAGGCAATTTATTCCAGTGTTTAACTACCCTGACAGTTAGGAACTTTTTCCTAAAGTCCAACCTAAATCTCCCTTGCTGCAGTTTAAGCCTATTGCTTCTTGTTCTATCATTAGAGGCTAAGGTGAACAAGTTTTCTCCCTCCTCCTGATGACACCTTTTTAGATACCTGAAAACTGCTATCATGTCCCCTCTCAGTCTTCTCTTTTCCAAACTAAATAAACCCAATTCTTTCAGCCTTCCTTCATAGGTCATGTTCTCCAGACCTTTAATCATTCCTGTTGCTCTTCTCTGGACCCTCTCCAATTTCTCCACATCTTTCTTGAAATGCGGTGCCCAGAACTGGACACAATACTCCAATTGAGGCCTAACCAGTGCAGAGTAGAGCGGAAGAACGACTTCTCGTGTCTTTTTTACAACACACCTGTTAATGCATCACAGAATCACATTTGCTTTTTCTGCAACAGTATCACACTGTTGACTCATATTTAGCTTGTGATCCACTATGACCCCTAGATCTCTTTCTGCTATACTCCTTCCTAGACAGTCTCTTCCCATTCTGTATGTGTGAAACTGATTGTTTCTTCCTAAGCGCAGCACTTTGAATTTGTCTTTATTGAACTTCATCCTGTTTACCTCAGACCATTTCTCCAATTTGTCCAGATCATTTTGAATTTTGACCCTGTCCTCCAAAGCAGTTGCAATCCCTCCTAGTTTGGTATCGTCTGCAAACTTAATAAGCGTACTTTCTATGCCAACATCTAAATCGTTGAAGATATTGAACAGAGCCGGTCCCAAAACAGACCCCTGCAAAACCTCACTTGTTATACCTTTCCAGCAGGATTGAGTACGGTTATCCAGCCAGTTATGCACCCACCTTATAGTAGCCCCATCTAAATTGTATTTGCCTAGTTTATCGATAAGGATCTCATGCGAGACCATATCAAATGCCTTACTAAAGTCTAGGTATACCACATCCACCGCTTCTCCCTTATCCACAAGACTCGTTATCCTATCAAAGAAAGCTAGCAGATTGGTTTGACATGATTTGTTCTTTACAAATCCATGCTGGCTATTCCCTATCACCTTACCACTTTCCAAGTGTTTGCAGATTATTTCTTTAATTACTTGATGATTTGTGAAGCCACCTGCTCCAGCAAGGGGAGCAGAGCACAGAGAGGCAAATGCAGGAAAAGAAACTGCAAGTGACTTCCCACTCCCCCAAGTAGGGGGACTTTACTAGAAGGTTTAACTGGCTGTTGAGTCTGCATATTTCACTGCAGAACTGATGCAGGGGGAAGTGAGCAAATCAACCTGCCCACAGCTGGTTCTTAACTCTTACCTCTATGAAAGCGACAATAACGGATCCAACCATCACCACGCTCGAGTTCAGAATGGCCCAAAGTAACAGGGAGAAGGACAGCCCCCCCTTCTCGGTGAACTTGTCAATATCTGGGAGGGACAGTCAAGAACCTCAAATATCACCGGTTGGAGAACCCACCTCCTCCCCTCATTGCCACTGCACCATCTCACAGGAGACGGAGCACACTGCAAGGCAAACACATACACACAGAGCAGCACATCTTTCAAGGAAGTGTTTAAACAACTTCCCTGACAAGTGTCATGCAATGCAGCAGTAAATTCTTACCACCTGGTGATTCAGTTTGTGAACACGCTAACACACCTTTAATTTGAACACATCACAAGGGAAAGTGCAGGCTCCAGGCATCAAAGAGTTAAAGGATTTTCACACTGCACCAAGCCTGGTGAAGAAGCTTTTAATACAGAAAGCAGATGACTTGGCTGGTGTGTTTCTGCCGTATTTTCACTAGTGCTAATTCCTGAGCTCTCCCCTCTGCGGGGCATCTTCTCCCCAGCTGAGCGGTGCAGGGAGCCAGATGCTTGAGTTCTGGCATTACAGGGTGTTGCACCAAAAGGGACTGGGATATTTCCGATTCAGCCAGATTTTAGCCCTTCACTTTAAGGCCAAAGCGAGAGACCATGATGCACTGGTACGGGGCTGGGACAACAGCTGAAGTGTAGTGTGACTATGCAGAGTCACTAACAAGGCCATGGTGGGACTCCTTGTTTATGCTCTTAGTGACCCACCAGCCAATTTGTTCTATCTGAATGAAAAGGTTTTCCCTAACTGCCAGGGCCTGCTCTCAAGGGAGTGGAGAATCGAGCTGGGTTCTTGCCTTCTCAAAGTGTTTAGGCCACGTTATACAGCAACTTTCATCCTGAAGAGTCCCAGAGTGGATCTGCCTGCTTCTCCAAGTAGCTGCTACTACAACTCCTGGAGGGCCCAGCTGAGATGGGGCAGCCCACAGTGCTGGGTGCCATAAGGACAGAAAAGAGGCAATCCCTGCCTGGAAGCGCTCACAGCCCGATGAGTAGTCGTGGCCTGTCACGGGGTTAGGTAACTGGGTATTACACTACTCTGTTGAAGATGCGTGAGGTCAGTTAGGCCGCAGTTCTCCCCGCCCCCCTCAACCAGGGACAGAAGACCGTGGGGTGAAGAATGCTGGCACAGGTTTTAAATCGAAATAGCTCTGGTTTTTGGACATCTGAAAGACGTCAGCCAACTCTAAGCTGACATGTATTTCGGTCAATAGCACAGCAGCTCCAGCGCTAAGCATACGGGGCTGGTCTGCAGAGCGAGGGGCTGCCGTTTTGCAGAGCAGAACTGCTCTCTGACCATGAACGCTTTAGTAAGCAGCAAACATGATAGGAATCAATTGTGCAGAACATCTGAAAGGTACCCACGGTAGGCTGGACCATCTATTCTGAGGGACCCATCCTTACTCTCCAGATAGCAGCCAGGAATCAATCACATTATTCCATCAGGCACCTCTCTGCCTTTGACAGAATCCCATCAGAGTTGGGAGCCCCTCAGCAGGCCTGTCTGTTATGGGAAACCTCGTTTCTCGGGAGCTAATGAGACAGGACTCACAGCATGCTGGGCTCCTTGTGGTACCGCCACTGTGAGATCAAACCTCCCCTCCTGACACGGATCACATGTGCACCCACTACTCTTGGCCCAGGGCATTCACAGATCTAACCAAAGACTCAGCTTACTCCAAAGACAGAGTTCTTGCAGGGTTAGTTCACTCAGTGCCAACACACATGCACCCGACACTACACAGACATTTCCTTTGGGAGTTCCCTGATGGGTAAATTCCTCTGCTCACTTCTGTGCTGACGGCCTCTTGTTCCATCACCTGGAGAGCACTGCAATACCCTGTCCGCACCTGCCTCACGTCACTCGCTCCCCCAGCCACGGCACAGCCGAAGGATACTGTCTTTCACCACTCTGAACTTCAGCCCAGCCAGTTTCTCCACCACGATGTCGATGAAGCAGGCAACGAGGCCTGTGAGAATCCCAATCATGGCACAGATGACCCAGCGCTTGATCTCCACCGTTCGGAATGCCTGTGAGAGAGATCAGACTCCTGTACTCCAGGACCTCGGCTGCTCCTGAGCACAGCATGCTCTAGCTATCCAAACGCACCCACAGGGTGAAGAATGGTGTCATGCACCTTAACACCCACACCCCTTCCCCAAGAAATGTGACTTACTCGGCAGTGCCGTACCCATAGTGATTTAGTTCTGCACAAAGTACTCAGGGCAGGGCAGCTCCCAGAGAAAAGCTGATCAGATACATGCCCTCCTTTGATACTGGACAATTACAGTCTGGAAGGGTTTTATTTATTCTTTTGAACATTACAAGCTCTGGTCTGTTCTACTCTTTTTCCTGGCAGTCTGGTGACAGCTGGTAGGATTATACCCGATTCACTGAAGGGGAAAGGATTTTTATTCAGACCGTTGAAAACGGTCTGTGTTCACTAAACTGGTATTAACAAAAGACGTTTTCTCTCCCAAGCGTTCCTTGGATGTTTGAGCTGAAGAGTCGACACTCCAGCCTCTTCGCTTACAGGCTTAGAACTGCGTTCCTGCACAGGATGTTTCTAAGGACGTACCATCGACTCATGGAACAGCATCATCATAGAAATGGAACGGGATGGAAACTATGATGGCCACAAGGTTGAGAGAGGGTCTTCCCTAGGAGTGCGGGCAGGAGCTACTCTGCAGCACTGCGCCCTACTTATCAGTCGGTACCACAGCGCATCCTGTTTTGACACTTATCTCCTCAACATCCTCTGTGGTGGAGGCTGATGCAAAGACATGGTTTTGCCTTTCTGCAGTGCCCTTATCCTTACTCCTGTTACTCCCCAGGGGGCCAGCAGACCCCCGTTCAGTCTGGCAGGTTTCCTTGCTGAAATACTTAAAGACTTTCTTGTTCTTCCCTGTTTGGCTATTTGCTCTTCCAATGCCCTTAGGCCTCCTCACACATCAGCAGCCATGGTACATGCTCCTTCCTGTTCGTTTCAAGGTCTTGTCTGGGAGGAGACCTGGTTTGGATCTTGAGGCATTTAGCCACACTACTTGGCCTTCCTGCTTTCATTTTTTTAGGGGTAGTCACCTTCTGGGACGGCAATGGTAGCATCCCTGTGCAGTGACTGCAAAATTTAATGTCACCACTTTGGATGTTAGGGCCTTTGGATCAGCTTCCTTCCTTAAAATCCCCCTTGCTGACAGAGGGTCCCACACCAGGTCTCCCCCAAGCAAGCTGGCATTAATTAGGCCATGGTCACAGCTAGAAATGGCCCCAAACGTAGCGGAGTGGGCTCATGAGCTAAGTGAGCAGAGTCTCTCCTCTGGGGGGCCTGGGGCTAGCTGTTTACGGAAGCAATGGGTTATGCTGCTGAGAAGCCACATCTCTGACCCTTGGCCCACAGTGACATTTGACCAGTTTCCACACGGGTGGCTGGAGTCTCGGCAGGGCTCAGGCTGGCAGGCCAGTGCTATGGTGTGGCGAATTGGGAATGTTCTTAATGTTTTCGCTGAATACTGTGTTGGTGCCTCAGTGTTCCCTATGAAGTTCTTAAGTATCTACGTGGTGGGATAAGGGTGTATGGGTGCTGCAGAGCAAAGGGCCAGTGTACAGAAATGCCTGACACTATCTCCTAACAACTGATGGCCTGGGCCCCTCCTCTGCAAAGGTGCCAACTGAAGGTGTTGGAGACAAAGAGATCAGGTGACTTCCTGGCTGGGAAAGAGACAAAGGCCAAAAAGGAGGGGCTGGAGGGGTTCTCCATCCGGAGCTGGCTGGAGACGAGGAGTGAAGTGCAGACATGGGTGTCTGGCTCACTGCCCCCCAAAATGGACCCAGCTGAAGGGTCCCAATTGCTGTACCTACAAGTTCTGTTTTAGACCATGTTCCTGTTATCAAATAAACCTCTGTTTTACTGGCTGGCTGAGAGTCACGTCTGACTGCGAAGTGGGGGTGCAGGACCCAGTGGCTTCTCCAGGACCCCACCTGGGTGGACTCGCTGTGGGAAGCGCACAGAGGGGCAGAGGATGCTGAATGCTCCAAGGAGAGACCCAGGAGGTGAAGCCATGTGAGCTTCTTGCCCTGGAGACAGTCTGCTCCAAGCGAGAAGAGGCTCCCCAAAGTCCTGACTGGCTTGGTGAGGAGCAGTTCCAGAGCATCGCCCGGGGACTCCGTGACATATGGGCACAGCCAGACTCACCGTGTGATTGATCCGCCTCTCCTCCTCCAAGAACAGCTGGTTTTCGCAGTTGTCGTAGTCCAGGCTCTAGATTCAGGTAGAGGGAAACGCTTTCACTAGGTAACACAGCAGAGGATTTAGCTCTGCTCCACCCCTTTCCAACGAAACCTACTTCACCCCCACTGTGCTCATGCCCCCAGTCCCAGCACTCTTCTCCGCTGAAACCTCCCCCTGCTGTCTGGAACCCCACAGATTACTCTGGAGACTGGTGTCCTGCTGTCCCGCAGGGACTTTCCTGCTCTGCAGCACCAGAACAGCCTTGGTGCTGAGGTTTTCCATGAACCAGGCTATAACCCCTCAAACCCACTGTCTCCTCCCCCACCCAGCGCCACTCGTTCGCTGACTTGAGTGCCACTAGTTTTCAAATCAGTATGAACCAGAATTTTCTAATCCCAACTAACTAGACATCACCTGGGTGCCTACCTCATATTTGAGCGAGAGCAGCTTCTCGTTGTGAGGAATCTCACTGGGAAACTGGTTAGTGGCCTCCGTTTCCTGGGGGAGGCAAAGATCAGGTGTTAGATCAGCCAAGACACTGCCCCAAAGCAAGGCTTCTGGAGTTTGCCATTTGCAGCAGCTACCCCCAAGTTCCAGCCCCAGCCCCAGCCAATAGCAGGAGCGCCCACCTAGTCTTCCGAGGGACCAGCCAGGGTGCTCACAGCACGCGTGCTTGCTGGCTGCGTCAACAGGTTGCATCGCCCGCTTCCACGCAGCTCCCGCTACAAGTTTCTGTCAGGAAGCTTTTCACAAAGACAACGGGGGGGGTTGTTCACTGCCAGGGGCTTCAGGCAGAGACATGAGTAGGACAGCGTCTACTCCGGCTGTTTGCACCAACATCCGAGATGTCACCATGAAGCAGCCTCTTTACAGCTGTTGACTTTAATGGGCTATAAACAGAGTCTACTTAATGAAGCAGTAAAAGCAGCAAAGAATCCTGTGGCACCTTATAGACTAACAGACGTTTTGGAGCATGAGCTTTCGTGGGTGAATACCCACTTCCTCAGATGCATGTAATGGAAATTTCCAGGGGCAGGTGTATATATATGCTAGCAAGCAAGCTAGAGATAACGAGGTCAGTTCAATCAGGGAGGATGAGGCCCTGTTCTAGCAGTTGAGGTGTGAAAACCAAGAGAGGAGAAATTGGGTCTGTAACTGGCAAGCCATTCACAGTCTTTGTTCAATCCTGAGCTGATGGTGTCAAATTTGCAGATGAACTGAAGCTCAGCAGTTTCTCTTTGAAGTCTGGTCCTGAAGTTTTTTTGCTGCAGGATGGCCACCTTAAGGTCTGCTATAGTGTGGCCAGGGAGGTTGAAGTGCTCTCCTACAGATTTTTGTATATTGCCATTCCTAATGTCTGATTTGTGTCCATTTATCCTTTTCTTGGGTGGCAGGCTAGTCCTTGCCCACAGACAACCTGCCAACCTGAAACATATTCTCACCAGTAACTGCACACCGCACCATAATAACTCTAGCTCAGGAACCAATCCATGCAACAAACCTCGATGCCAACTCTGCCCACATATCTACACCAGCGACACCATCACAGGACCTAACCAGATCAGCCACACCACCACTGGTTCATTCACCTGCACATCCACCAATGTAATATATGCCAACATATGCCAGCAATGCCCCTCTGCTATGTACATCGGCCAAACTGGACAGTCTCTACGGAAAAGGATAAATGGACAGAAATCAGACATTAGGAATGGCAATATACAAAAACCTGTAGGAGAGCACTTCAACCTCCCTGGCCACACCATAGCAGACCTTAAGGTGGCCATCCTGCAGCAAAAAAACTTCAGGACCAGACTTCAAAGAGAAACTGCTGAGCTTCAGTTCATCTGCAAATTTGACACCATCAGCTCAGGATTGAACAAAGACTGTGAATGGCTTGCCAATTACAGAACCAATTTCTCCTCTCTTGGTTTTCACACCTCAACTGCTAGAACAGGGCCTCATCCTCCCTGATTGAACTGACCTCGTTATCTCTAGCTTGCTTGCTAGCATATATATATACCTGCCCCCTGGAAATTTCCATTACATGCATCTGAGGAAGTGGGTATTCACCCACGAAAGCTCATGCTCCAAAACGTCTGTTAGTCTATAAGGTGCCACAGGATTCTTTGCTGCTTTTACAGATCCAGACTAACACAGCTACCCCTCTGATACTTAATGAAGCAGGACACACCACTGCCTCAGGCACACAGAGTCCTGCGCAGAGAGCCAGGAACACAGCACGGATGGTGTCTGATACTGGGGGATTTCCTGCAGAACTAAAGAGGACGGGACTGGCTCAGCACGAGCGTACCAATACCAACACCACTTTGCCCACGGAGCTATGAGAACAGCCTTGACGCCACAGCCAGAAACACCTCCCAGGATGGGTGAGCTGACAGCTTTTATTGCTCAGCTTATCAGGCAGAGGGGGACCCCTGCTGTACCTCCCCTCAGTCGCCCATTAAGTACAGGGGAAATGTGAGTTAAACCCCTCTGTAGCAAGGCAACTCTGTAATGAGACATCCTTAACCCAGGAGGGCAGAGGGGGGAGCTTTTCAAATGCTCAGAACCAAAGCCACCCATGGTGCGGCGAGATTCGAGGCTGGACGCCCTGTGGGGCTCCCTCCTGTGTACATCGCCGCCTGCCCCTCGCCACAGCACGCTGGGAAGGGCGGCACGTTAGATGTGGAGGTGCTACAGCTACTCCAACATGTTCCCTTGCCCAGAATAGGGAGGTGGTAAGGCAGCTGCACTATTATAGCTACATATTCATAGCAATTGATCCTTTAAGACCTCCAGCCTGGTCCCTTGGCAGTGTTTCTTAGGAACAGTTCAAGCCTTTATCGTTGTCATTTGTTCAGGTCTCAGTGACCAAAACCTTTGCCTGAGATACTCATGATCAGCAGCGAGCAAAGGCTGGAGGGGTCACCGGTGATGATTGGCAAAGGGCAGGCACATTCCCAGGGCAAGGAAATTCTCCCTCCACTTCAGAGCAAAGCAGGCTCTCAATTAGAGTGCCCACTGGGAAGGGAAGATCTGCTTTAGCTGGGGGACAAGAGGAAACAGAGCAGCTGGATGATACGCTCCCAAGGCGTCCGAGACACCCCTGGCAAGTTACCAACAGCATGCAAAGCAGTTTTCATGGAAATAGACATTGTTCCCAGGCACTGAGATCTGCGAGGATTCAGGAGCAGATGCTAGCACTCCATTTGCTTCAGAGGGTTTGGAGAAAAAAGTCAGGCAGGAAAGCACCAAGAAGCACCAAGCTCCACAGAAATTTCTGTCCTACTGTCCTCAACTACACTGCCAACCCTGGACATTAAAAATCCAGTGTCAGGCCCCCAAAATTGTGAGATTGGCTTAAGAATCATGAACCATTAAGAAGTGGGAGGGTCTTTTTACTTGCCTTCAGGTGTTAGCTCCTTAAGGGGGGGGGTGTCACATTTTTAAGCTTTTCTTTGAAAGACAATGAGGGCTAAAATTCTTTCTAAAAAGAGAGATGAGAGTTTCATGTATTCATATGACCCAAGGAGCTGGGGCTTGAAGAAAACCACCCAGTACCACAGGAGTTGTGAGAGTCATGACAGTTGGCAACACTGGCTCAAACAGGCTTTGTGAGGTCTTGCCTAGCATGCCAGCGCATGGCCTAGGGGCCTGTGGCACTGCACAGACAGACATCAAGAGGAAAAGAGCTTGAAGAGAACAATCAAGAACTACGATCCAGTCCCAGATGTCGAGAATATCGTCACCCCTCCCCCTTCCCTTCGGGAGCAGGGAGCACAGCCTTCGTTGAGCTAATTGATATAACGACTGCGTGCGCAGGGAAGGGGTGGGGTTCATTTACCAGTGCTCCATTGTTGTCCTGGGCCCTACAAATCCCCGCAGAGCGCACAGCAGGGAGCATGGGGCTGCAGAAAGCAAGAAATTGCTACCTCATAGTGGAACCGTAGCTCTGTTACTCTGATCTTCTGCCTGCCCCATTTGTTACATTCACTTGTATCCTGCCTCTAGAGAGTTTGCAAGCACTGCTGGGCAGGGACTGGTGTTGGTACAGTATCTAGCACAACTGGGCCCTGATGTCAGGTGAAGACCAGCAATACAACCAAGGCCCTGCTACAGGATAAGAGAATGGCTATGAGGCAGCCTTAGTCCCAAGTGAAGACAGAACGTGTGTCCTAGTTCATACCACTGCAGCTAGAAAGACAAAAGGGTTGGAGTGTCAGATCACTGTAGCTCAGCAAACCTGAACACCAGTGAGTCTAGAGGCACTTCAGGCTCCAGTAGCAGGGTGAACACAATCCACCCACTCCTGCTCCCCAGGCCTGCTCACAGCGGCTCCCACTCAGAGGTGCCACGTGAAATGGTGCATAAGGGTTACTCTAGATCAATCCCCCTGAGGGCCAGCCCCACCCTCTGGGGTACGTGAGGTTCCGGAG
This sequence comes from Gopherus flavomarginatus, assembly GCF_025201925.1. NCBI lineage: Eukaryota > Metazoa > Chordata > Testudines > Testudinidae > Gopherus > Gopherus flavomarginatus. The sequence goes on from NC_066625.1 coordinate 32,957,808, forward strand.
GAGCTTGGGGGTAGCTTATGAAGGGGTGGAGGATGGGGGACACTTCTCTGGCCCATGGGATCTGACAGGTGAAAGAGAGGGCACAGAACCCAGCTGGAGAATAGAGATTCAGCCACTGGTGACAGGACTTCTCCCACCACATAGGGCTACGCCTGCCAGAAAGGAATGACCGCTCAGCACCCCCTCAGCCTGTCCACTCTTCAGGCAGGGCCCCTGGTCCTGTGGTGTCTGTGAGGGACCTCGTTTGGCGCCACCATAACACAAACAAACAGCAACCCAACGGAAATGGAGGGGGAAGCCCAGGAGCTGAGGGAGGCAAAAGTCAGATACAGGATATGAGAGGGGAAGGGAAACCAGGCGAGCACCCACTGCTCTGAGAGGAGACATAATAACCGTGATCCCAGAGGGGCTTGGACGGACCATGGCCTCTCAGCCAGGGCTCAGATGCCTCTTGTCCCTAGAGGGCTGTTTTCCCATTAGCAGGGTACGTTCTGAACTGGATTTCCACCCCCAGGCCCAAGATCAGCCCTCACAAAGGTGAAGCCGGGGGCAGGAATTTTCCATGAGAATCCAGTCACATAGAGCATCCCCCCAGCACAATGGGCCCAAAGCCCAATCCTGGCACCCCAGTGCCCATCCCCTGCCCTCCACATGGACTCCAGTTTCCGGACTAATAGGTTGATAGGACCAGGTTTGGAGGACAATGCTCAGCAGACAGCTGAACGCCCCCTTCATAGAATATTAGGGTTGGAAGGGATCTCAGGAGGTCATCTAGTCCAGCCCCCTGCTCAAAGCAGGGCCAATCCCCAGATTTTTACCCCAGTTCCCCAAATGGCCCCCTCAAGGATTGAACTCACAACTCTCGGTTTAGCAGGCCAATGCTCAAGCCACTGAGCTATCCCTCCCCCCCAAATGGAGAGTACATGTCGGCGGGGGGGGGGGGCAGATCCACCCTTCTGCATACACACCCGAGGGATGCTCTGAGCCAGAGGATGCGGCTCTTGCTTGGGGTCAGAGCCGCAAGGACACACTGAAGAGAACACAAGACCAGGGCTCAGCAGCGGGGAATGGGGAGGTTAGTGAGTGAGAGGGGAGTGCAGGAAGCTGACCACGTCCGGGGGTGACAGCATGGCACGTGAATGGCCTGTCCAGCAGCAGCTCTACAATCCAGAGATCTGGGTCAGACAGCAAAAGCGAGTTTTCCATGGAGCCGGATTGGAGCTCCAGCCTCGGATGCTCACTGACCAGCCGTGAGCTCCTCTCCCATGCAGCTGTGCTCGCCGTTCAGTCCAACTCCAATGCCACGCATGGGTACCAAGTGCGACTTCCATGCTCTTCTTTGGGACACCCCTTCCCCCATTACGCATACCTGTCGAGTGAGTGCTCCGAGCACAGCCCGGAGCACCGGCTGTGGCCACGTGGGAGCTCAGAGGGGGTATGGGCAGGGAGGGAGTCAAAGACACAGACTAATTTGTCCAAGACACGTCATCCGTTGACTAAGTTTTTCAAGAGGCGTCTCCTGAGTCAGGGGCTCACTCATGATAGTTTCCAGGAAGAAGTAGGCAGCTGGTTTTGGTGGGGAAGAGGAAGAAGTTAGGCAGACTTATAATGGAAAGACAGACCCTTGGCAATGGGTTTGCCTCCCACGGACCATGCTGCTGCTCTGTGAGGAGCATCTGCTGCAGCCTGGCCTTGGTTACCAAGAAGGGGAACGTTTGCTCCTTTCTGTGCCACTCACCAGTTCACGTACATCATCGTTGAGATCCACACTGCTCAGTTTCCCGAGGCGTAGAAAGGGTGAATGGGTGATCTGAGAGGAGAATGGAAAACTAGGTCAATGCACAAATAGTCCGCATGGCCATGGGTCAGCAAGCCCCGACACTAGAAGGGAGACATCTGGGTGCCCCCGCTTTGCCCTCCTGACTCTCACATGCAAAGGGGGCAGAGCAGGGAGGGAAGTGAGGTTGACAGTTGCCTGCCCTCAAGTTCATGCTGCACTCAGCCCAGCTGGGGCATCCCGTGCTCTAGGCCAATGACGGCCAAATGCAGGACCCAGGCCTAATGCAACCCATGGAGTTCTATGTTGACAGGGGCCACTAGTTTGTAATGCAGAAGCCACGCCAGTCAAGATGGAAGTCGGTACACCAGGATCTGGACTTGCCACAAAGTGACCACATGGCAGCTGCAACCTGCTCTGGTTTAGGCAAGTTGGTTGCAACCCTTTGGTGGGCAAAGTTTGGTCGTCCCAGGGCTAGACTCACTTAGCCAGCAATGACAGGCCCAGGAAGCAATTTGAAGCCCTGTCAGCAGTTGTTATTAATACTATTAACAAGAGTCTACCTTGCAAGAGGCTGAATAAATTACTCCCCTCCACAAGTCAAATGCTCCTCGGCTGTGTTTGCTGGAGCCACAACTGAGCTGCTTTTGGATCATTTCCTTGCATCATGGATAAAGCTCTGCAGACGAGCCCGGAGCTGGAAATGGCCCACTTGCTGCAGCAGGGGGGCGTTCAATTTTACACTGCACCGTATCGTGCTGTGAAAGGATCTCTCCGAGGCCCAAGAGCGGTTAGCTCCTGTGCATGCTTCTTGCTAGTGAGCTGTCGGCCTGTCTCATGGAGCAGAAAAGAGCATGCTGCCATTGGCGGCAACCAACCCACCAGCCAGCCGGCGAGGCCCAGAGAGTTAGGGGCCATCTGTCTGGATCTCTCATAGTACCTAGAACCCAGCAAGAAGGGGCTGATCTTAGCTAGGGCCTCTCCCTCCATGCTACCTTTCATTCACCTACTGCAGCCAGTCTCCTACCCCACATCACTACCAGGATGCTGCCCAAGCACAGGGACAGAGGCTGGGAGTTGCTCTTTACTGTGTACGGGGCTGGACACCCCTTGTTCCACTCCCAGCAAGACTGCAAGGCCCTCTGCAGCCAGATTTGGAGACTTCCTGGTTAAATCCCAGGGTAAATCCAGCAGCCCCCCCTAGAGAACAGAGGCAGAAGCAGCACAAGGGAGGGATCCTGGAGCTATGCCACCTCCAGCTCCTTTCCCTGGAGCTCGGGCAAGAGGAGTGGTCACCTGAGGCTTCAGCCAGCTCCAGCCAGGCAGGAGGCACTGCTCTCTGCCTGCTTTGGGGGACACCTCGCATCAGTTGCACCAAAGCAGCTCCCCTGTGCTGCACTGAGCTGGCCCAGTGTACTGGGGCCGGCACACCTGACGCTGCGCAAGACGCTTTTCTCCCCATGCATCACACAACCCCAGGTGCAGCCCTGCCCTGCACATTTCCCTGCTGGGAGGGCTGCTCCAATCATGCACGCCTCACCCCCAGTCACCATGGAGAGACAGGCCTTTCTACCGCGCATTGTTCAGTGCGCTGGGGCTCTCCAATGAGGAAGTGCCACAGCCACGTGAAACCTGCTTGTGCCTCGTGGCTCCGAGTTACTTTGGAGAGACTGGCTGTTAACCGATCGCTCCCCAAATCCACCTTCCCTCCCTCCCAAATGCTGGCACCGATTCCGCAGCTCACGGCTCACCTCGCCCAAAGATTTCCCTAATTCAGTGGCATTACATAGTTCATAACTAAACACATCTGCCTGCCCGGGCAAAATCTGCAGCTGCACTGCAGGGAATACCCTCTGGTCATGATCAGGAAATAGTTATTTCCTGGCCTGGAATAAGGGATCAGTTAACAACAAACAGACAGTTTGTTGTGCATTTTGCTCTGTCCTCTACTCCACATGAGCCACTCCTGGCCAGAGGAAATGAGCACATTAGTCTATTTAATCTCATCCCCACCAAAGCTTTTAGCTAGCTCAGGCCCAGGAGGACATGGTGCTATTTGCAAACAGCAACACAGAGAAGCAAGCAAGCTGGAGGCAGGAGACAGCTCTGAGCCTGCAGCCCAAGAGCAACCGAAGCTGCACAAGGTGTTTCCCAGAGCAGCTACAGAAAGCCAGGTCCAGGGAGCGTTTGCCACAGCCACGCTTTGCTGCCTAGGCACGTCCCAGACAGGGATGAACCACAGTGCGTTCTCCAGCAGACAGAGTGCACTGGGAGGACCGGTTCTTCTGCAGGGCAAGTTCCCAGAACCGAGCACTGTCAGCAGAGTTGCCTAATACAGGAGTTTGAGAGCTATTTCGGGTACTTCTTCCAGTCACACAACATGAGCAAGGGCTGGGCCTATGCCGGATACTTTGTTGGTGAAGAAGTGGGTTTTATACCCACTAAAGCTTGTGCCCAAATAAATCTGTTAGTCTTTAAGGTGCCACCAGACTCCTCGTTGTTTTTGCTTGGGCTGAAAGCATCTGCACTGGCATCTGAAGTGTCCCTGCCCTGCAGAGGGGAGCTCTACCCTGGCAGAAGGGGTGGAGGGGACTAGCCAATCAGACACTGGAGTTATTTTAATTTACATTTAATGGAAATGAGGTTTCCCAGAGCTGACATCTGCCCCTGTCCACACACCACCTCCTCCCTGCAGGGCCAAGAGGCCTATTGTGAGCCACAACATAGGATGGAGCCATCCCTGTGGTCAGGGGACTAGCATGGCCTGGCAAAGACAAAAACTGCAGTCTCCTGTGCCAGCCAGGAGCCTCTGGGAAGCAGGAAGAGAGGCAGCTCCAGGGGCCTGCAGGCACATTGGACTCTTCTCAGTCTTTCCGGCTGGACTGAGAGAACCAGTCACCAGGAACGGGCTAGTACTAGTCATTATGTACACTTCATGCAACTGGCCATTGAAGGGCGGCAGCCACTTCCAACTTGTGTCAAAGGATTCACTGCATTAGCCCAGGCAATCAAGTCATGGGGAACTGAAGGCCCTTCTCCCACTGTAAAATGAGAGGTGTTGGGTGTATAGACCCATTAGCCCTGGTCTACACTATGAGTTTAGGTCGAATTTAGAAGCATTACATCAATTTAACCCTGCACCCGTCCACACGACGAAGCCATTTTTTTCGACTTAAAGAGCTCTTAAAATCGATTTCTGTACTCCTCCCCGATGAAGGGATTAGCTCTGAAATTGACCTTGCCAAGTCAAATTTGGGGTAGTGTGGTAGCAATTCGAAGGTATTGCCTCCAGGAGCTATCCCAGAGTGCTCCATTATGACCGCTCTGGACAGCGCTCTCAACTCAGATGCACTGGCCAGGTAGACAGGAAAAGGCCTGCAAACTTTTCAATCTCATTTCCTGTTTGGCCACCGTGGCAATATGCAGGAGAGTGCAGATCTCATCAGCAAAGGTGACCATGATGGAGTCCCAGAATCGCAAAAGAGCCCCAGCATGGACTGAACGGGAGGTATGGGATCTGATTGCTGTATGGGCAGATGAATCCGTGCTATCAGAACTCCCTTCCAAAAGATGAAATGCCCAAACATTTGAAAAAAAATCTCCAACGGCATGAAGGACACAGGCTATATCAGGGACGTGCAGCAGTGCCGTGTGAAACTTAAGGAGCTGAGGCAAGCCTATCAAAGAAACAGAAAGGCAAACGGCCACTCCAGGTCAGAGCCCCAGACATGCAGCTTCTATGATGAGCAGCATGCCATTCTAGGAGGTGCCCCTACAACTACCCCACCCCTGTGCTTTGACTCCATAAATGGAGTAGCACGCAACAGGCATGTGGGTTTTGGGGACAAGGAAGATGATGAGGAGGAGGCTGAAGATAGCTCACAGAAAGCAAGTGGAGAAATTGTTTTCCCGAACAGCCAGGAACTGTTTCTCATGCTGGACCGGGAGTCAGTACCCCCCAAACCCACCCAAGGCTGCCTCCCAGACCTGCCAGGAAGAGAAGGGACCTCTGGTGAGTGTACCTTAGTAAATATTATAGTTTAAAAGCAAGCGTATTTAATGCTTAATTTGCCCTGGCATTCACAGCCAGTACAGCTACTGGAAAAGTCTGTTAACATGTCTGGGGATAGAGCGGAAATCCTCCAGGGACATCTCCATAAAGCTCTCCTGGACGTACTCCCAAAGCCTTTGCAAAAGGTTTCTGCGGAGGGCAGCCTTATTCTGGCCTCCATGGTAGGACACTTTACCACGCCAGGCCAGTAGCACATAGTCTGGAATCATTGCATAAGACATCCGTTCTTTATCTCTCTGTGTTATCCTCAGGAGAGTGATATCATTCATGGTCACCTGCATGAAATAGGGTGATTTTATTAAGGGGACATTTAGAGGTGCCTGTTCCTGCTGGGCTGTTTGCCTGTGGCTGAACAGAAATGTTCCCCATTGTTAGCCACACGGTGGGGGAAAGGGTGAAGCGATCATCCCAGAGAATTGTGTGCGTGTGCGCGCATGTGGGGGGGAGGGGGGAGAGGAGTTAATTGGGTTTGTGCTGCACGTTAACCCAAAACCGCAGCCCCTCCTCCTTTTAAACTGTCAACCCATTTTAAATGGCCAGCCCAACGGCTGCTTGGTATGGGAAATGAGGGCACTGCTGTTTGAAACCATTCCCACGTTACGAAGGTTAACGAAGCCAAAAGACTCTGTCTTACCATGGCTGCCTGCAAGCCAAATTCTGTTGCTCAGCCCTGCAGGAATGATCTCTCACACCAAAGCAGCATACCCTCAATAAGAGGCAAAATGCAACCTTGTACCGAAAGCACATGTGCTATGTAATGTTAACAGCAAGGTTTGCCATGAAAGAGTCTACCCAGTGTTCTCTAAAATGTGTCTTTTTAACTACCACTCTCCCTTTTTTCCCCTCCACCAGCTACAAATGTTTCAACGCTCACACTATCTTCTCCTTCCCAGAGGCTAGCGAAGATTAGAAAGCGAAAAAAACCGCACTCGTGATGAAATGTTCTGAGCTCATGCAGTCCTCCCACACTGAAAGGGCCCAGCAGAATGCATGGAGGCAATGTCAGAGCCCAGGAGAGCATAATATGAACACAAGGACAGATGGCAGGCTGAAGATAATAAGTGGCATCGGCTTGGTGACAGAAGGCAAGAGGCAACGCTGAGGCTACTGGAGGAACAAACTGATATGCTCTGGTATGTAGAGGTTCAGGAAAGGCAGCTTGAGCACAGACCGCCGCTTCAGCCCCTGTGTAACCAACCGCCCTCCTCCCCAAGTTCCATAGCCTCCTCACCCAGATGCCCAAGAACACGGTGGGCAGGCCTCCGGGCACCCAACCACTCCTCCCCAGAGGACTGCCCAAGCAACAGAAAGCTGGCATTCAATAAGTTTTAAAGTGCAGTGTAGCCTTGTTCTTCCCTCCTCCCGCACCCCTCCCAGGCTACCTTGGCAGTTATCCCCCTATTTGTGTGATGAATTAATAAAGAATGCATGAATGTGAAGCAACATTGACTTTATTCCCTCTGTTAGCAGTGATCGAAGGGGGGAGGGGAGGGTGGTTAGCTTACAAGGAGTAGAGTGAACCAAGATCAGGGGAGGGGCGGGGGGCCTTCATCAAGGAGAAACAAACTGAACTTTCACACTATAGCCTGGCCATTCATGAAACTGGTTTTCAAAGCTTCTGACGCGCACCGCACCCTCCTGTACTCTGCTAACTGCCTTGGTGTCTGGCTGCGTGTAATCAGCGGCCAAGAGATTTTCCTCAACGTCCCAGCTGGCCATAAACGTCTCCCCCTTACTCTCACAGATGCTGTGGAGCACACAGCAAGCAGTAATAACAATGGGAATATTGGTTTCGCTGAGGTCTATCTGAGTCAGTAAACTGCGCCAGCGCACTTTTAAATGTTCAAATGCACATTCTACCACCATTCTGCACTTGCTCAGACTAGAGTTGAACAGCTCCTGACTACTGTCCAGGCTCCCTGTGTATGCCTTCATGAGCCATGACATTAAGGAGTAGGCTGGGTCCCCAAGGATAACTATAGGCATTTCAACATCCCCAATGGTTATTTTCTGGTCTGGTAAGAAAGTTCCCTGCTGCAGCTTTTGAAACAGGCCAGAGTTCCTGAAGATGCGAGCGTCACGTGCCTTTCCCTGACATCTCATGTTGATGTTGGTGAAACGTCCCTTGTGATCCACCAGTGCTTGCTGCACCATTCGAAAGTACCCCTTTTGGTTTATGTACTCGCTGCCTTGATGCTCCGGTGCCAAGATAGGGATATGGGTTCCATCTATCTCCCCACCACACTTAGGGAATCCTGTTGCAGCAAAGCCATCCACTATGACCTGCACATGTCCCAGAGTCACTACCCTTGATATCAGCAGCTCTTTGATTGCGTTGGCTACTTCGATCCCAGCAGCCCCCACAGTAGATTTGCCCACTCCAAATTGATGCCCAACTGATCGGTAGCTGTCTGGTGTTGCAAGCTTCCACAGGGCTATCGCCACTCGATTCTCAACTGTGAGGGCTGCTCTCATTCTTGCGCTTCAGGGCAGGGGAAAGCAAGTCACAAAGTTCCATGAAAGTGCCCTTACGCATGCGAAAGTTTCGCAGCCACTGGGAATCATCACAGACATGCAACACTATGTGGTCCAACCAGTCTGTGCTTGTTTCATGGGCCCAGAATTGGCATTCCATGGCATGAACCTGCCCCATTAACACCATGATGTCCACATTGCCAGGGCCCGTACTTTGAGAGAAGTCTGTGTCCATGTCTATGTCCTCATCACTCGTCACTGAGCTGCCGTTGCCTCTTCACCTGGTTTTGCTTTTGCAGGTTCTGGTTCTGAATATACTGCAAGATAATGTGTGTGGTGTTTGCAGTGCTCATAATTGCTGCGGGGATCTGAGCGGGCTCCATGCTTGCCGTGTTATAGCCTCTGTGCTGAAAAAAGGTACAGAATGATTGTCTACCATTGCTCTGATAGAGGGAGGGGCAACTTGGCTCACAGGGAATTAAAATCAACAAAGGGAATGGGTTTGCATCAAGGAGAAACACACACAACTGTCACACAGAATGGCCCCCTAGAAGGATTGAACTCAAAACCCTGGGTTTAGCAGGCCAATGCTCAAACCACTGAGTTACCCCTCCCACCACTATTCACGGAGGGAGGGAACGGGGAGCAAATGAATACAAATCTGGTCTCTTTCTTGTTTTGATCCATTCCATCTTTCTTATACATCTTAGGCTGGCAGCAGACAGTGCAGTACGACTGCTAGCCATCCTTGTCTCCTGGGTGCTCGCCAGAAGATGGTGCAGTACAACTGCAGGCAGGACTGAATCTCCAGTTTTAAGGACAAAACTTAAAAAGAGAATGACCTGAAGTCAGTCCCATTTATGTCCAGGCACCCCGACCGACCTCGCCGAGGTCAGCTAAAAGAGCACCCAGGAGATGACGATGATGGCTACGAATCGTAATGCACCGTCTGCTGCCAAAAGGCAATGAGCTGCTGCTCTGCAGCAATGCAGTGCCACATCGGCCAGAACCCAGGAGACATACGGTGATGGTGAGCTGAGCGGCCCATCAGGCATTAGGATCTCAACCCAGAATTCCAATGGGGGGCAGAGACTGCGGGAACTGTAGGATAGCTACCACAGTACAATGCTCTAGAAGTCGACGCTAGCCTCGGTACAGTGGACGCACTCTGCCGAGTTAATGGTCTTAAGTGGGGACACACACAATCGACTGTATAAAATTGATTTCTAAAAAAATCTATTTCTATAAATTCAACCTAATTTTGTAGTATAGACATACCCTTATAGACAGCGAGATGTTCACAGACTACAGGAACAAAGGCCTACAAGACACTTTCTTCTTTCTCCGAAGGTCTCAGGCCAAGCTCTCTCTGCCTACATCAGAGGTATTTGAAGAGGAGATGCAAGATCCCATTTTAGAACAGAGGAGGCGATGCCCGTTTTACATCGAGGTCACAGTGAGCGGCTGCAAAAGGAGCAGAGGCAGATGAGGGTCCGAAGGGGGAGAGGCGCCCAGATAAGTGTAACTGGGCCAAAATGGAGCTGGCTCTCAAACAGGACCCAGACTGACTCCTCATCTCCAGATCCCGCAGCCCTGCTGGTTTGGATATGACGCTACAGGGCTAGATGTCAAGTCATCCCTTGTGAGGAGATGAGTCTCCATGGCTAGAAGGAGACAGCGTGAGTAGCTCTTGAGAGGCCATTGGGAAAGTGGCACTGCCTGACTTCACAAACAGCTCTTTATGTACTGGTTTCGTCAGACCCAACTTAGGGCCAGACCTGTCCCACCACTGCTGTACAAGTCTGTCAAATCTTATGCGCATTTAACATGTGCGATTTCAGCTTTACGTGGTCGGCAAAAACAAAAAAACCCAAAAAAATAAAAAATTTTAATACTGTACCTGTAGTGCGGGTGATTCCGCCCACCATTACACTCAATGTAATTTTGACCATACGCGATTTTTGCTTTACGCGCTGACTGCGGAACGTAACCCCAGCGTAAGATGCGACAGACCTGTAATTTACCTTTCCCATAAGAGCCACCCTCGCTTCCCTTCACAGCCCTCCCCAGACTTCTTTAACATTCACACCAACTCCAGGAGGAGCTACCACGAAAGTGATCAGATTCCCAGATCACGAAACTCACTCCTCCCTGCGAGCTTTGGGAGGGGGATGAAGTCGGTTTAGAGTGCTGGCCATGCAACATGCACATTATCAGATAGAAGCAGGTCCCTTCCTTCTCTTCAATCTCCAAGCAACGTGGTCATGTTTGCAAGCAGACAGGAACCAAGATGCAATCAGTTCGTTAGCAGGATCGCAAGACTGTACGCTCAGGCTCCCTTGCCAGCCACTAAGGGCACATCTACACTGCAGCTGGGAGCAAGCTCCCCAACCCAAATCGACAGACTCAAGCTAGCCACCCCACCTGCAAGGTTAGCACGAGTCTCTAACCAAGCCACAGCGTCCACACTGCTATTTTTAGCACATTAGCTTGAATCACGCCCTGCTGCTGTGTAGACTTACCCTACCTTCCCCTCCCCCGCCGAACAGCGCTGCTTGAAATCCTAATACTGACACAGCAAAGCAATTGCCCATCTGGATTGCAGTGGCTCACAAGGCTGGATCTAAACAACCGCTCCAACTGGCACTAGGCCTGGAACGTTAACCTGAAGCAGGAGCGCACTGCTTCACACCAGGAGAGTTTACTCCACAGGCCCTGACTCCTCCAGCCCTGGGCTTGTGCATCTCTAGAATGTAAAGAGGATACATTAAAAATATGTTTTGTGTGTGTGTGTATGTGTACATACACGCACACACCAGCACCACCTAGTCATTGAGCATAGATTTATTTAAGCCTTTGAAACCTTAACAAGAAGCCTGAAGTCACCTCTTCACTACTGATCACAAGCAAAAAGATTTTTAATAAACTTGAGGAGGAAGCCAAGACTAGCCAGTTTTAGCTTATTCCCCTATATCATCTCAAATGATTACTCAATCTAGCGTTCCAAAACACAGGTCATGGGAGGTAGTAGCAACCCCTGTATTCAGTTGCCTAACACTTTCCACCGCAAGAAATGTTTGTTGACCTTTTTACAAAAGTTATCACCTCCATTGCTGGCTGAAGCCTTTGATGACTAGATAAAGGCCAAAAGGGATCATTAGATCATCTAGTCTGACTTCCTGTAAGTCACAGGGCACAGAATTTCACCCAGTTACCCCAGTGTTGAGCCCAAGACCTTGTTTGACCAAAGCCTCTTCCAGAAAGGCATCCAATGTTGATCTGAAGACATCTAAAGATGGAGAATCTGCCACTTCTCTTGGTCATTTCTTCCAATGGTTAATCATCCTGTGTGACAGACCCAGGCCAGTGGGGTACAGGAGTCTGGTAGAGGGCAAATATACTGGTCACTGGATGAGTAGTTTTCTGTTCCCCGAGTGACCAGACCAGGGGCTGCAGTAGAGTAGAGTAATCAGGAACCTGCTAGAACCAATTAAGGCAGATAGGCTGATTAGAACACCTGCAGCCAATCAAGGCAGGCTAATCAGGGCACCTGGGTTTAAAAAGGAGCTCACTTCAGTTTGTGGTGCATGTGTGAGGAGCTGGGAGCAAGAGGCACAAGGAGCTGAGAGTGAGAGGCTGTGCTGCTGGAGGACTGAGGAGTACAAGCATTATCAGACACCAGGAGGAAGGTCCTGTGGTGAGGATAAAGAAGGTGTTTGGAGGAGGCAATGGGGAAGTAGCCCAGGGAGTTGTAGCTGTCATACAGCTGTTACAGGAGGCACTATAGACAGCCGCTATCCACAGGGCCCTGGGCTGGAACCAGGTTCCCCACAAACCTCCCAACTCCCCCTGTGTCTGATCAGGAGTTAACCCGAACTGTGGGTTCCACCAGAGGGGAAGATCTCTGAGGCAAGCAAATCCGCCAATAAGCACAGGACCCACCCAGGCAGAGGAGGAACTTCATCACACCTGTTAAAAATGTGTCCATTATTTCTATCTAAATTTGTCTGGTTTCAGCTTCCAGACATTAGTTCTTGGTAAGTTTTTCTTCACTAGATGCACAAGTCCTTTAATACCTGGTGTTTTCTCCCCAGGAAGGTGCTTCCACACCATCAACCAGCTCCATTTTTTGAGGGTTTTTTGGTAATAAACTATACAGACTGAGCTGTTAGTCACTCACTGTAATACATTTTCTCCTGACCTCAAATCATTTTTGTGGCTCCTTTCTGCACCCTCTGCAATTTTCAAACACCTTTTTAAAAATGCAAACACCAGGACTGTAAGCAATATTCCAGCATTTTTCTGGCCAATGCCATACACAAGTAAAAATCGTGTTCATACTCTTACTCATTATATACCTGCAGGACCAGACTGAGTCAAATCCATTTCAATCATGATTCAGTCTTCAGGGAGGAAATCTGAATTTATACAATCAATTTTAATTTTGTTTTGTTTTGTCCCTAGCCTCATTTGCCAGAAGCTGGGAAGGGCGACAGGGAATGGACCACTTGATGATTACCTCTTTTGTTCATTCCCTCTGGGGCACCTGGCATTGGCCACTGTCAGAAGACAGGACTCTGGGTTAGATGGACCATTGGTCTGACCCAGTATGGCCGTTCTTATGTTATTTGCACTTGGTTAATTTTCCTAAAGGAAGGTGCATTTTTATTGGTGGTTAACCATTAAAACATGCTGAATTGAAACCAAACGTTGTCCTTATTTAAAAGATTGATACTTTTGGTTAACCAGGAGGATACAGTATAGAAATTATATTCCTACCAGGTACCTTGTTCAAAACGTTTTGGTGCTTAAAATAACTTTGAAATATCTGCCCCACGCCCTTCATGTTTTTATGCTTAATAGATCTCACTCATCCTCTCCAACCTGGTTTTATTCATACGTTGAAAGATGAAAACAAGTTTTCCTGCTAGTTCAATTCCCTCTTGTTTTCAGCCAGCTTTGAATGAACTACTAGTCCAAATGAAGCGATCGTTCACTCTCTGCATTTGCTAGCTAAACTGAAATCAAAAGCAATTCAGGCAAAAGTTTTTCTGGGCAACAGAAACTGACAGTCATTTACATTTGGAAAAATGTAAATACCAGAATTTCTCCATTCTACAGACAAATTAATTGACATACATCAGCAGAACGTGACATTGTGACATTTATAAGGCTTGAGTTGACATAAAGAAAGTGAGATGATTTCCCTGGGAACCAGTAAATTAAAAAAGCAGCACCATTTACTAAATTAAAATTTGGGGATTCTTGACTTTAAATGATTTTAACAGATTGAAGTGTAGTCCTTAAAACTAGCTGTCGATTTCAAATTTAATTTTAATCAGGTTATTTAAAAGGAAAAAGATTCAGCGTTTAAGTCAATTTTGATCTACCCCTCCTCCAAGGATCCCCTTAGCCCTTTCTGCCACAGCATCACAATGGGAGCGCCTATTGAGTTGCTTGTCCGCCATGACCCTTAAATCCTTTTCAAGTCCCTGCTTTCCAGGATATAAATTGAACTGTATTTAAACTGCAATTTGGCTGGAAGAAAATCTCCAGGCTACAGAAGTGCTTTTCTTTTCTCTCTTGATTCCATTTGGGTTTGGCTGAGACAGACACTGTGCTCACTGATACAAACTGAAGTCACTCTTTCCTTCTCTCGCTTGCTTCCCAGGGAAATGTTGGCAACCTACCAAAATAACTGAATGTGAACATTCTACAGCCAGGCCCATGCCACCACTATGCTGGAATGACCTGGGAGCTGTAGCAGTGGGAGGGAGATGAGAGAGCTGGGCCTCCCACATGCCTCCCTGGACTTGGCCCTTCTTCCCAGCAGCCCATCCCCTCTTCCCACTAGGGGCATCACATGGGGCAGCAACTCCCCTCCACCTCCCAGAGAGGAGAAAGAATGACGGGCCGGGGGCTCCCCTAGACCCAGCACATGGCACCAGCAGCCCAGCCCAGAGACAGCTGCCAGCAGGAAAAAGTTGCTAATGTAGTCAGTTCTATAGATCAAACCTGCTGCTGATGCATGATGGGGGAGGTTGTTGGTAGTTTAAAACTCTTTTCTTTTAAAGGAACAGAAGTTATGCAAGGTCTACTTTTAACAAAGGTTGCTCGTGTAGCCTTAATTTGACATCCCCCCACGTGTATGGCATTACGATGGTCTTTAATTACATGATCACATACTATTTTGTCTTTAACAGAACTCCTGCCTCACTCAGTGCACAGGCTAGATTTCCCCAAGGAACAGAACTCAGGTTGCAAAGGCAGCCATAAATATGGCATTTTAAGTGCTTGCCTTTGCAACGAACATTTTGCATGTGAGCAGCATTTACATCAATGTCACATCTAGAGGCCCCTGATCTGGATTGAGGCCTTGTTGGGCTAGGTGCTGAACAGAGAGAGGGCAACGCAATCCTTGCCCTAAAGAGCTTACATTGTAAAGTAGAGGGGGCTTTAGTGTAGGGTAGAAAGACTAGATTGGGGTCGGCAACCTTTCAGAAGAGGTGTGTTGAGTCTTCATTTATTCACCCTAATTTAAGGTTTTGCGTGTCAGTAATACATTTTAACATTTTTAGAAGATCTCCTTCTATACATCTATAATATATAACTAAATTATTGTATGTAAAGTAAATAAGGTTTTTAAAACGTTTAAGAAGCTTCATTTAAAATTAAATTAAAATGCAGAGCTCCCCCAGACCGGTGGCCAGGACCCAGGCAGCGTAAGTGCCACTGAAAAACAGCTAACGTGCTGCCTTCGGCGCGCGTGCCATAGGCTGCCTATCCCTGGACTAGACACTCAAGTGCTCTTGATCAGACTGGAAGCACCAAGACGTAACTGTATTTTCTGCAAGGGGCCTCTAACCGAGAAAGGCTGAGCTGGGCTTCCACCTCCAAACTTCATTATGAGGAAAAAAGTTACAAAACACAGGCATTTACCTAAAGTTCTTCATGTGTAAGTGGGACCCTATGCACTAGCTAGTTTTAACTCCCACACTCTGGAGTTCTATCAGGTCGGGTCAATATGAAAGCTGGCACATTGACCAGATTAGGATTGAGAGAAGATCCTTCAGCATTTGGGGTTCCAACCCCAAGACCAAAGGATCCCTCTGAAGAATTCTCCTCTAGGTTAGTCTATGGCAGTGTAATGCTTAGAGTGATGCTAAGCCCAGACTGGACTTTTTCTATCAGCCTGAACAGCATGTGGACAGATGTTTGCAAGAGAGGTAGCGGAGAGCAAATATGACTGACTTGGCTGGTATGATGTCACCACTGGTTGTTACTGCGAAAGACTGACACTGTTCTGTAATATCCTGGGCAAACCTTATGATATTAAGTTGAGGTTTGCTCTGCATGTATTATTGTGGCACTGGATGTGCCTTCTCTACCAGGGATGGGGATACTAATGTAATTTCCCTGCTTACCAGCCCTCTGAAACCACCCCCAGGAAAGGTGCATATACTGGTTCACACTGGATTCTCCATGGACCAATCCGCAAAGGAAGGACTCTTGGATAAATAGCACCAGTCCTTAGGGAAGGGTAGGAAGGACGGGGCCTACTGAGGCCTCATAAAACTGGGCTTGTTCTGAGCTGAAGCTGTGATGAACAGGTAACCTTAAGGAATCTCCCTTCAGTGGGGGTTTGATGGACGGCTCCTATCAGAGCCGGGCTGGGGTTGGGCTGATCCCTGGGAAGGTGATTAGCATGCAGGTAGGCTTTTTAATGTTTTCTCTGTAGCACGTTTAAAATAGGCTTGCACAGGAAGTGTTGGGTGTTACTGTATAACTTTAGCAACTGCACCTGGTAACCATCTCTGAAGAGCTGGGATCGTTTCTGCCACAGCTCAGTGGCACAAAGGCACTCACTACACAAACTTCTGAAGTTGGCCGATTTTGTCAAGTAAGGTGCTGCTAGTTTCTAGCACAGTGGCCAGTTCATTCATTTCTAACTGCAAGTTCTAGAAAGAGCTGACTCAGGTGACATCATTCTGGGACATGCTCCAACGGCTGATTGCTATGAAAACAACCTCTCTGAAAGGGCCTGTAGCAAACCCAGAGTAACAACTTTAATTGGAAAGAAAAGTTTGGCTAAAGTTTATAATATACAGTAAATAGCACTCAAAAATGATTTCCTACCTTATAGGCCGTGCTGCAGGGGTCAGTCTACGATGACATATGAGCAATGACAAAGGGCCCACTATTACAGTACAGTTCAACCAGTGTGGTATTGCTTGGCAAGGAGACCAACACAGCTAGTAGCATCTTGCCCGGCAAGGACTGACTCACCTGGGAGCAGAGCTAGCAAGGCCTATGCCCTGCAGATGGGTTACAACCCCCAACAATGAGAATCCACAAGATTTGATTTAGGCAGAAGTAAATGGCCTATATTCAGCCAAACTATATTATATGCACCATGCATGGTAGGTACCATACCAGTGTTCTATCTTTCAGGCTGACTAGCCATGAAGCAATCCCTGCCTGTGAATAATGGCATGACTTCAATCAAAGCTAATGAACAAAAACATTAACAGAACAAACACTACAACTGTATACACAGCAAACTTTTTATAGGCTCTCAACTTTGCTCTCAAGAACCACAAACAAGAAGCATTTGACTCAACTTCTGTTGTTGATGAGTAAACTAGGCCACTGTCTGGGAAATGTTATTGGAGGGTTTTGTTTTTTTTTATTTCCAGAGAAGGGTCACAGGACATGAATTATTTCCTTTCCTTATCCTCTGCACCATCACATGCCAACAGCCTGGCTCTGGATCATGCAGAACATTAAAAAGAAGCTGTGTCCCCATACACCTCCATGCAGCAATTTGAATGACCACACAGACATCACACAGACTGGCGGATTTGATGAGAGACAAGATAAAGATTCAGTCCTCAGGGCCCTTCCTGTAAACTCAGGCTAAGTTAGAGTTCCTAGTCAGATGCTGAATGGGTATGGCAGGAGAATGGTAACTAGCTTGCAAAGCTGCAGTTATGAAATCGTATGATTTTTGCAGGAAAGCACGTTACCACTGCTGAAATACTAACTGAAGAAGTAACGATGCCCATATTTCATTAGCTAGCGAGCTTCTATCACAGGCAGCACAAAGCTATGGTCCTGACAGGCCCCAAAGTTTGTATTAAATCACAAGGCCATGAGACTTTAGCGGAAACCTACCACCCACATGTGAACATGAAGAGAATATCTGCTCCGGCCCCAGCCTCCATGCACAACATCTTGTGAGATGCCCTGTATTCCTGGCATCTGCGACTGCTGAGAATGGGCCAGGATGCTTAAATTCTTACCAAGGTGCTACCCTGGACCATGCTAGGGGCTTGTATCTTTGGTACCAGGCTCTGGTTATCAAACAGCTGACAAATCCATTCCTGTTCTGGCTGCTGGAAGGTAAGGTCTCGCCCTTTAAAAGGATGACAGCTGTTCAGTGTAGAAAAGGACTAAGTGGGTGGAGGGCAGGATGGGACACGACAGAGGTCTACAAAAAAAATAAATAAATCACAAAATGATGTGAGAAGAGTGACTAGAGAAGTGTCATTTACCCTTTCCCACAATACGAAAGCCAGAAGCCAGCTGATGAAATTAATAGGCATTGGTTTTAATACAGAGAGGAGGAAGTACTTTTTCCACACAATATTAACCTGTGGAACTCCTTGCTATGGGATGTTGTGATGGCCAAAACTTAACCATTCAAATAAAATAACGACATAAGTTCCCAGAGGATGGGTCTATCGATAGCTACTAGACAAAATGGTTAAGGATACACCACCATGCTCGGGCAACCTTAAACCTCTAACTGCCAAAAGCCAGAAGGGGAAGACGGGGTCAATCACTTCAACTGCCCTGTTCTGTACACTCCCCATGAAGTCCTCATACTGGCCACTGCTGGAGACAGGATGCTTGGCTAGATAGACAATTGTTCTGAGCCAGTATGGCAGTTTTTATATTCTTCCTACCCCCCCATCCCACAATCTCCTGGGAACCACCCATGAGGTGAAGAGATCAGTCATCCGAAACTCAACCCCTCCTCCAGTTTTGGGGCCCCTCTCTCTGGAAATGCTCCAGGTTCTGCCTCTGCTGCTCCCCAGAGCGCTCCTCAGCAGAAGCATAAACCTGAAGTGATCCTGGCTGTTTCACTGCTGCCTACAAGGCTGAAGTGAAACTGACCAGAGTCTTGTTGTTTTCACTTTGGGAAATTATGTGTAGCAACCCTGAAACTGTCTGTGGACTCAAGAAGTCAGCATCAAGGCTAAGCGTTCACTCCCAACAGGTGATTAGGCAGGCATATTATCCAGCCCCGCTGACCCCAATGACTAACAGTCCTAGGCATGAACTACTCCAAGACTCGTCAGGAATTTGTTTTCTCTAATACAGGTACAGACTTTTCTTCCTTCCCCCTGGAGGAGACACATCCAGGATGCCTCTAATTATAGCCAGCAGGAAGACCTCTGGTGCTATTCCCTGATTGCAGCATTTTACATCTTGCTATCTGAGCTTCTAAACAAGCATGCAGCTAATCAATATAAGCATACACGGATTACTACAGATGTCAACATCCCACCAGCCTACAGACTCATACAACAACTTTGTATCTGTTGCATGGCAGGCTGAGTATTCGCGACCAAGCGTCCTCCACATCGTTTGACAAATCCCTCTGCCAACCTACCCTTCTCCCCTCCCCAAAAAAGTTACTCTCAAGGAAAGCAAAAAGACAAAATGAAAGGTACAGCAGGCACATGACAAGTCATCACCACCTTAAAGTTTGTTTTTATCCAAGGGGACAGAAGGCAGGCTCTTGATCTGCACTTCTCAGAATATGTAAAACAAGGGTTGGCAACCTTTCAGAAGTGGTGTGCCGAGTCTTCATTCATTCACTCTGATTTAAGGTTTCACGTGCCAGTAATACATTTTAATGTTCTTAGAAGGTTTCTTTCTACAAGTCTATAATATATAATTAAACTATTGTTATATGTAAAGTAAACAAGGTTTTTAAAATGTTTAAGAAACTTCATTTAAAATTAAATAAAATGCAGAGTCCCCTAGACCAATGGCCAGGACCAGGCAGTGCGAGTGCTACTGAAAATCAGCTCACTTGCCACCTTCGGCACCTGTGCCATAGGTTGCCTACCCCGACATAAAACACTGCTTCCTGCCTGGGAATCAGCGTGTTTGAACAGTTAATATTCAATTTGTGAGCTAGCTTGGAAAAAGATCAGAGCCGATCCAGGTGACTGGCAAGGAAGGAGAAACAAGAGGAGTGTTTTATAAAAAGATCCCTTTATCTTAGTATCAAGTGTTAAGCACATCCAGCTGAACTGTCCAAGCACTTCTCAGGTATCTTGAAAACGCCACACTGATGAGATGTGCCCAAGAGTCAAGTGTTTCAGCGTTGTGAGCATATTCATATGATCTGAATTGTGTGCACGTGCTTGGAGATGTAGAACATAGGAACCACCATGCCAGTTCAGACCCCAGGGCCCCTCACCCAGTATCCTCCTGATGGCTGCCAGTACCAGGGCCCTCAAGAGAACGCAAGAAGCTTCATAGAAGATGGTTATGAAATAATCAGCTCACACAGAGTATCTTCCTAACCCTGCCAGTCAGTGAATGGCTCTTGCTCTGAAACAG
Source organism: Gopherus flavomarginatus (assembly GCF_025201925.1). Classification (NCBI taxonomy): domain Eukaryota; kingdom Metazoa; phylum Chordata; order Testudines; family Testudinidae; genus Gopherus; species Gopherus flavomarginatus. Next base: position 32,977,772 of record NC_066625.1, read on the forward strand.
AAGAGTTTCATCTCCTTTGAATTCAACATGTGCATATTCATTCTATAACTATATGGATAAGCATATCCCTAAACAGCTCATCCCTTTCAATCCCACATAGCTCCTGGCCTCTGGAAGATCTTATGGGAGTTAATTGAGTCTTGAACAAACGACAGTAATTTCTTTACCCCATGTGCTGCATGAAATTAAATGAGTCACCATTTAAAGTGTTCGATTTTCCTGTGCTCAGCTGCTCAAGCCCTTGCCTCACTCTGGAGAACAGGCCCAGAACCAGCCTGCTAGGTCACTCCCACACAAACATATGCTTTTAGGTAAGAACTGGGGTAATCTCCCCAGTTCACTGCTTTTGGCCTGCAGCTGAGAGTGCTGTGGAAAGCTGGCAGGGCCCAACAGAAATGGGGAGGATAAGGAGCCCATTAAAAGAGTCGCACATAACGTACTGGTCCCACTCTCCATTCTTATAGACCAGGGATCGGCAATCTTTGGCACACGGCCGGTCAGAGACATCTGCTGGTGGGCTGGGACAGTTTGTTTACATGTAGCGTCCGCAGGTTCAACCAATTGCAGCTCCCACTGGCCGTGGTTCGCTGTTCCAGGCCAATGGGGGCTGCAGGAAGCAGAGCGGGCCGAGGGACATGCTGACCTCCACTTCCCACAGTCCCCATTAGCCTGGAACGGCGAACCGCGGCCAGTGGGAGCTGCGACTGGGCGAACCTGCGGACGCTGCAGGTAAACAAACCGTCCTGGCCCGCCAGTGGATTTCCCCAATGGGCTGCATGCCAAAGGTTGCCAAACCCTCTTATAGACCCTGCTACTTCTTACTGGTCACACCTTGATCAGCCAAAAGATTCACAAGTTACCCATCCGCAGAGACCATAACTTTGAAATGAAGATTTCCTGTATCCATTATATTTAATAAGGATCATCACTACGAAATGGTTAGTAGCTCCTGAAAGTATTCCTCTTCCACCCACCCCATCTGTTTCATTGCCATGCCATAGCAACCCCTCAGAGCAACACTGCTCCTCTTGGGGGGTTAGCAGCCTGTCTCATCAGCTGTGCTCACCAAATACAGCGATCAGCTAGGCACTTGTCACACTGACACGAGAAACACATTGTATGAATCAGATCCATGTGCTGTGTTTTTCCTTGCTGGTTGTCCTAGTCATCCGTAGCCTGACTACAGCTCTGTTCCAGTATCGCTCTGCAATAGGAAATCTCAGCTTACTATCTGGTGACCTGTAAAGTTCTGCTTTTTAATCCACTTTGGTTGACTCAGACACAAGAAAGACTGACCTGTCCAAAACTGATCAGTGAATAGTGATAGGCACTCAGGACTGTGCTGTAACTGAAGGCATAAAGTTTCTCTTCTCTGAGGAAAGAAGAGAATATCTACCATGATATTTCTAAAATTTCTGCTTGATTTCCCCACCCCCTGCTCAGACCGTCGCTGGCTGAGCACACCTAATGAGAACCTGGATCCAAATCTTAGGCAGCGAGGAATTCCATACCCCCTCTTAAATAATAATCCGAGTACAGTGTCCCAAGGATGACAGAGAGTGACCCTGAAACAGGGGTGGCAAACTACGGCCCGTAGGCTGCATCCAGCCCATTGGACCTCTGGCCCTCGAGCTCCCACTGGGGAGCAGGGTTGGGAGCCTTCCCTAAGCCCCGATCCAGCCAGGGAGCAGGATTGGGGCTTGCCTTGCTCCACTCCACGCATGCAGCAGCTTAGTGTGGCTCCTGGAAGCAGGGGCAGCCAGGGGGCTCCGCATGCTGCCCTCGTCCCAAGTGCCGGCTCTGCATCTCCCAGTGGCCGGCAACCATGGCCAATGGGATCTGCAGGAGCAGTGTCTGAGGATGCGGTAGTACACAGAGCAGCGTGGCCTCACCTCCACGTGGGAGCTGAAGCAGGGACGGGTGGCTGTTTCCAGGAGCCACTTCAGATAAGCGCCACCCAGATCCTGCACCCCAAACCACCTCTGCTCCCCAACCCCCTGCCCCAGCTCTAGCCCTAATTACCCTCCAAACCCTTTGATCCCAACCCAGAGCACCCTCCTGCAGCCCAAACCCCTCATCCCCAGTCCTACCCCAGGGTCTGCATCCCCAGCCAGAGCCTTATCCCCCCATGCACCCCAATTCCCTGCCCCAGCTGAGAGCCCCCTCCCACCCTCCAAACTCCTCCATACCAGCCCAGAGCACCCTTCTGCACCACAAACTCCTCATCCCCAGCCCCATCCCAGAGTCTACACCAACAGCCGGAACCCTCAGCCACCCCCGCGCACCCCAATCCCCTGTCCCAGCTGGCCCTCCATACAATTTCGGTACTGAGATGTGCCCTCAGGCCAAAAAGTTTGCTCGCCTTAAGGAAGCAAAGCTCAGATCCCCACCTGTTTGCAGAGGTCAGTGCACATTCAGGAGCCCTGGAAACCCAAAATGAGGCACCTTGCGTGCCACCAGTAAGCCGGTCCCTCTCCTCAGTTACCCACCAAATCATTTTGACACCTAACTGATGCTGTCCAGTTACTCACTGCTTGCTCCAAGTACTTCCTAGTCTCTCCAATTCCACTGAAGGCTGTGGAGACACGTTCCAAAGCTAAAGGAAAGCTTCAAGCTCCAGGGAGATCACATGAGGTGAAATCCAACAAGACTAAAGGAGGCAGAACCCAATCGCTAACCCTTCCTCCTTCCCCATATGAATTCTCTGCACCCTAAACTCACTCAACACAAAATCCCCTCTTAAGAATGTAAAGCTCCCCCACCCTCAGGGCTGCATAGATCCTGTAGCAACCATCTGTTCTCCAAACAAGCCACCAGGAGAATTTATTTCACCCTGGCCCCTTGTCACTTCACCATCTACGCTGTCTTTGCAATGGTCCAGCATTCATCCAGGCCCTGCCTGTACAGCTCAAGGCCTATCTCAGGGCTCTGCTAGATTTCACCCATTTATAGGTGCTTCCATTCGGTTACACCAGGAAGGATCGGTGCAGGCCCTGGTTGAACTCCAGGGAAGGAAGCACACAGAGCTCCGGCAGGCTCTGCGATGTACAGCAGCTCCCAGAACCGAGGAGAAGGAGCAGCAACAAGTGTGGTTGGGGCAGCAGGGCTAGACCACGGAGGTTTATAAGCCGAGCACAGCTCGGGCAATAGGTTGGGTGAAGCCAATAGGCAAGGATGGGTCGGGGCAAGAGGCAGAGACACAGTTAGGCTTGGAGCTCACGGGACATTCGCTGCTCGCAGGCGAGCTCGGCAGGACGCAGGGCACCAGCTAGAGCGAGCCCAGCCTCCCTAGGGCCGCACTGGATCCGGACTTGCCTGTTCCCCGCCCCTCAGCGAGGCCCCCGGCAGCCCCCCCACAACGCCCGGCCCCTGACACCAGCCCCACAATCCAAAGCCCCCGTTCCCGCTCGCTCACCGGCCGGGAGTGCGGGGGGCCGCCCGCCGCCCCCGGGCTCGCGCCGTTCAGCAGCGGGGTGGCCTCCCCGGCGGCAGAGGGCTCGTCCTCCTCGTCGCGATCCCGGCCGGACCAGGACACCTTCTTGGCGACGTTGGCCATGCGGCCGGGCCCGGGGCGCTCGGCAGGAGCAGCTGCCGCTCGGGGCTCCGCGTCCCGCTAAGCATCGGGCTCCGGGCTGCTCATGTGACCCCGTGGGGCAGGCAGCGCTGCCGTTCACGTGACAGGCGCTACGGCGGCCGCTGAGCCCGTGGGAGCGTTGCATCATGGGGGTTGTAGTCTGGCGGCTTCCCCCTGCTGGCGCGCGCGGAGGGTGCCTGTAGTGTACGTGTCTTATGCAGGTCGGTGTCTCCTGTCTCATGCAATGTAACCTCTATTCGTTGTGTGTGTGCACTCAGGTCAATGGGAGCCGTGCAATGCCTGGTCCAGAGTAGCGCACCTGACACACGGCTGTATAGCAAAGGGCTTCCTGGGGCATATGAAAGGGATATGTTCCCAAGGGAGATCAAGGGGAACACCGCACCTATGGGGGTATGCATGTGCAGTTCTGCAGGCCTTACCCAACCAGGCCTCTAGTTGGAGTTAATGGGAGGTTTGCTTGACTTAGGAGCACAGAATTTCTCCCTTCATGTGTGGCTTGTGTTGCGTGTATACCTGGCGTAATTCCTTCAAATAATCATGGACCAAATTAATTCCTGATGTAATTTCAGTGATGTTAATCACACTACACCAGAAACAAAACTAATGGCATTTCAGTCTCTGAAAGTATGAAAACAAGTTTCAAGACCTTTCAGAAAATCCTACACATAGGGGGCCTGATTCTGACATCTGTTATATTGGTGTAAATCCAAAGTAACACCCCTGGGAGGGGCCGGAAAGTAAAAATGGAGAGATTTCACTGACAGTGGAGTTACTCCAGATTCATATTGGTGTAACAGCACAGAACCAGGTCTACAGTGCTTAAACAACACTACAGTCCCAGTGTTGTGCATGATCCTTTAGTACGGTATGGCAATCCAAGACCAGGTCTTCATTGAATCCAGCAGAAAGTAACTGTTAGGGCATGTCAAGAGCCCAGCAGAACACAGAAAACCAGGGCTAAAGACAATGCTCTTGTCTTGGCTGGAAGAGTTGAGGGCATTTGACGTATTCTCTTTTGCTCTGCCTTACTGTACAAGTCAGATCTCACACAAGCAGCAATGTTATAAATTATCCCAACAGTTTTCTTCTGCATCATCTGTGCAATACAGTTCAATACAACTGTGTTTTGCACAGTATCTTCACTGAGCCCAAACACTTGGCAGAGTTACACGTGATCTTAGCTTAATACACTGTCCAAGAAACCAAACCAACAGCCAAGGAAGAGAAACTGAGAAGTGCAGGCAGATGAGAGAAAACACTGTAACAAACGATGGCCACAGACATTTCAATGATCAGCAGAGATGGAAACCAGGCATCTTTAGCTCCAAAAAAGCCTCTAGCACTCGGTAATAGGCGCAGTTGGAAATTTTCAGAAGAAACTTAGTTTTGTCAGAAAAAAAAAACAGTCTGAGGGGGCGAAATGTTCTGTCAAACTCATTACAGGGTCAACAAACCTTTCACCAAAACACAGTCAGGTTTACAGTTGGTTTCCTAGCAGCCTGCTTTCATTCTGGGTTCCAGAGTCCACAGCTCCAGCTGGGAGCAGCCCTGCTATGAAAATTGACACAGTGCTGGGGAGCCTGTGGCTACCAAGGCTCCCTGCCACATAGAGCCCTGGATGGGTCTCTTTTCTCCATGGCAGGGTCCTAGCCATGGCTCTCAGGGCTGGCAAAGCTCTATCAAGCTCCCTGCCGTGGAACAGGGCACCAGGAAGCCCTGGGAGCCCCAACACTAGCCAAGGCTCGACTCCCAGCTCTGCAGTTCTCCAAGGAGAAGGGAGCCTGGAAGTCTTGGACCAGCTTACAGGGGCCGTGGCTCCAGGGCATCTCCACCATGTGGTGCCAAGAACCCAGGGCTTCAGACTCCCAGATCAGCTGACTCCTAAGATTGCCCATCCGATTCCCATGCAGCCAGCTGGCCCAGAAGTCTGGAAGCCCAAAGGTCACCAGCCCTGGGATATTCCACATGGCAGAGCTCCCCTGGAGCCACAGACCCTGGGAAATCCTGGCAACAGCTCAGTGAAACTGACATTCAGAGAATAACAGCTGTGAAACTAATGCCGGTATGGTCCAATATGGCTGCTTTCACTCGGGGGTACTCTAGGGCCTCCCAGGAATCGAGGTTACAATAGGAGGCCTGGGCCTGTCCCATCAGATAGGGGGCTAGTAGGGTGGCCCAATGTTCTGGGGGCCACCTGGCGGTGGTCACTACCTGTTCGAACGTCACTAAGAATGCCTCTGGGTTGCCTTCCGGCCCCATCTTAGTGAGACATACCAGCAGTTCCCCCAGAGTCTCACTGGGTCCGGTCCCTGCAGGTATGGCGGCTGCGGCTCCTACCGGGCGTAACAGCGTGGCCTTCTGCTGCATCAGGCGCTCTTGTTGCGTCTGCTGCTGGGCCGCTAATTCCCGGAGGAATGGCTGCTGGTGCTCTTAGTGCTTGGTTATCAGCAGCTGCTGCTGGCTGGCCATCTGCTGGAGAATCTGTACCTACTGCTGCTGCTGTTGGGCTGCCTGCTCGTGCTGCTTTTCCAGCATCCACTTTAGGAGCTTCTCCGTCTCCATCGTGAGGCTTGGCGGGGTTCCCCCGGTTTAACTCCTTTACACTGGACCTTTCAACAGGCCTGAATCACTGCCCACATTCTCCACTACATGAGAGGGTTTATGCCCCTCGTTGCAGGGTAGTCTGGCCTAGTGGACAGCGTCTATAGAATCGCCCCTCATTGCAGGGCAGCATGGCCTAGTGGCCAGAGTCCATAGAATTGCCCCTGGTTACAGGGTAGCGTTGCCTAGTGGCCACAGTCCATAGAACTGCCCCCAGTTACAGGGCAGCACGGTCTAGTGGCCAGAGTCCATAGGATTACCCCTGGTTACAGCATCGTAGGACCTTGCCACTGGCTCAGCGGGGAGATCCTACCAAAACACGCTGAGGCTTACCGGGGACAAGGTACCAGTCTGTCACTCACACACACACACACACACACACACACACACACACACACACACACAGGTTGCTTCCTACCATCTTGAGAGTTGGGGTCTCAATATGATGGAGAGACTGCTGAGACTCCTCAAACCCTCGGATCGCTACCCCTTCCTGCTTTTCCACGTAGGCACCAATGATACTGCCAAGAATGACCTTGAGCGGATCACTGCAGACTACATGGC